>NW_020172719.1:1537593-1700152 GCF_003031525.2 Neophocaena asiaeorientalis asiaeorientalis
CTGGTCTCAGGTTATTGAGATTTGGATGTGAGCTGCTGTGTGATCCTGGGGAAATTAACGTCACTGGGTTCATCCACTGGAGACGTGGGAGGATGGAAAATCTCCATCCTTCTGCCTCAGTGTTCAGGTCTGGGGCAGAGGAATGGAAATTAAATGTTCATTGATAATCAGATGTTGCTGAACACCTCCTAAGTGCAGTCACAGGGAGACCGTGGGGACCTCCTGGTGACTTCCGCTGCTGGCCCTCGGCACTGGGCTGACGCATCACGGAAATGGACCTGTGTTGGGTGTGGCTGTTCTCTGAAGAGTGGCAGTTCATTGTCATGGATAGACCTGAGCACTTCCCCTCCTGGTGTTTGTGTCAGGCTCTAGGTAGAGGACCTGGCGTGGAGGACCCGGAGAAATAAATGTGAGTTGGGTGCTAACAGCAAAGGCTGTCAGGGTAAAGCCCAAGGGATCTGCAGAGGGGCTGTCTTGGTGGTGGGTCCAGAAAACCACAGCTGGAGCAGCCACGGGGCCCAAGCCCTCTCCTGGCCAGATGGACCTGCTGGTCTGGTCCTCCCGTAGCTGCTGGAGCATGTGGGGCCTGGGAACCAGCAAAGGGAGAGTGGCTTAATGTGATGTCCCCAAGGGCCTGCCTCATGGTACTCAAAGCCTAGAATGCTTTCCTTCTCGGCATGATCCATTGTGTGGTTATTTATGAATGTCACCCTATGAACAGTCCTGGGAGGTAGAGATCTCTCCATCCCCATTTTGCAGATGAGACCCTGAGCCTCCAGGAAGCTAAGGAACCTTCCAGAAATCACAGAGCCAGCAAGTGGCTCAGCCAGAATCCAAACCCCCCCCCAGCCCCACCCCAAGGCCTGTACTGTTACCATTCTTAATTTTAAAGAAACATTCCCACTTTTACTGGAAAGCATCTGCTAAGAAGAAGTGGAGACCTGGAGCAGGGCTTCAGAAAGTGCCTTCGCCACGGACAGTGATTCAGTGAAGACCCAGCAAACACTTGTCGACTCACATCAGGCTGTTTGGGTGTTTGGGAGTCACAGGTGGACAGAGAGGAGCTCAACAGGGGGTTATGGATTGAGTTTTAAAATCATGATTCAAAGGCTTTTCTAAAATGGATTTGGGTATGTTTTAATTCAAAGCCAGGTGAAAGGTATCAGACCATCTTTCCCATAGCTATGTGAGTGATTTTCCTCTAGGAGTGGATTTCGCTGCCCTTCTCTTTCTTGCCATACAGCATTGCTGTCTCCAGGTGCAAAGTCCCTTCTCTGTCTCTGGAGGTGATTCTGAGAAAAGTTTTATGCATCTACCTCACACAGTTTAATCATCAAAAGGTAGAGAGTCAAAATTGCTCAACACCTTGAGTGAGTGACTAGAGCAAGTAACAAACTTTGGAAGCCTCAGTTTCCTCATCTATAAAATAGAGAAAATAGTACCTCTTTTTTTGTAAGGAGATATTGAGATATGGGGATATATGTATCTACGTCTGTTTATCTCTATGTATGTATCTATCCATCTGTTCATCCATCCATCCATCCAACCATCCATGTACACATCCATCCGTTTATCTATCCACCCATCATCCATCCACCCATCATCCATCCGTTTATCCATCACTTATACTGGCACGTGTGAGTGCTCAGTAAGTGTCAGCTGTTCAGAGGATGATGGGACAAGGTTCTGCAGTAGTGACGGCTCACCCTGTGGGTTGGACGTTGCTCCTCCTGTCGATCTTAAAGGGGCCCCATTCACGAATCGGGGTGTATCCTCTTCTGTGTCGGTCCCCAATGATGAACAGTCATAGCTATGACTTAGCTCCCTCCCAGTCCCTTTCCTGCTTTGCCCTTTCCAAATGAAGACTCTCACTCTTTTTTTTTTTTTTTAACTCTCATTCTTTTGACATGAACATTATTTCCACAGTTTGTCCCCAGAGCCTTTGTGTCCACTCTGCAGTGTGAGGACAGAATTCTCTGTAGGTGGTGGGTGATGGAGGTGGATTGGTGTATATGGGCAGGGACTTGGCCCCCTCCCTTAGTTTTAATCTCTGCATGATCTCTGGGACTGGCCTCTGCTCTCTCTAGAATGTTCTTCCTTCTCCTGTTCACTCCGGCCTCATTGAACACCTACTCCGTTGAGCACCTGAGTCCTGCCCACACAAAGCCCACCCCTTGTGGGGTGGGGGGGATAGGATGTGCAGCAAATACCATAACAGCACGGCAGAGTGTGACAAATAAGGCAGGGTACTAATATCCACCGGGCTTCCTCTGTGTGCAAAGTACATCATCTTGGTGGTTTCCCAGCAACCACACGAGGCGGCCACTGCTGGTCCTCAGCAAGGTTCTGTGCTCCGAGGCAAATTGGACGACGGTGGGGAGCTTTCCATAAAGTAAGAGAGACGAAGGCCCTTTTGACCTGGGATTTCAATCTCCCTACTCTTTCTGTGTTAAAATGGACTTTCTTTGATGATGCTGATGCTAGAAGGAGGTCTTTTTCTTTTCATGTTTGTATTTGGTAACACTAGATTGATTTACCTAATGTTTTTTTTGATTGGTTGGTTCGTTGGTTGGTTTTGTTTTGCTTTTTAAATTTTACTGGCCCAGGATATCCCTGAATCTGGGGAACACTGAGTTATCTTATTTTGGGAGGGGTGTATCTTACTTAATTGCAATTACTAACAATTCTGTGAGTTCAAAGTCGATCCCCTCCACCAGTCACGGCCTGCCCTCCTTCCCAGCCCCTCACACCAGGTCGTGGCAGCACGAGTGTCTCCGCAGGTGGTTTCCACGTTGGAACAGTGACGGGAGAGGCTCTCATGATCCTCCATTTTTCCTTTTTAAACTGAGGGCCCCACGAACACCTTTCTGGGCTGCATCCCCTTCTCTTTTCGCTGCTGCATCCTCATCATGCCAGGGCCTCCGTCTTGCCCATCTGACGTCCAGGGGAAACTAATGGCCTGTGTTTTGGTGCGTAAGCACTTTGTCGGTTTTGTAAAACGACCTTGCTGACTTGGCTGCTTCCGTTGGCTGTAGGTGGGCTCACAAGGGATAAGTCATGCCAACGTGGAGGTCTGTTTGCCTCAACTTCATCCCCCTCTGAGAGCACATTTTCTTTTTCTGGTGGCTTTCTTGGAGGACTCGGGTTATTTGGTGCAAAGCAACAGGAACAAATCTAAACTAAAATGGACTCAGGCTAATTTCTGAACCAAGTGCTTTACCTACTGATCTTGAACAGTAGGCGTTTGAGGCAAAGGACGTGCGGAAGAGTGTTGAAAAGTAAGACATGCCCCTTATTCTAGAGCTGTGCTCTCAGGAGTCAACTGCTGTTGAGGACAGGTTCTCTCAGGGCAGGTGCCACACCTTGGAGTTGGGGTGTCCTACCCACAGGCCCCTCTGTGGCTGGAGCTCCTCCAGGTGGCTGACGTCTGGTGGCACCGACCAACTCTCGTCGTATTCTAGGACTTTGGGTCTGAGAAGCAGCCTCACGTGCCTGTCTTCTGGGTATTCCTGATAGACAGATGCATATGTGAATGGAGGGATGGATGGATGGATGGGAACCCCACGGGGTGGACCAGCGTGCACTGGCCTCTCTCACGATCGGAGAAACTGAGGCTGGGAGAGGTAAACAGGAAAAACCCCCAATACCTTCCTGACAGGGGTCATGGTGAGAATTTCATGAGTATATGACATGAATGATGACAATGAATATATTGGGGTGTATATATAAATCAAAGCAAGTGCTTGACACAAAGGAAGTATTCAGTAAATATTAGCTATTGACCATTATTAATATTCTTTCTTTTATTTTAAAAGAACATAGGTCTTTATTTTAAACATTTATTTTACTTTAATAACATTTCATTTTATTTTTTATAAATTTATTTATTTTTGGCCGCAATGGGTCTTCGTTGCTGGGCACGGGCTTTCTCTAATTGCAGCTACCAGGGTCTACTCTTGGTTGCAGCGTGCAGGCTTCTCGTTGCGGTGGCTTCTCTCATTGCGGAGCATGGGCTCGAGGCACGCGGGCTCAGTAGTTGTGGCGCACGGGCCTAGTTGCTCCGTGGCATGTGGGATCCTCCTGGACCAGGGCTCGAACCCGTGTCCCCTGCATTGACAGGTGGATTCCTGACTACTGCGTCACCAGGGAAGCCCCTTTTATTATTTCTAAGGCCACACAACTAACAACTGGCAGATGTTTTGAGTCCCAGTGACCCTTTTTATTCCCATGATATTATCATCTAATTCTTTGTTTTTCCACTAAGACTGAAAAGTCTAATTCGAGCAAATTTCCTCTAAACTTATTCCCAGGGGGTTCTAATCTGAAGAAAACAATGTTGGCCTGAAATGCCATTGGAAAGGCACCTTCATTCTATCCGATTCATTTTGTTTCAGAAGCGTGAAGAGTGTTCTTTAGCCCATTCTATCCGATTCATTTTGTTTCAGAAGCGTGAAGAGTGTTCTTTAGCCACTGAGATAACACAAGTCAACGATACTTGAGCAGTTAGTATGCACCCAGCACCACACGAAGCTCTTTACGTGGATTATCTCACTTAATCCGCACAGCAGTACTTTGAAGGAAAATGTATTTGTATTGTTCCCATTTTACACATGAGGAGACTGGAGTGCAGAGTGTTTGATTGTTTACCCAAGGCTGCCAGTAAGAGGCAGAACTGAGTCTCCAAGCCCATGGTCTTTTTTTCCTAAGGTGTGTGTGTGCCGGGGGGTCCATGTGGAGCCACTTCTGTGGGCCGTGCACAGCGATATCAGCTGTGGCCTGGGATGCTCAGTCCTCTGTGTGCTTTCAGAGGACAGGGTTCCAGCCCCTCATCTGTGCCCCTCTAAGAGCCCAGGCTCCTCTCTGGGCCTCAGTCTCCCCATCTGTAAAGCGAGCCTGTTAGGTGGTACCAGCACTGCACCCCAGCGCCACCCCAGCATTCCAGAACTAGATGTCTCTATGAATCGAGCCTAAAGCTTTTGTTCTTCGGACGGCATAGGAACTACTATTTAGAAAATGCTCTCAGTTTTCCTATCTGTGAAATAGGGTGGTCGTAACCATTCGGTGAGAATGCAATAAGCCCCTGGGATGTAATGAGTGCGTGAGAATTGCTCACTTTAAAAAACAGACGTAGTTCTAGTCTCTTGGGCCACCTGTCACAGATTCCCGTGGGGCTCCCAAGACCCACTCCCTGTCCTCCAGAATCCCAGCATCTATTTGAGGAATCCGAGCACAGAGTTTGGTGTCTCGGGGCTTTTCTGTGGAGAATGTGTAAGCCTGACCGCCCTTTATCAGAGGGGCACTGACCTCTCTGCCTAGATAAACTCGGCCTCCCATCCCACGTGGCTCTCATGGGGGCTACCGTGAGGTCCCAGGTTAGTGGGAATCCAAAAGGGAGGGGAGAGAGACGAGGAACCCAGGAGGGAGGAAGGGATGGAATCAGCATTTCACAGTTCAGCCATTAGAGAATCAGTGGCTCATTAGAACAAAGTCACCCCGGCTCCGAGGGGACCTGCTTGGTGGAAGGTTGTCCTTTGGTGTCTTTAGCTAAAAAAAAATTCAAGATGTCGTATAAGAAGGAATTTCACTTTAGAAATGGGAAGCCTTTGAGTTGGGGCTTCAAGGACAAATAAGCGAAGAATGGAATTAGGATTCTGGTTGTCAAAGATTTGTCCCTCACCTGCAGCTGTCATGCACGTATGTGCTCACGTGTGTGTGCACGCGCGTGTGTCTGCACACGCCTACCACTAGACCAGAGGGCACCTCTGTGCACATTAGGAGAAGGTGCCCCTTCAGGGCAGAAGCAGCTCCAAGGCACACTCGTTAGCAAGCAGACAGTGGCTTCAGGTAACCGCTACTCACCTTCTCAGCCAGGACTGCACAAAGGAGACTGTGGCCACGTGCACGCACACACGCGTGCACACACACACACACACACACACACACACACATACCACTCTCAGGTGGTGAGGTGACTGTTAGCTGCGGGCTGGTAATGTCCCAGTGAAGTGGAGATACCGCAGCTGGAGTCTCCCCGGGGGGCCAAGCAGTGCTTGCTCTCCAAGACTCATTTCTACAAAACCCACAGCTTCCCTCTGCTTGCTCAGCCAACCTTCTTGAAGATAATCTGTTTTCTTCTGTGCCTCTTCACAACCCGTCTGGTCGCAGCAATCACACGTACTGGTCTGACTCCAGAGTACAGATTTTATTCCTTCAATCGAGTACCCGCTTTCACTGGAAAACGAGCTTGGGTCCTGCCATTTATGGAGCGCCTCATCTAATCCTCACAGAAACCCTGAGGATTAGACGGTAGGAAATTAACACACCCATTTTACAGATGAGGAAGTGGGCTCTAGGAAGGAACTTCAGAGAAGCAGAACGTCATGGGTCGTCTGGATTTAGAGACTTTGTCACCTGGTCTTGAGTGATTGATTCTGCAGCTCAAGTTAGCTTCTGGGAAATTCCCTCGGAAGTATGAACACTCATGATCTCTCAGGCTTAGCTTCCCTTCCCCTGCCCCTCTGACCTGAACCCCTGTCCTGACCAACTATCTTCCGTGATGAACTCCCAACAGCAGAAATTCAACCACTGTCTTAGCTGTGTCATTGTCCCAAGTAAAATAGCCATCCAGTTGACAGTGATCTCTATGGGAACTTGTTGCCGTATATTCCATTAGCCTTTGGTGCTAGTATGACCCCTGCTGTGGTCACTGCTGAGGTCACCACTGTTACAAACCTGCTCCTAAGAGCTGGACCTGAACCCAGGCATGTTGGATGCTTCTCTTTAGAAATTGCCTTTAGAGCCTTGGTCCCATTGCCCTAAATATTGTAAGATGATAAATCTTTATCCTAATTTCCATTTAGGCAGATGGCATATCAGTGCCAGGCCCAGAGTAGGTACTAAATAGATCATTGTTGAATGAGGCAATTAATTGATGAATCCTTTGAGGCTGGTATTTAATAGAAGGAAATCTTTCAGCTGCCAGTGGCCAAATCACAACACAAATTAGTTTAAGCAAAAAATGAATGTATTGGCTCACATGACTGCAAAGTACAGGTGTGAGGGCGTCGGGCACAGCTGAAACCAGAGGCTCAAGTCCTATTGTGAGGGCTCGGTTTTCCTTTTCTCTAAGCTCTGCTTCCAGTGTTGGCTTCATTCTTTCCTCATGGTAGATCAGATGGCTACCAGTAGTTCTGGGCTGGCAGGTTTCTTCCAGCCAGTTTACAAACTTAGACAAAGGATTGTCTTCTCCCTCCTTTGTTCATAAAGTGAATCTTGTGGGTGGACTGGGGTTGGCCCAACTTAAGTCACATGCCTTCCCCTTAGACCAATCACTGTGGATAGAGGGATGGGTTTCCCTGATTGGCCAGGGGAGGCACAGTGATTGACAGCTTCACCCAAGCCCCATGGAATGGGGGAGGAACCATTCTCTAGTGGAGATTGGGGCTCAGCAGACAGTAGATGCTCACTGCAAGGGCAGGTGAGTTTTCTGAAAAGGGCAAAATGTCAATAGGACAGTCTAGTGTAGATTATAAATCTAATGATGAGGCTTTGGGTCAAAATGAGAAATAAAGATACATTTTCTTGGGTGATTCACCACCAAACTGGAAAAGGGTGTTGGCAGTGATGTTATCAGTGGTAGCAGCCAGAAGGAGCAAGTCTGATGCTTCTCCTGGAGACTGCTTTGATGGGCAGAGAATCTTGAGGTTGGAGTTCATATTATCCAATCACCGTACCCCCTACCTCTATTCCACATGAAGAAATGGGCAGAGCTATAAAGTCAGAAAAACTCATGTTTAACCAGCACTGACACCCATTCCCATCTTCCCAGCCCGTGAAGAAGTTTTCCACTATCATAATTCAGTAGCAGTACCTTTCCTCAGTATTGCCCTCCTGTGCCTCTTTTTCTGAATCATCCTTGGGATGACAGAGCATGGTTAAGGGCACAGGCCCTGCAGCCACACAGAGCTGGGTTCTAATCCCAGAATTACCCCTTAGTGGTTTAACTTATCTCAGCCTCAGTTTTCTCATCTGTAATATGGACCTAATAACAGTACCTGGCAGGGATGTTGTAAAAGTAAATATGAAGGTAAATGACGAGGTGAAGTGCACACAGCAAAGACTTGATGGGCTTATGACTGATGACTATTAGTAACCACATTCATTTTGTACCCCCATCTTTTAATATATCAGATTCCATAGAGAGGGCAGTGCACTTAACAGTCTACGGTCCAGGAACCAGGCACACACAAAGAACAGGTTGGTCTTCCATTCCAGTCCTCGTCCCAGTTGCAAAGCTGCTTCCTGCTGGGTACCCGGTGGTTGTCCTGTCTGAAGCCAGTGGGATCGCGAGCTGACCTGTGAGGCTTTCTGCCCTCAGTCCTTCTTTAACCAGGTCCAGACTAGGTATGGAGGATTCTAGAATTTCTGGTGTTTCTCCTGGATTTATTCACCTAAAACCTCCATCTGGCCCTGCTTCTGCCCTGGCTGGGAGTCCTCATACTCAGAGTCCACAGGGACCCCCTCATCCCCAGGTCTGTCCTCTTCATAGACCTTCATGTGGCTGTTCTGTCTTCCCAGAAAGCTCCCAGGTTTAGAATATTGACTTAAAAGACAGACTCTACTTACTAAGCATTTCCTGTGGCACTTTGTAAACACTTTACATCTACTGACTGCTTTAACCACCGCCACAGCCCTACAAGGTACGTAGTGTTGTGCTCTTCATTTTATGGGGGAAGGAACTGAGGCACAGAAGAGTTAAGTAACTTACCCACAGTCACACAGCCAATTAATGGGGAAGCTGAGATTTGAACCCAAGTCTGTCTCCTCCAAAGCCCATGGTCTCGGCCAGTGTCTGATACTGCATCTCTGATTCATGCTTCCTGTCTTAAGTTTTAGTCTTGGGGACCTCCCTACCTTCTGAGGAAACACATGCATTTAAATGGTACTCAGTCTCCAAACTTGCTGTCAGACACAGGGCAAAGAGGATTTCAGACCTGGTGGTGGAGGCAGTTGGAAAGTCCTTCATGGCAGACCTTTGTAAGGTGTGAATGAGAACCCTGTACCCCTTCCCATCAGCCTCTGATCATTATGGAATCAGTATGACTTGTTGAAAGAACAGGGAATCTGGATGTGGGGTCCTGGTGAACTCCTACTCATCCCTCATGACCCAGCTCCAGTGCCTCCTCCTCAGGGAAGCCTTCCCTGACTGCCTCAGGTATCTCTGATCATCCTACACTGCCAATCATACATTCATTTAACAAATACTTTCTGAGATCTACTCTGCAAACTCTCAAAAACAGGGACCAGATTAGCAGAATAGTTAACTTTGCAGGCTTTGGAGCCAGACTGTGTGTTTGAATCCTGGTTCCTCCGTTTACTAGCAGGATGACTTTGGATAAATTTCTTAACCTTGGTAAGTCTCAGTTTCCCCCTCTGTTAAATGAGCCTAAAAATAGTGCCTGCCTCTCAGTGTGTGGTTGTAACAATTAAGTGAGTTAATAGTAGGTACCTAATATTTGCTGCCAGGTAGAAGGTGCTTAATAAATGTTACTGTTGTTATTGAGGCTGTTTTTCATTTTTGTATCTTGAGGATCAGACACAGTCCCTGCACCCAGCAGGTGCCCCATGAATGTCTGTGTGAACAGGAGAGGGACTGAGCGAGTGAGTTGGACACTTCACCCTTCTGCACGTGAATCCCCCCATATGTGGAGTAGGGGGACGTGAGCCTGGCTCCCAGCTTGTTGTGGGGATTAATGGGGGTGCATGGGATGTGACAGCGCCTTGGAAACAGGGAGGTGCCTGTACATGGTGGAGAGATTGCAATCATGTTGGCTATAGGGACAAATGACCTGGGGCTGGGCCTCCAGCGTGGGACCCAGCCTGGGAATATGGCCAGTCAGGGAGGGTTGGAGAAGCCGTAGGAACCTGCTGACTGAGACATCCCACCTGCAGGGGGTCAGCCTTGGTCAAGTCCTGAGAGCACTCTCTGTTCTCCACAAAACTTGTACTGGTCCTTGCATTTGTGGGGCACAGAGTGGGACCTAAAAGGGCTGTCCCGCTGGTCACAGCCTCTGACTGACAGGTTGAGGATGGATTGCAGTCCTCCCTTTCTGGATGAGAGCACTAAAGCATCAAGAGGTAGACAGCCTGTCCAAGGTCGCACTGCTAGCAAGGACCAGAGCTGGTACATCCCAGCAAAGTCTACCCCAAGCCCTGCAAAGAATGATAAGGACTCAATAAAGGGCTCAATAAAAGGAGAAATCCCCCAGGGACAGGTCTCAGCCACACTAGTCTGCGACAGCCCCATACCCAACCTGCCACTCACCTGGGCCTCCAGAACCCTCCAGAGACCACAAGTTTCCTCCTGCAGCAGGAGGAAACTGAGGCCAGCTTGTGCAGCCCCCCCCCACCCCCGTTTTACAGATGGCAAAGTGAGACCCCTAAGAGGGCTGGTGATCTCCCCCAGGGCCACGGGGCAAGTTGGTGGCTGGAGATGGGATGTCTCTGGTGCCAAGGGATCTTCAAGGTTTTTTGGTTTTTGTTTTTTTAAGATGTGTGT
Organism: Neophocaena asiaeorientalis asiaeorientalis; assembly: GCF_003031525.2. Taxonomy (NCBI): domain Eukaryota; kingdom Metazoa; phylum Chordata; class Mammalia; order Artiodactyla; family Phocoenidae; genus Neophocaena; species Neophocaena asiaeorientalis. The sequence goes on from NW_020172719.1 coordinate 1,548,152, forward strand.
TAGGATCTGATAGAGGGTAATGTAACCAGGACTATTCACTCATTCATTTATTCATTGAACTAATGTTTATTGCACACCAGGCCAGGCTTAGCTGGGTCCTCTGCTCAGGGTCTCACAAAGCTGCAATCCAGACTGGGGTTGGGGGGTCTCCTCCGTGGCTCAGGGTCCTCTACCAAGCTCATATGTTTGTTAGCAGAATTCATTTCCTTGCAGCTACAGAACTCACTGGTTTTCCAAGGCCAGTGAGGGAGAGACCCCAAGTCTCTGGCTTCTAGAGCCTCTTCTAAAATGATCGCCTGATTAGGTCAGGCCCACCCAGGGATAATCCCCATTTGGCTTCATTTAAAGCTAACTGGTTAGGAACCTTAGTTACGTCTGCAAAACCCCTTCATCTTTGCTGTATAACCTACCATGACCACAAGAGTGATAGCCCATCATATCCACAGGCCCTGCCCACACCAAAGGGGAGGGAATTATTCAGGGTATGTACACCAGGGGTTAGGAATCTTGAAGGCCATTTAGAATTCTGCTTGTCATAGGTTGGTACTATTACTATCCCCCTTTTAACTCAGCACAGTGAATTGGTTAACCCAGGTCACACATCGAGCAGGAGGGTGGAGGTGGGATTCAAATTCTAGTCCAACCGGGGAGCACGAGTTCTCTCTCTGCCTCCAGGACCTCTCAATACTTGTGAGAGGGGAGAAGGGACCCCCCTCCTCAGACCTCACAGACTTGTGCTGTCTCAGGCATTGTGCCCTCCAGGCCCCTTCTAGGAGAAAAGCCAGCTCCTCAGCTGGACCTGGACTCCCAGAAGCCAGGCCCAGTCCCTTAACCACCCAGGTAGCTCCAGTGCTCAGTAGGTGCTCAGCAGATGTTAGCTTGCTGCAGGCAGCTGTATCTCCTTTCTTTCCTTCCTCCAAGCCAGCCGCCTCAGGGGACTGCTCAGTACCTCTTTCATTCCCAGAAAAGGGTCCGGGAAACACAGGGTTTATGCTACAGAATTTCATTACAGACGGTTTGGTGAGGACACACCCCCTGGTTAACAGAGGGATGCCCATCCAGGCTTATTAAACATTTTTATGGTTTCTTATTATAAAAGCAACACATACTCACTTGATCATAGAAAATACTAATGATCAAAGTAACAATATAAACAATTTTTTAAGCACCAGAATACTAGCCCATGGGGAGAACCACTGCTAGCACATCCTTCAGCAGGCAGTGTAGCCAAGTGGTTAGGGGCGCAGACCCTGGGGCCCTGCTGCCTGGGCTTTAACTCTAGCTTCCCCACTGCCAGCCTTGTGAACTTGGATAAGTCATTTAACCTCTGTGCCTCAGTTTCCTCATCTGTAAAATGGGCGTGTCTGCAGTGCCTACCTCATAAGGCTGTGGGAGGTGTAAATGGGAAAGTGCATGAAAGGCCTTAGAACAGGGCCTGGCACACAGCACGTTTTATGTGTTGTTAGTCAATAATATCGTTTTGATAAAAAATAAGATCCTATTTAACCTACTGTCTTATAACTTTTCTTCACCTCACATATCTTTCCTTATCAATAAATATTCATCCATGACATAGTTTAAATGGCTTAACTACCTTCCACATAATATAATTAAGCAATCCTCTAATTTGGACCTAGATATGTTTTCATTCTTTACCTATTATAAATAACACATGTAATATAGGGAACTGCCTTGTGGCTAGGTCTGTGTACACATCCTTACTTTTGTTTCCTGTGGAATGGCTTTCTAGAAGTGGGGTCCATGGGCCAAAGACCCTTCACTTCCTTAAGGAAATCTCCGTGACCCTCCTATTGCATGCGGGCATAGAGAGTCCAGTCGACCTGCAGAGACACTTTGCGACCAGTTTGGTCCTCACAGGAGTGTGTGCATGGTTCTGTGCCCCACCCTGTTGCACAGGGGATCGATGTTTAATGGTGAGTGACGGGCTGCTCCCCACCGGGAAGACCATGGTGTTCCTGTGGGTGTGATAGCTGCTCACGAGAGCTGTTTGCCACCACCCTGCTCATGGAGCGTCAGGCTGGACCCCTGGGGTGGCCACAGGGCTCCCCAGGGTGATGTGTCACCCCATCCCTGGCAGCAGAAGTACCTGGAACCTGCAAAGGGAGCCAGCTGAGGATCAGTGACCAGGGCCTGCTTCCCTCCCTCCCTCCCTCCTTCCTTCCCTCCCTCTCTCCTTTATTTCCTCTCTCCTTCCTTTCCTCCTCCTTCATTGAACTTAGAAGGTGCCTGTGCTAAGTGTTAAATGGTCCCTAAAAACAAAGCAAATATCTGCCCTCATGGAGCTAGTAAAAAGAGAGAGAAAATAGATACATTCACAAATACAGCACCTCCATTCGTCATAACTGGGTCATAACAAAAGGGAAGTCTGTGCGCTATGGGAGAGGGTGACAGCGGCCTGACATTCACCACGGTCATCACGGAAGGCCTCTCTGAGGAAGTGGCATTTGCACCAAGTCCTGAAAGATGATCACAGAAAATGAGCAGAGGAAGGGCATTCCAGGCAGAAAGCTCAGCATGTGCAATGGCCCTGAGGTGGGAACTGAAAAGAGGTCAGTGTAGCTGGAGTGCCCCGGGTAAGGTGCTAGTGAATGAAGAGGGAGCTGGGGCAGATTGCCAGGCCTGGCAGTTCTGAACAGCAAATCCAGAGGCTGCTGGAATGGGTGGCCCAGCTCAGGGTCAAGGCCAAGATTTGAGGTGGGTGGAGTCAATGCGAGTGAGAGTAGGCCAGGGCCAGGTCATCAGGCATCCTGGACTATGCCTGGATCCCTGGCGGTATTTGCTGCTCAACTTATGAGCAAGGAGGTGCCCAGTGAGTGGCAGGCCAGGCTGGCTTAGAGGGCCAGGACAGTGCCAGGCCCTCCAATTTGTTCTTATGGCTGAAAACATATGTGACCTGATTCACTCTTTGTTCCTATGAAAATAATAAATCATAATAAATCAGTAATCATAAATGCTGTGAAGCACAGATCCATGTAGCAACATGCCTAAATCTCACAAAAATGGTGTTGAGTGAAGGAAGGCAAACCCCAGAGGGAACTTGCTGAATGATCCCATCCGTGTGAAGGTCAAGAACAGGCAGAGCTAATCTGTGATGACAGAATTCACAGGGCAGGAAGGGGCCTCTGTGAAGCTGGTCATTCCTGTGTTTGACCCAGGGGCTGGACATAGAGGTGTGTTCAGTTTGTGAAAAGGCAGTGCTGGCCACTTCTCTGTATGTCTGTGACACTTCAGTACAATGTTTACTACAACTAAATCCATTCCCTCAACATCACCTGTGTAGTGTTCCTGCCTAGAATGTTTAATATGAATCTAATTGTGAGAAACAATGAGATGAATCCAAGTAAGGGACTTCCCCCTAATAATGATGTTGCAATATAGAAAAAGTCTGGAGAGCTGTTCTAAATTAAGGGAGACTAAAGTGACATGACAACAAGCATAACGCACGGTCCTGGATAGAAAAAGTGTGGTTGTAAAGACATGGGGACACCTGGGGCAACTTGAACATGGGCTGCAGGTTGGATGATACAGTGTTGAGTTTCCTGGGTGGGATGCTGGAGTCGCAGTTGTGTGAGAGGATGTCTTCATTCTAGGAGAGTCACGCTCAAGTCCTTAGGGTTGAAACGGACCGATGTCTCAATTAAAGGGAAAGGGAGGGGGATAAGGTGGGAAACAGAGCACAAATGGGGTAAAACGTTAACAGTTGGTATACATAAGTGAAAAGTAGGTGAACACAAATTGAACTATTCTTGCAAATCTTCTGTAGGATTAAAATTTTCTAAACTAAAAATTTGGGAAATAAAATAATGAAAAAAGTACTCCTGTTTTTAAAGGAGAATAAAAAAACTACCACTTATCAAGTTATGGCTGTGTGTCCATAACAGTTAGGCTTTGAATATGTCTTATATATAACCTCATGAGTCAGTTAGGTCTTAATAAGCACCAAATAACTGAAGTGGTTAGTTATTGGTCCATATAGGTGAATAATCCAGGGACCTCTAGTTTCAGGTCAGGCTTGATCTAGGACCTATTCTTGTTCCTTCTGTTTCTGAGCTCTGCTTCTTCTAGTTTGGCCTCATTTTCAGACTCACTTTCCCCTCCTGAGCATTAGGTGGCTGCCAGGAACAATGGGGAAGAGAGTAAATTCCCCAAAGACAGGAGAGAGAGGATGCTAGGAACTGCTCCCCAACATGTTTTCCACGCTTGAATGTAATCCATGAGGCAGATGGTCTTACCCGCTGTGTATATCCCACGACTCAGAGAGATTATGTGAATCGTCCAAGGTCTCACCACAAGGAAAGGAAAGATGGGATTTGAACCTGGGTCTTCTGCCCCAAAGCCTGCACTCCCCTCATTTTTACATGACCACTTCTCTTATTACAAAAAGTCTAAGGAAATGGAAGGGCAAAGAGAACCTATAACTCCACCCCGACACCATCATTTTGTATGTTCTCCTCTAGTTTTTCTCCACCTCTAAAGGCTTTTTTTTTTTTTTAAGAAGAAGCACATTGAAATTAGATATTGATATGAGACCCCCCTGAAGACCCCTGAGCTACCTGGACACGCTCCATGTGGGAGTACCTAGGGCTGGTGTTCCAGCCTGAATGTGAGGCTAACCCTTTCCAATGCAGGGGTTGAGATCCGCCTTTACGGTTTGGTAAACCACATCTACTCAGGCAGCTGACACATACTTAGAAAATAAAAACAATGATGATGAATTGATGGGAAGCCCTGCACGTCCCGAGTTGCTCATACTGGCAATCACAGCCTTCCTTAGAGTCGACGTTACAACCTCTGTTTTTCAGAGGAGGAAACTGAGGCTCTGAAGGACAAATGACGGGCCAGGTCACCATCCAGCAGGTGGCAGGGGCAGGAGCCACGCCACGTCCTGTGACAGCGCCACACATGATGGCCTTGAACTTCCCACCAGGCCTTCTCTGAAGAATTCTGGGAGCGTCTTACCCCCTCTGCAGAGAACCCTGGGGACTTCAGCGTTGATTCCCCTGTGGGTTATAAGAACCTGAATCAAAGGCCCCTCTGTTGTTTGAGAAAACCCTCCAGCTTTGCTTCAGCCGAGGCACTTTCTGTCAAGGGCTAGGATCCATGCTAATAAAAACAAGTGTCATTTTACAGCGCTTTGTATAAATCTGTTAGTGACCTTTAATAAAAGTTTATGACCCTAATCCTGTTCTGCACACCCTGGTCCTATGGCCGCTCACTGGCCCGTAATCTGCAAACCTTTACCGTTTAGTGACTGTGCCTGGGCCCACGCCAGGGATCCGGCTCCAAGTGATGGGAATGGCATGAATAATGATTAATCCAAACTGCCCTGTGCTGAGCGCAAAGCTGTTTTCCCGACGCAGGCCGTTGGGCCGAGAACCCTAGAAAGAGCAGAGCTGAAGACACCTGGGCTTTCCAGAGAGCCCATCAAAGCTGCTGCTCACCGAGCTTAGCCCCACCTGCCTGACCTTTTCCCCGGCGTCCTTCTCTTCCTCCACGTCATCAGAGCAAGAAGCCAAAACTGGAGTGGGCTGCATACATACCCAGCTGTTGTGGACAAAATCCAGGGGCCTCTCCTGAACTTCTGAGCTTGTCCACACTTTGTTTATGGGGTTGGAAACTGGAGTGCCAGGAGGTTGGGAAAGCCGGGGTGGACATGGGCTTTCAGCATCTTGTTGCATGTGATTTAACCAGTGGGGGCTTATGATTTCAAAGGAAGGGCCCAAAGGTGTTTTGCAGGCCCAAAACACCTTGTTAAATGTTTGCTTGGCTGTCATATTGCGTAAAATCATACTGCTTTCGCTCTGAGGCTCTCCAACAGGCAAATACAGACATTTCCACAAATAGCACAATGTACCTTGAGGCCCGCCCACCCACAGTGCATACTGCAGAGGTCCCAGCAGCTTCGGCTCCATTACTTGGGGTCCATGGGAATGACGCATCATGGGTACTTCAGGGGGTGTGTTTTCCTACAGGGAAGGGCCCCCTCCGAGGCCACCAGTGTCCTAGGGCTCCTGTTAGCCAAGCAGGCGAGTGCAGTCACCACCTCATCCTACGCTAGGTGGCTTCAGAGCTTCCTCACCTGTTTCCCAGTTTGAAGAAGAGGACTTTGTAAGTCATGTGGGCACCCACCCCAAGCTCTTCCTTTCCTTTGTGGGGGAGGGAGCAGGCATTCTGGAATCCCACACTGTCCCAACAAAGATGGACCTGGAGATTGCTAGATCCTTGTTCCTCAAAGTGGGGGCCCCTGTCAGCCACATAAGAATTACCGGGGAACTTGCCATAAATGCAGAATCTCAGACCAGGCTTCCTGGGACTTGGGATTTCAGGGCTCAGACAGGATGGGTACCGGACCCACCGAGGTGAAATCTTCACTTCAACAAGACGTGCAAGTGATTCACGTACACGTGGAAGTTTGAGACACGTTGGTATAGCCTACATTCCTCACTGTGTACTTTGGAAACTGAGGCATAGGGAGGGCCCCATAACACACAGCAAGTCAGTGGCTGAACTGAAGCCCGTTCTCCAAGCTCCTGGCTTTCTGCCCCTGCATGCTGAGTGTGCTTTCTGCCGTGCTCCTGGCTGGCTGGGAGAACAGCAGGGATCCTGAATTCTTGGGGTGTCTCTAGGGTAGCATACTTCCAGCCGGCCTGCTGGTCCCACCTGTTGCCCAGAGGGTAACTGTTCACAGAAGAAATGACCGTATTTGAACCTGAAACATCCTGGGATCTTGGGGCCAAAGGAACCTTAGAGATCATCTGACATACCTTTCCACCCAATGCAGAAACCCTTTTTACAGCCTTCCTGCATCAAGGCCAGCCAGCTCTGCTTGAATACCTGTAGTGACAGGGAAGTCACTACTTCATAGGGCATGAGCTCTGTGGTTAGAAAACATTAATTGTTTTTGTATTCATTTCTAGTATTAGATATAATTTTTCCTTGCTGCAGCTTCTACCCACCAATCCTACTTCTGTTCTCTAGAGTAACTTAAAAAGGTCCAGGCCCTCTTCCACACAGAGTCCTTTAGATATTTAAAAACTAGTGTCAGAACTTACCTTCTCCAGGCTAAACTTCCCTGATTTGTTATTTTTACTCTCTTCTCTCAGTAATATGACTTTTAGATGCCCCCCCCCCAGCCCTGCAACCCCAAACCACCATCTTAATCATTATTTTCAGAGTGATAGCTACCTGTCAATATCCCTCTTCAAGGGAGTTGAATCTCACATTCCAGCTGAGGCTGGCTTAGTCCAAAGAGAGGACACCATCAGCTCCGATGATTAGATATTCTACCTCTTTTAATGCAACCAAATTTTGTTTGGCTTTCTTACCTTAAGCAACCACATCACGCTGTTAGCTCGTATTAGCCCTGTCAGATATGCCTCTCACATCTTTCTCACATAAACTACTACCAAACAAATGTCCCCACTGATTTGTACTTAATTTTCTGAGTCCAGATACCCGGCTTTCATCTATCCTTGTATATCCTTCTGTCTTTGGTCCAGAGATTTTGCCTTTTCGGATAATTTTGGCTCTCGAGTGTTTTACCTCGTGAATTAGTCATTCCTCCCAGCTGGGCTGACCTCAGCCAACCGTCAAGAATTTATTGAGCACCTACTGAGCGTTCAGGGTCAGACTTAGAGGATAAAAGTGTGACACACATCCCTGTCTCTTAGGGGGTTTACAGCCTGGTTGTAAAATGAGGACTCATCTCCAGGGCACCGAGGTGAGTGCAAACCAAGGCCACAGTTGTGAGGCAGTCCCTGAGGGAGCTGTTGTTCTGGGAGGATCACCCTTGTTACGACTGCCTGGGAGCTTATCAAAAATATACGCACCTGGACCCGCTCAGCTCAGGGGCCCAGAGCCTGGGGCAGGGGCCCAGCCTCTTATTTGTAACTCCCCTGGGGATTCTGACACAAGCCAAAGTTAGAATCCACAGTTTAAAGGGCTAAAGGAGGTGAGCCCAGGACACAGGGATGGGGAGGCAGCTCTGGGAGGGGAGGGAAGAAGTGGGAACCTCTAGATGCAGAATAAAATGGGGCATGGGCTACAGGTCAGAAGGGGCTGGGCAGGGTAGAGGAGGCCAGCCTCAGGCATGCCCCCAGCCATGCTTGCTTAGCAAAGTCCTGTAGCATCTCTGCTGTCACCCCCAAAGATGTGGCCCTGGGTTTGAAATGCCATCATTTTCTTGCCTGGGGTCCCAGACTGAGTCCTCTTTTGGACAAGAAGAGAAAAGCATTTGGCAAACAGCACCACACCCTGGCTTCCCACAGGTGCCCCCCTTCCTGATTCCAAAAACGGGTCACCTCCCCCTGTTGTATTCTTAGCGTCTCAGTTGTTGGATATTCGCTTCCTGGGGCTGAATTTAGCTTTACAAGCAGTGTGAATCAGAACAGGTTCTGGAATGCCTGAGGGCCAGTTTAAAGTGATCTGGCATATCATGTGTGATTTAACTGCTCAACATTAACATTAATATCCTTGTTAGTATTGATAATCTTGGTAGACGGGCTTCCCTGGTGGCACAGTGGTTGGGAGTCCTCCTGCCAGTGCAGGGGACACGGGTTCGAGCCCTGGTCCAGGAGGATGCCACCTGCCATGGAGCAACCAGGCCCGTGTGCCACAGCTACTGAGCCTGCGCTCTAGAGCCCACGAGCCACAACTTCTGAAGCCCGCACGCCCTAGAGCCCGTGCTCCGCAGCAAGAGAAGCCCCTGCAATGAGAAGCCTGTGCACCACAACGAAGAGTAGCCCCCGCTCACTGCAGCTAGAGAAAGCCCGTGCGCAGCAGCGAAAACCCAACGCAGACAAAAGTTAAAATTAATTTAAAAAAATTCTTGGTAGAGCCATAGCATTTCGCTCCTGAAGTGTGTGGCAGTTAGAGCCCAAATCAGGATTAGATCAGTCTGGGTTTGAATCCCAACTCTGCAGTTCTCAAGCTGTGTGATCATGGCCTAGTCACTTAACCTCTCTGAACTTCCACCCAATGTTGATGACAAGGAGACCTATAGTTCAAGTTTGTCGTGAGGATCCAATGCACAGAAGCCTGGAGTTGACCCTAAAGTGTGGGCGCTAGTGGATTACTGTGAGCCCCCGGCGTCACTCTCCCACCTTTCCCCAGTGCTGCCGCCTGTCTGCCCAAGGTCACATGCACCAGGAGGCCAGAAGCCAGGGTGGGGCCCCAGCAGCTACCAGGAGGGCCTGCGAGTTCCCCCACCCCTGCCCACCCCCATGCTTTCTATCCTAGTTCAGCTATTTCTTTTTTAAAATGAAGCAGCAGCCCTTGATTTTGAAAATAGATCACTGAGTTCTCCTCCCTCTAATTAGGTTGTCTCACTTGTTTGTTTTGCATAGTGAGGAAGGGAGCTTGGAATTTACCCAGAGGACTGGAGAGAGTCCTGAGCTGAGAGTCTTCTGGCCACCAATCATGTCTGCCCGTCTCTCTCCATCTTGTTCTTTCCGAATGCAGCTCCTGTTCAGAGCATGCTGGATCTTGGATCCAAGGATTTGGGTTTGAATTGGGGCTTGAGCAAGGAGCCTCCCTCTCAAGGCCTCATTCCCGCATCTATAGAGTGGGGTTCCCAGAAGCTCAGGGGCTCTTTGTGAAGATCCAGGGACCAGGGAGGCGGGCAAGTCCCTGGCCAGTGCTGACCGTGGGAGTGTTCAGATGTCACTGTGGCAGTTTGGTGGCATTTCGGGATGTGGAATGCAGCCCAGGTTGACAGGCTAAGGCAGGAAAGTCAGAAGGGCCATGCTTTAAGCCGTCTTTCCCTGCCGCCTTGTTTCTGGAGGGATTTATACTAAGAAATGTTGACCTCCGAAACCATCCAGGCTACCCAGCCCCCAGAGATGTCTTGGAGTCACCCAAGGGCGTCATGTTGTGGTGTCGGAGAGCACGGACAGCTCCGAATTAGAGAGGCCCAGGCTGAGGTCCCCCCACTGCCAACCAGCTGGGGCCCTGGGCCAGTGCCTTTGCCTTTCCACCTCAGCTTCCTCATCTACAAAATGGGGAGACTATCTAACTCCTCTAGGTCCATTGCCAAGGACTTCTGGGTGGTACCCAGCAAGGAGTGGTGTCAGGGGGACCACCTCTGAGAGGGTCCTGCCTAGCCCCTTCATTTTCCAGACGGGGAACCTGAGGCCCGGGAGGGGAAAGGGTCTGCTCAAGGTCACACAGCTGGGCAGTGGCCAGCCTGGGTCTCCTGAATCTCCAGAGCTCCATCCTTCTGGGACCCCAGTGAGGGTGGAAACACTGCCTGGATCCTCACGGAGTCTAGCTGGGGGAAGAAATAACCCTCGTTGCCTGGTAACCCCACTCAAGTGGGAAGCCTGGAAAACATCAATCAGGTGGTGGAATTTTAAAGCTCGGAGAGTCGTGTGGGCAGAATTCCGTGTTCCCGAAGGGGCGAGACCCTCTCCTCCCGGCCAGCCATCCCCACCAGGGTCCGGAGAAGAGTGAGTCTGCGGGTGGGGCCTGTGTCCCTCGGCCACATGCCGGCTCTCCCAGGGCAGTGAGATTAGGCACATGTCGGGGCTGCACAGGCTGGGAGGTGAGTGGGAGAAAGATGGCGGGGGCCTTGCTGGGAGCCAGGCCCATCCATTCTCTCCTCCTCTGGGCTTCCAGCTGGGCACCACGTAGCGTGCTGAGCAGACAGAGGAGACCATCGGATCTGCCCAGAGTTCCTTCGTCTGGGTAGACAGATGTACACGTGGAAATCCCTAGTGCACAACAGGAGGTCACAGGGCCTGGGAGCCAGTGAGAGCCGGGCACCCCCGGCGAGGGCCTGGGAGGGCTTCCTATAAGAGGCGGGCATTGGAGAGCTCAGTGGGCTACTGGCTAGGGCTCTGTGCAGATCAGCACTGGGAGTTCCAGGGATGAAGGGGCCAGTGTCGTGGAGAAGGAGAGAGTTCTTCCGGGTCCAGAGGAGCATCCAGCATTGGATGCAAGGCCACGCTCTTACCCCCGATTGGAAGGCTTGCTTCCCCTGACCCTCTGGTTGTCTCTCTCACTTGCTGCCAAGTTTCTCCTTTCAGAAGCAGCAGTTTTGTGGGGTGGGGAGGAGGGGAAGAGGGACTCTCTGACCCACCAGATCCCTCAGGCGCTTCTAAGGAAGTGTCTTTGGGGACCCAGGCCAGCAGCCAGGAGCACAGTGCACAGCAGGAAAGCTTTAAGCGCTGAACTGGATTCCATCCCTGCTCTGCCACCGGCTTCTTAAAATCAGAAGCAAGTCCTTAAACGTATCTGACTTTTGCTTACTCTATGAAATGGATAGTGGGGGCCTTTCAAGAGGCTCTTAGAGGTTTCTTCCATCCTAAAGACTCTCCTCTAGGTTTTCCCGACAATGAGGACAGAAGCACAGACCCCTCTCCTCGTGGGCCAGGTGGAGCCCTTGGTCTGTTCTTCCTCTGTGATGGCTTTCTCTCTGCCACCAGCTCTGCCGCCTGCCTCTCCCTGTGCTGGGGTGGGTGGGACCCCCTGAGCAACAGGTAGCCCCATGCCTGTCTTTCCTTCAGGAGCTTAAGGTGTCAGGAGGGGACATGGAACATAAATTTTAGGAAGAAATTAATCTTTGGCAGGTCCTCCGTGCAAGCTCAAAAGAGGTTTCAGCCACAAATTCCCATGTCTTTGCTTTCATTCACTCGTCCAGGCAATATTTACTGAAGTCCTACCACGTGCCAGGCACTGTGGACATGCTGGGGACACAACAATGAGCAAAACCAGATGAGGTCCCTTCCCAGTGCAGTGGGGAGACAGACGTTAGTCAAGGGATCACACAGCTCTGTGTGAAGTTCTGTCTGTGGCGAGAGACGCATGCATGCCGTGCACAGGGCTATGGGAGGTTTGTAGGGGTGCAGGTGGGCCATGTGGTCAAGGAAGGCTTTCCTGAAGAAGTGATGCTGAGCTAAGGCCTGCAGGGTAGGGAAGAGTTAGCCAGGCTAAGGGGAGAATGAAGAGGCAGGTCAGCCTGTGCAAAGGGCCTGTGGCCTGAACTCTGAGAGCAAGGAGGGAGTGGTACAGGCTGCGATGGGAGGAGCCAGACCTGGAGTTGTTAGACCTGCGTGGAATTTATTCTTCAACCCCAGTGCAAAGGGACGTTTCATGGGTGTTTGAAGCAGGAGAGCAGGGGAGAGGCTTATGAGGTGTCACAGACCGGAATGCTTTACCAAAGGCTCAGATGGAAAAGGGCTGGGGGGATCAGGAAACCCAGGGAGGAGCCACCGCAGTCATCTGGGCAGGAGGCTGGGATGCGGGCAGCGGCTGCGATGGGAATGGAGGAGAGCGGCTGGACTTGAGAGCAACTTGGATGTGATGAGTGAACGGGGTGGGGCGGGGGGAGGCGGTATCCGGGTGACTCCTAGGTTTCTGGTTTAGGCATCTGGGCATTTACTCGCGGCTTTTCCTGCAAAGGGGAGACTGGAAGAAGACTAAAATTTGTGGGAAAAGATGAATGTTTTCTTCCTCCCCAAATTAGGCAAAGGCAGCCTTCTCCATTTCCTTTTATTTTCAAGGCACCTGGGAGATCAGATACCTTTGCTCTTGTGTTTCCAACGATCTTTTATCATCTCTCTTACCTCTGCGAGAAGGCAAATTAAAAACATGCCCAGCAGACCCAGGTCCGAGGATCACAAAAGAGTTTTGGTGAAGTAGGATTAGTCCCTAAGTCTCAGCAAAGCTCGTGGGGTCATGCCAGGCGGAGGGGGGCCTAAACCTGCAGAGAAGCCGAGTCCCATGACCAGGGAGCTGTGCAGAGGTGCCCTTGGGTGACGCCTGCTTGTCGCAGACACCAGTCTTTCAGGAAAGGAGCTCCGGCCTTCATGAGTGAGTAACTCACTGGCCCTGGGGTGGGGGGCCAGGCGAGAGGGGCTTTGCTCTGGGGGGAGCGGATGTGTCGGGTGGGGTCTCCTTGGGGACCCCAGAGGCTGCTCTGTTTTAAGAACAAATCAATCCTCACAGCCACAGGGCCCCGGGGGGCTACGGGAACAGGAGACGTGATCTTCCCACCAGAAAACTGCCAGGGGGGCGACAGATGCCCAGGATGCAAGGACACAGGGTCCCGGCTCCGGAGTGAAACAGATCAGGGTTCAAACCCCGTGGACCCCTCCTTGGCTCTGGGACCTTGCCCTGGGCTTCTGTTTCCTCATCTGCAACATGGGGGCAATGCTCTACCTGAGCTTTCAGGGGAGCTGTGAGCAGTCACCGCGCCCCCTTGTAAAATGCTCACTTGTGTTGCTGGCGCACGGGCTCTGAGGCGAGTTGGTGCCTTTATAAGACAGTATCAGTAACCTCAAGGCATTCCTTCACTCAGTAACGTCCTTCCGTGAACGATGGAGGGGACGGAGAGCCCAGAGTCTCCTGATAAAGGGTCATACCTCGGCCTCCACTCCCTCAGGGGCAGGAGGGAGGCGGCGGGGGGAGTGATCCTGTCAAGGCCCTGACCAGGTGTGTGGTGTAGCGGGTGAAGCATGATCCCTCGCGTCCCCTCCCCCAGCAGTGGTATGCTTTTGCTTCAGATTCCTGCACCTGCGACTCTTCTTTGGCCCTTGGTTGGGTTCCTGGAGCAGACTTGCCAGCACCTGCAGAACCAAAAATGCCTGGGAGTTTATGTCCCCTCTGGTGGTGGTGGGGGGGTGCCCTTAGGTGGTGCCTGGTGGGTGTGGGAGGGTGAAAGCCCAGCTCCCTTCCCTGGGCCCGGCAACCCAGAGATGGGATCCCAACCCCCCGCCTGCCCAGAGCTCCCTGCAGCATCGGGCTGGAGCTGCTGCCAGAGGTGACGCCCTTGCTCCCCGCTTCGTGTCCCTGTCCTGCTTCCCCCTCCCTTACTGGTCTCCCCTGAGAGTGCTCCCTTTATACATCACTCACACGGCAGTGCTCCTCTTAGGGTCTTCAGTAAGGGGCACTGTTTTCCCATTCTCCAGATGAGGGAACTGAGGGGGAAGACGCTTCAGCCACTTTCTCAGGTGTCCCACAGCCAGCGGTGGCTGAGCCGGGCCTTGGGCCAATTGTGGTCTGACTCCACAGCCCAGGTTTTTTCCATGCCACAGCATGTGATAAGGGCTAATGCAGAGAGATATCAATTTCCAAATGAGGCCAGAGGAAGGGGCAGCAAATTATCATGTTTGGGCATGAGAGCCAGTGGTGTGTGGCTGACACTGAGCAGCCCTTGGAAACACAGGTGGGATTTTTTTAGATGGAAATGGTGGGAATGGCACTGTAGGAAGAGGAACAGCATGTGCAAAGGCACGGGGGTATGAGAAACACTGCTTCTTGGGGAAGTACATGTGCCCCCTTCTTCCAGCCTTATCATTTCTCACCTCCTGACTGCTTCCCTGCTTCCACCCCAAGCCCCTCCAATCTGTTCTCCAAACAGAAGCAGCCAGAGCTGTCTTTTTAAAATGTAAATCTGATCATGTCTCACTGAGCCTCCTCCAAAAATAAAACCTTCAATGACTTCCTCTTCCACTTAAAAAAAAGAAAAAAAAAAAAACAGTCTAAGCATCTTTCTATGTCCAACCAGCCCTGGTGATCTGGCTCAGCCAGCCTCTGTCCTCATTTCCTGCCCTGCCCCGCTTCACACACTCCAGCCACCTTGGCTGATTATGTTTTCTGAACACTGTAAGCTTGTTGCTGCCCCAGGGCCTTTGCACTTACTGTGCTCTCTTCTGGAGGAAGAAACTTTCTTCCTCCTGATCCTCACAGGTCTGGCTTCTTTTTGTCCTTGAGGTCTCAATATACATCATGCCTTAGAGAAGTCACACCCCAGCCCATTGCCCTGTTGGATTCCTTCATAATACTTCTGACAGCTCCAGTCATTGGACTTGTTCGGTTGTTTTGGTGTCTGTCTCACATCTCTCCACTGGAATGTGAGCTGTCTGAGGGCAAGGACCTTGTCTCCCTCACCTCTTTATCCCAAGTGCCTCTAACAGTGCCTGGCAGATAGTAGGTGCTCAGGAATAAGTGCTGCATTTGACTGGTGTGTGTGGAAGGATCATTGACAGGAAGGGCCAGAGCTAGGTGGTGAAAGGCTTTGAATGTCAAGGTAAGGCATTTGGACATTATCCTTTGAGTAATAAGGAGCTACCCGTTATGGCCGCTGCCTCCGCCAGTTCCAGTACTGAGGGGAAGGTTAGATGGATTGGTTAGATGGATTGGCTCTCAGTCTGAAAATGGACTGGACACTTCTCCCTGTGCTCAATTCCAGCCCCATCCTGTTTTAGGGGGTACAAAGGAGAACTGATGGACAGAAGTTGGCCCAGACCCATGGAGAGGTACAGTCCCCTCCCACTAGAGTCCCCATCTCTTTGCTCCCTAGACACTGCCTCCCCATCTTTCCCCCCACCACCCTCCTTCCTCAAACCCCTCCACCCATGCCACCCCTACTGCCTATGAACTAAGTCAGATGCCTTATTCAAGTTTCTCCAGAAACTTTAACCCATCCCTGTGGACATCACTGTGCAACTAAAAGCTTATTTTGCTTGGGCTCATCGATCGAGGGTTTATTTTCCTTGCCCTCAGATATGTTTCCAAAAGGAAAAAGGGTTTGTCCTTTCATGGCATTGGCTTGTAACTAGTTGGAAAGGGTTATTAAGTGTCCCAATTAATTGTAAATCAAGCGTTGACAGAGAAGAAGGTGGCGTGTGACTTGGATAGATGTTTTAAATCAGGTTTCCACAGTTTATCATGGGGAGGTTTTCTCCTAGTATTCCTGAAAGCACGTACTGAGTCAGGCTGTTTAAAAGGAAGGAAGGAAGAGAGGCAGGGAGGGAGGGACTTCTCTCAGTAAGAAGAAATACAGAGGATAGCTTCTAAAGTGGCTAAGTGGGAGGGCAGGTACCGAGAGGGCTACGTGGGCAGGTGACTCCCAAAAAATGAGGGAACGTGGGGCTGTCCTCCGACTGTCATGTGGTCTGAACCACCTGGGGTCCAGGTACACTGCAGAATGGGATGGGCCCTGAGGGCTTGCAACTCTGGTGCCTCCCAGGTAATGCTGACGCTGGTGGTCCATGGACCACACTTTAGTAGTAGGGGTCTAGGGGACCAGAGGGCAGCGGATGCAGGCAGGTTGAATTCTTCTGGAGTACCTGGGGAATTTGAAAAGTAGAGTTCATTTGTCCTAATGTTGGGGATTCTGATGGAGCGGGTCTGGGGTGGGGCCCGAGAGTTTGCATTTCTGACCTGCTCCCAGGTGGGGCCGGTGCTACTGGGGTGTGGCCCGCATTAGGTCTTTGAGAAGAAGGTCAGGCCGGGGAGTTGAGGAACTGAGAGGCCAGACTGTCTTAAAGGACTTCGAATCCCAATAGTAGTAGAGGGAGGAGCCTGGAGGGAGGCGGGAAAGGGAGGAGCAGAGGGAGGCTAAGAATTATTGGTACAGTTGAAGCTGAGCAAAGTTGTGTCCAGCAAGTACGTAGCTTGGGCGTTTCCATTTGACCACCATAATTCTAAATATTGTACCTTGACCCGTGGCCAAGCTGGTTCTTTGTGACTTGTCAGGCCTTTTATTCACTAGTTCTAGCTTATAGGAAAGCTAAAATGGCAGCATTTAAAAACTAAGTGGGGCTCCCCTGGTGGCGCAGTGGTTGAGAGTCCGCCTGCCGATGCAGGGGACGTGGGTGCGTGCCCCGGTCCGGGAAGATCCCACATGCCGCGGAGCGGCTGGGCCCGTGAGCCATGGCCGCTGAGCCTGCGCGTCCGGAGCCTGTGCTCCGCCATGGGAGAGGCCACAACAGTGAGAGGCCCTCGTACCACAAAAAACAAAAAGAAAAACTAGGTGGGTCCCTTCAGTGCTCCCAGGCCTGAGGGGCCCCTAGTGACAGCTCCTGGAATGGAGGCGTGGTGACCAGGAGGCCACGTCACCATCCCTATGGGGGTGTTTTTCTTGCCCTGAGGGTGAGTTGAACAAGCCACACAGGGAGCCTGTGAATAGCATTACATTATAGTCCCACCTTGTTTCTACCCCCAAATGGCTCACCCACAGCCAGTGAAAATTGAGCACTTTTAAGTCTTGAAAAGAATATTCCCAGGATGGGTTGATGGAGTAAGAGTTGCTGCTTCCAGCCTTCCACTCTACCTGCTCCGGGGCACACCGGTGAACGGAAGTCAAGTCAGCGGTGCCCTGTCATAGCCCCCTTGTGGGACTCGTGCCCACCGGCTGCTCTAAGCTCTTGCCGTAGAAATACCCAGTAGCAGACATTCCCTTTTTTTCTTTTTTTTTTTTTTTGTATTGGGGTAAAATATACATAACATAAAATTACCATTTTAACCATTTTAGATACACAGTTCAGTAACATTAAGTATAATCAGGTTGCTGTGCAACCATCCCCAGAAGTCCACTCATCTCCAGAATTTTTTTCATCTTCCTCAACTGAAACTCTGTATCCATTAAACACTAAGTTCTCATTCACATCTGCCCCTGCCCTTGGTAACCACCATTCTACTTTCTGTCTGTACAAGTCTGACTGCTCTAGGGATCTCGTGTAAGTGGAATCATACAGTATTTGTCCTTTTGTGTCTGGCTTATCTTACTTAGTATGATGTCCTCAAGGTTCATCCATGCTGTGGCATGTGACAGAGTTTTATCCCTTTTTAAGGCTGAATAATATTCCATTGCGTATGTAGAGAACACATGTTGTGTATCCATTCAGCCATCGATAGACACTTGGGTTGTTTCTACCTTTTGGCTGCTATGAATGTGGGTGTGCAAGTATCCATTCGAGTCCCTGCTTTCAGTCCTTCTGTGCATATACACAGGGGTGGAGTTGCTGGAACACGTGGTATTCTACTTTTAATTGTTTGAGGAACCTCCATGCCGTGGTCCACAGTGGCTGCATTTGCTGCCTTCCTCCAAGTACTTGTGCAGCCAGGAGCTCCTTGGATTCAGGTCACCCTGTACCGCCAGTATGTGGTGTTATAACAACACTTAAATGACTGAGTTAAGGCTAAACTCTAGTTTGCTAAAGTAAACATAACCGGAAATGGGACCTGTCTGCTTTGTGGGTTTGAAAGATTTTCCGTTACAGCTTCACCTCATGTCTGACCCCTAGAGGAGATTGACAACGCTTATTTTCCTTGATGTAATTATGGATGTGTGATAGATTTCTCTGGAAATGATGGAAACCTTTCTGCCTGAGGATGGCCCGGAGCATCTGCCCTTCTGGGCAGTATGTAGAGTCATCAGCCTTCAAAGACCATTCACACACCACCCAGGCCACATGTGGGGCTGGAGTGGACACAAGAAAGCCCATTTATTCATTGATGATGAAAAATAGCCCCCCTTTTCTGGATCAGAATATTCTCTCCTTAAAACCCTAGGCTCTATGGGAGACCAAATCAGTATAGAAGGCCATTGAATGATTTACCACAGAATCACTCTTATCTGACCAGAAACCTGAGACTGACACGGTCCGTGCATTCTCTCCTGGTTTACAGGGTTATGTGGGTATCAGAAGATAGCCCCACATTGAAGCGGGGGAGTGAGATGGAAGGAGTGTGGGTTGACATCAGCTAAAGGACTCCATCTCTCAGTGGGCAAGGGCTGGCCAAAAGATTACAACCCTTGATGCTAGCAAAACTCTCCTACTACCTTCATCCACCCACCCACCATCCATACATCTGTATGTCAGTCCATCCAACCATCCATCCAGTTCATCCCTGAGCTGAGTAAGAGCGTGAGTAAGAGTTAACTAGTCCAGTATGACAGAGAAGAATGCTCCAAGCTGAGGGAACAGTCTGTGCAAAGGGCCTGTGGGGGGAGGGAGTTTGTCAGCCAGTAGGGCTGGATCAGGGAGATGAATAGGAGGATGGTGCAGGAAAAAGCTGCAGGGATTAGCAGAGGCCAGGCCACGCAGTCGTGTGGGAGACCCTAGGAAGTTCTGACTGTACCAACGATAACCAACCAAACGTTCTGTGATGATGGAAATGTTCTGCAGCTGTGGGTCCAATGTAACAGCCACTAGCCCCATGTCACTACTGAGCCCTCGAAATGTAGATAGTATGACTAAGAAACTGAACTTCTGTTTTTATTTCATTTTATCTAGTTTAAAACAGTGGGAGGTCACGTGAAGTGTCTTAGCAAGGGGTGAATCAACGTGATCACAGTTGTCTGGGGCTGCTGAGTGGAGAATGGATTGGGAAGGGGATGGGAGGATGCAGGGGTACCCAGTAAGGAGGCTTCTGTAGTGGTCCAGAGAAAAGGAGTGGTCACCTGGGCTGGGGCTGGGGTGAGATGAAGGCAGAGAAAAGACCAGGGATGGAAAACCAGCAGGACTTAGTAGTGAAGGAGATGGTGATTTGGAATCGGAGGCGTCAGGATAATTCCCAGTCTCTGGCAAACACAGCAGGATGGAGAGTGGTGCTTTCTCTGAGGCAGGGACCCCTGGAGAAGGACCAGATTTAGGGAGTTTGGGGGTCCTGAGTCCTGCTTCGGTCACATTGGGCACGAGTGGCTTTTGAGTTGTCTGACAGGAAATGTCATAGGGAGTTGGAGCTCAGGGGAGAAGTATGGGTCAGAAATAGAAGGTGGGGAGTCATTTGTGAGTGGGTAGAAATTGAGGCCCAGCGTGTGGGTGGGAGAGGGGACGGCATAGGCCCCAGCCATGAGGGCCCCAGCCGCGGTGCTGGGCGCAGGTACGTGCGTCCATAGAGTGATGGAGAAGGCACGGCCAGAGACGTGGGAGGAAACCCAGGATGGGATTGGTCATGGAGGCCGAGGGAAGAGATTGTTTCCTGTTGGAGGGTGGGGAGTGGCGGCAAGGGCTCATGAGAGGACAGAGCCACGTGCATCCAAGATGTGGGTGTGGAAGCTAGTGGTGACCTAGCTCAAGGGCAGTCAGCTGGGGACAGCCCGCGTCTGCCTCTGGGCTCTCCCACTTCTGCACGCGCATGTCTACCCAGCATGTCACATCTTTGGCTTCCAGTAACTTCCATGGAGTCACAGTCAAGACTTGCAGACTTGGGAATTGGTTGAAGGTGACTTTGGGTTGCTTTTACAGTGAGGCTCTTGGCCAGACTCTGGTTCCCTCTTTTCCATCATATGATAACCCCCAAGTGCTGGAAGCAGTATTGATCTGTCACAAAGAAGGTAGGTCCCCCACATCTGGTTATAAAGGCATCTGGCTCTGCCCTGTTGTCTCTTTAATTTAGCTTAATTAAGCTGCATTTCCACCATCCTCATTCCCACCTAGAGCATGAACGACTGAGAACTTCCTTCTGAGCTCCGCATCTGGTCCCCTCTGTGTTCTGCTCCTGCATAGATGTCATTCACCCCACTTTTCCCCGTCATTTCCATATGTGTTAGGACACTTTTGATTGTTGGGGATAGAATCCAATTCTGGTTTCCATATGCAAAATGGGGGAATTGGCATGCTGTAAAGAACCCATTCATTCACTCATTCATTCATGTATGTATGCATTTATTCATTCAGTGTTCCAGCTGTGTGCCAGACACTGTTCTGGACACAGGGGAGACAGTCAATAAACAAACAAGTAAAGCACCGTGTACGTTACATGGTGATAAGTGCTGTGGAGACACGTAAATCAGGGAAGAAGTATTGGGCGTGATAAGGGAGAGGGTTGCAGTTTTCAAACAGGGCAATCAGGGAGAGCCTCACTGAGGTGGGCACATTTGAACAAGGCCTGGAAAGGAGTGAAGGAGAGAGCCATGAGGATGGCTGAGGCAGGAGTGGGCCTGGGTGTCTGCAGACCAGTGTGGCTGGAGTGGAGGGAGTGTTGGGGAGAGGAATATGGTGGGTGACAGCAAAATGGCAATGGGAGGTGAGAGGTCATTGCAAGGACTTTGCTTTCATTCTGAAGGCAATGGGAAGCCATTGGAGAATTTCAAGCCAAGAAGTCACCTGATGTGACTTGTGTTGAACGGGACCTGTCCTATTAGGAGGAGGCCTAGGGCAGAAGCAGGGAGACCACGATGCCATAATCCAGGACAGAGATGATGGTGGTGGAAAGAGACAGTAGGTAGTGGTGGAGATGGTCAGATTCTGGATAACTTCTTAAAGGTGGACTGGATGTGGGAGAGGTGTCAATGATGACACCAAGCCATTGAGTTTGAGAACTGGAAAGATGGAGTTTTCATTAACAAAGGTGGAGAAGATGATTAGAAAAGCAAGGTAGGGAGGAGTATCAGGAGTTTGGATTTTGGATATATTAAGTTTGAGATGCCTGTTAGGAATCTAAGAGGAAATGTCAAACAGGTGTGTGGCTACAATGGTCCAGGCTGGAGATATATATTAGAGAGTCATCAGCATAGAGAAGGTCTTTAGATGGGGTGAGATCATCTGGGCAGTGAATGTACATAGAGAAGAGGACCAAGAACCCTGGAAGATTCTGTGGCTCTGCCTATTCTGTTCCTCTCTCTCTCTAAGTCTTTCATCTTTTGTTCTTACCATCAACTGCCCTTTACCGTCCGTCATTCTACCCAGCCATCAAGAACATCTGAGTTTACCAGTCCTAAGTTTTGACCACAAGAAAGGAGAAGCTAACTTCCCTTTGTCAATTCAAGTTCTGAAATCTCAGGGAAGGAACCTGATTGGTCTAGTTGGGTCAGGTGCCTACCCCTGAACCAATCAGGTTTGCCAGGACATGGAGTCTTGCTATGTACGTATGGTGGCTCCCTCATTAACCATATGGGTTCAGTGAAGTGAGGCACATTTCCCTGAAATGGCTGGGTGTTCTGGGCAGGCACAAGTGCAGTAGGGTTTTCAAACATGGATTTAAGAGCACAGAGGTGACTTTCCCTGCAAGAAGACTGGCCAGCAAGACATGGACCATGGAATGCCTGTGTGAGGCGTGCCTCCTGTCTATAGACCATCACCATCCCTTCCCTCAGTTCCTCAACTGGCCCAGATCTGCTGGAGCATGTCATTTGATGGAGCCGATGCTTGACTGACTACTGCCCCTGTGGCTTCTACTGCTACGACTGTCATCCTCTCAGCACCTCAGTTAGCCCAGCAGTCTTCGTGTTAATTTCCTTGCTGATTGGCTGACAAGGCTGTTTTCAACCTTCTCCCAACTTCGGCTCCCAAGAGCACCCATCTCTGCAGCCCAAAGCACCCCCTGCTTTGCTGCTGCTAGTCCTTAATGTGATTCCCATGTTATGCCATCTTGTCAGGAATACATCGTGGAGGACAGGAGAGAGCAGTCTGGAATCACATGACGAGGACCACTGTGAATGAACTTCATCATCTCCCCTTTACACCTCTTCCGGATGTCTGTCCTCCCTTCCCTCTGTGAAGGCAGGCGTCTCCTTTTCTGCACTTCTTTGGACTTCACCCCTGAGTTTTATCTCCTCATCTGCCCATTCTTTTATGGATCACCATCAACTTCTTTTCCTTTCTTCTCAGACATGCTCAGGCTTCCTCTGCTGAGGAAAAAATACTCCTTCCTTTGGTGCTTTCACTGTACAAGAATCATCTTTTAGCCTCTCCTTCCTTCTCCAGCCTGAGGTTCCAAAAGAGAGCTCCCCATCTGCTGCCCACCCCTCCAGCAGGGCGCCCACCCCATCGTGGACAGACCCAGGGGACCCTTTTCCTTTCCGTGCTCCCCACTTCCCCACAGCAGCTGTGGTCAGGTGGTGGAAGGCAGCCCCACCCATCCTCTTCTCCATGGAACTCTGTTCCTCGGCTTCTGTAATGGCAACTTTTGAACCTAGATGATTGGGGGAGAGAGAAGAAAATTTTCCAGTCGGATGTGAGGACGCTTTCCCATCCCCCCCAGCCTGCTGGCCCAGCCTGAATCCCACCACGCACCTTGCCCTTTCCCAGGCTGACCTGCCCAAGGACCCTGAGCAGACCTCCTCCCCACCCCCAAGTTCACTTTTATGAGCCCATTTCTGAGCCAATATTGCCTTCTCCTGCAGAAACCCTCCACATGGGCTGGACACAACTCGAATCTCTTTCCCTACAATCCTTCCCCTTCCCAAATCCTTGTACTGCGTAAGGGGCTGCCACATTCACTGTCCCCCCAATCACCCCCAGCACGTGCCATGCGCCAAAGCCCCACCGCTTTGCTGAATCACAGCATCATATAATGTCCCTTTGTAGTCCCCCGTTCACCTGGCAATTAATCACATCCTGCTGTACCCCATCTCTGATGCTGTTGATTTACAGGGCGCTTCATGCCTTGTATTATTATGTAACTCCCCACGTGCTGTCTCTTCAACCTGAATTAAGTTCCGGTGGGGGCTGGGAGGGGAGTAGGCAGGGGTGCCTTATCTGTCTCTGAATCCTCCAAAGCTCTTAGCAGAGTGGCTCACACAGAAGAGGCTCAATAAGTGCGTGATGATTGATGGGCTTGCTTTTGATTTTCCTCCAGCCCATCCTTTATGCTGCTGTCAAAAAAATCTTTCTCGAGGATTGTTCTCATTACATAACTCATCTGGCTCCGTTGATTTCGTCCGCCAGCATTATTGAGTGTTTGCTGGGTGGGTGGTACCGGGTAGGGACTCTGGGGGTGATGAAGAGGCGAGTGAAGAAACAGCTGTAGAGGCCTCTGTGCAGGAAATGATTAGACGCAGAGACATACACGGAATTAAGGGATGAATGGAGGGCCATGGGAAGTCAGAGAAATGGAGGTGTCCTCCCAAGCTCTGATCATCCAGGCTGACTTTGGGAGGTAGGAGGGCTTGAGCTGATCTCTCAGATGGGTAGGTTTGGAACAGGAAGAGATGAAGGGGTTCCTGGCAAGGAGAATTTGAGGGGCAAAGTGATGCAGCTGCTAGGGCCATCATTGCAGCATCCTAGGAGTCTATAGATTTCAGGAGGGTCATCAACGTCCCCCAGCAGGCAATTCGCCCTGCTCATAAATGCAAACTTGCACAATGACTCCAGTCAGAAACCTCTTGACACCCATTTGCTGTCCCATCTCCTGCCAGTTTGCCCCCAGTCCTGTCACTGTGGCAGCCCTCAGCCCCTGATATGCTGTGGCATCTGAATCCAGAGAGGCAGAAAGATGGACTTTGGGTGCTTGTCTCTGGGCAGGGTGGTTCTGGGGCCCCTGGTCACCTGTGATTGACAGCATCTGCCAAGCAGCCCTGAGCAAGGCTCTGTGCCTCAACGTCTTTGCAACAGGGACCCTGCTGGGGGCCAGGCAGGTCCTCCCACGTTCCATGGGGCCATGTCAAAGATCCTGTGCGTGCCATGGTCCCCCAAACACAGGAGGGTGAGCCTCCTGGTCCCCGCTTCGACTCTATCCTAGTCACAGAAGGAGACTCTGAAATGTTCTGGGATGAAAGGACTATCACCCCAGCAGGAAGCGGCTGTAGATGAAGGAGAGACGGGGACCGTGTGCGGGGTGTGTGTTGACCATGTTTCCAGGCATCGTCCAGGGCGGTGTCAGAGGAGATAAATGCAAACCCACCTTGCAGACCTTGTTTCTCACACCTGTCTCCATGATGGCCTCTTCCTTTTTCTGACTTTTTTAGGGGTGTCATTCCAAATTGCAACAATAATATAAAGCACTCTCGCAACTTTTGCTCACAGTACCCGTTGTTTATCTCCTTCTCCTTTGCTGTATGTGTGTGTGCGTGTGCGTGCACGCACACACACTTATACATGCACATCTTCTGAGCATGTTGCAGACCTCCTTGCATGCCACCTCCGATTACTTCAGTGTGTGTATTTCCTAAGAACAAACAGTTGTCAACATCTGGAAATTTAACATTAATCCAATACCATTGAGTAATCTGCTATACTTATTCACATATCAACTGTCCCAGTGATGCCCCTTAAAGCTTTTCTCCCTGACTTCTTTTGATCACACACCCCTCTTTTTCTTATTTTTAACTTTTTATTTGGAAATAATTTCAAGGTCACAGAATAGTTGCAAGAACGCTATAGGGAACACCTGTGTATTGTACGTAGCTTCACCTGTTGTTGACGTCGTACTCCCCTTGCTTTCTCATTTACACAGACTATCTCTACTTTTCCATCTACACACAAAACATTTTTTCCAAAACTACTCGAGAGTAACTTGCATACAATGTATCCCTTTACCCCTAAATACTTCAACATGTATTTCCTAAGAAGAGGGATGTTCTCTTACATGACCACAGTACAGTTATATGCTCCATAAGATTCACACTGATATCCTATTTTTATTGAGATGAAATTCACATAACATAAAAGTAACCACTTTAAAGTGAACAATTCAGTGGGCTTTAGCACGTCACGAGATCGTACAACCACCACCTCTATCTAGTTCAAAAACATTTTTATTACCCACAAAAGTAAACCCTGGACCCATTAAGCAGTCTCTCCCCATTCCTCACCTCCAGCCCCTGGTAACCACTGATGTGTGTTCTATCTCTATAGATTTATCTATTCTGTACATATCAATGTAATCATATAATATGTGACCTTTTGTGTCTGGCGTCTTTTACTTAGCATAATGATTTCAAGGTTCATCCATGTTGTAGCATGTATCGGAACTTCATTCCTTTTTATGGCTGAATAATATTCCATTTTATGGATCAACTGCATTGTGTTTATCTGTCCATCAGTTGAGGGACATTTGGGCTGTTTCCACCTTTTGGCTGTTGTGAATAGAGCTGCTATGAACATATGTATACATACACTTTTTGACTACCTGTTTTTGTATCTTTGGGGCATACACCTATCATTGGAATTGTTCATTTTTATTATCTGGGAAAGGTATTATTTAGTTTGTCCACTGTATCCTTACTATTTTATCCCCAACCTCTGGGGAGACCCTTGAGGGCCATGTGCACATCCTGCCTCTCCAGTTTCCCCTGGACTTAGCATCCACTGATAATTCTTACCTGATACATTCTTTACTATGATGGCTGTGAAATCCTGAGTGTGCAATCCTAGCGCCCTCTTCTGCATTTACCAGGGGGACTGGGCATCCCACTCTAAGCAAGACTGCTCCCTTCCCCCTCACTGATTCATTGATTTATCAGTTTTTCTATGTAAATACATGAATTCCTGTTTTTCACCCCAAAGTCTTATAATTCATTACTGTATTTAATTACTTTGGTGCTCAAATCACCCCAGAATTGGCCAATGGGAGCCCCTATAAGCTGGTGTTTTTATCCTTATGACATGCCTCCGTCTTTGTTCTGTTCTTGGTTTTGGGGGTGTGTGTGTGTGTGTGTGTGTGTGTGTGTATCTCCTTAACTTTCTGGCATGACAAGATGTTCCTCCTGGCTTATCTTGAACCTATCCCACCCCAGTCCTGCAGTCAGCCATTCCTGGGATCTGTGGTTCATCTTAGAGGAAAATGGCATTTGGGAGCAAGGTCTGGGCACAGGTGAGCACACACCTTTGCCAGGCATCCTCCATGCATGGGCGGGGAGGACTAAGCTCAGGGTGTAGGGGGCAGAGCTGCTTGCCTACCTCGCCCTGCTGCTGCAGCCTCCTTCAAGGTCACAAGTGTGAAATATGCAGCCCACCATGGCACGTACTCAAAACTGATTGGACTTGGGCACCATTTCATGCTGCATCTCTTTTTAGCTAAATCTCTGTGCATACCTGTGATTATTTCCATAGGAGTGGACCTACTGGGTCATAAAAAATCATGTGTTCTTTAAATATAGAAACATTATTTTGATGATATGTGAACACAGGGCTCTGCTGTGTTTTTACACAGGCTGGACACTGGTGTGTGTGTGTGCGCACACATACATGTACACAGTGTCTTCTTTTGTCTAAAAGGTGAGAATGTAAGGTTACCTGTCTACTGATCTGTCTCCTCCAGGTGTGTAGGATCCTTGAGGTCAGTGACTGTGCCTCTATTATTTACCGCCGAGCACCCAATACGGTGCCTGGCGCTTGCCTGAAATTCTATAAATGACTGTTGAGTGAACACTAATAGCCAAGTATAGGTCCCATATATGGGGCACATACAACACGCCAGGTGCTATTCAAAGTGCTTTACATGAGTTAACTCTTTCAATCCTCGCAACGACTCTACTGTATCTTCCCCATTTTACAGATGAGGAAACTGAAGCTCAGGGGGGTTGAATGCCCTGCCCAAGTTCATACATCCAGGAAATGGCAACGCTGGATTTCACTCCCAGGCCATCTGGCTCCAAATTCATGCTCTTAACTATAACAGCATACTATGGAATGGGTCGATGATGGATGGATGGATGAGTAGATGAATGTGTCGGTAGGTGGGTGGGTAGGTAGATGGATGGTTGGATGGATGGATGTGTGGGTGGATGGATGGATGGGCGGATGAGTAGATGAATGTGTGGGTGGTGGGTAGGGAGGTAGATCGATGGGTGGGTAGATGAATCAATCATACATGGTGGCTCATCCATTCCTCTCCTGCTGTCTTTGACCTATAGCTTCTCACTGGGAGTGTCTCCACATCCTCCCTTCCTGCTCCCTTGGAACTCCCTTTCACAGTGTGTCTCCTGGAGCTACAGCCCCAGATGCATTTGCAGTTACAGCTGAGGCAAGAGACACACACACACAGAGAGAGAGAGGGAGAGAGAGAGAGAGAGAAGGGACAATTGCCATCCTTGGTATAGACCAAAGGTCACCAAGTGTCAAGTTAAGGGCCAGATCTGGCCCCTGGACATGTTCCATTTGATCCACAGAGCATTACAACAAAACAAAGTTTAGTATTTTAAAATGGGGGAGTTACCTTGAATTTTGATTTCCACCTTCTCATTAATAAAAATTGGAAGATTGGAGAACGTGGGCCTTCATATGTGCTGGGCCACTCTGAGCTGGGCTGAGAATGAGTGATCTGTGACATGAGATTCGAGGCTCTCTATTTGCTGCTGTCTTCACCCGTCTCTCCTCACTCGTCACCTGCTTGGTCCCTGGAGGGCCTGAGTTTACAATCCCTGGTCAATACACTGCCCCTAGTCAGCTGGTCCAGGGTGAGATTCGTTTCCTTGGCTGCAGCGTTCCCCTTTGACTCTGTCGAGCAAGCTGTTGTCTACAAAAGTGATACTGCCCCATCGTTCACCTCTACCCCTCCCGTAGTGGACCTTGCTCCATTTCTGTGTGTTTCCTTCTGTTCACTTGAGGTCCCAAGGTTGTTAGCTACCCTCAGTTCAGTTGAAAGTCTGAGGTTGCCACTCACCCTAGGGGTTCCCTAATCCTCCTGGTCTTGGACCACACACACACACACACACACACACACACACACACACACACACCGCCCGCTCCGCCACTGTTGGTCATTCTCCTCCAGATCAAAGATCAATGTGTTGCAGGCACAGGGCCAGGCCATGTGCTATCAGAGACACCCCTCTGGTTAATACTTCCAAGTTCATTTGGTCATCCAGAGACTATGAATCCCTCTGTTGTTCTGAAACCTGGTCCTCCTTTCTCCACCGTTTCCTCAAAAGCATAGGAGACACCAAGCCCCTGCCCTGCTCTCGTTCCTCTAGCCAGAGAGCCCTGGGTGAGAAGGCAGGAGGCAGGAACGTGCTAGACAGGGATCGGGGACCCAGCTCAATGGCCCATCCATGGTGAGTCAATAATCTGCTGTTTTTACCCTTATCATTATGCTCATTTCTAGCCGTCACGTTTTTAATCTGAGTGTGTTAGACGGTATACTGGACTTGTAGACAGAAAAGTCTCAGTGTGGGTCCTGACTCTTAGTTACTGAGTGTGTGGCCTTGGGCAAATCTCTTCACCTCTCTGAGCTTCAATTTCCTCATCCGTGAAATGGAGTTTATGACAGTAACCCCTACAGTGGCTGCTGACTAGTGGATGTCTTGTCCAAAGAGGTGATTGATGGTGCAAGACCTTCCCCGTGGCCTTCGCTGACTTGTGAGCAGGATGAGGACCGCTCTTCATCCTAGAAGATGTATATCTGGACCAGAAAATGCTGCTTCTCTGTCTTCGTTTGTTCCTAAGCAAGCGTCAGTGACAAATACCGCAGTCAGGAAGTTTCTATCCTGGCCTCTGGTCCCATAGCAGCCCCTTCACTCGTCCTTTCCATCTGCAGGTTGATAGGAGGATGCGAAGTGTGGGTTTCTGCCCAGCCGCCCAGTCAGCACAGCTTCCCATCTGTGAAACGGGTGTGGCAGCACTTTCTCGGCACTCCCTTTGTGTTAGTTGACGCGGAATTTGAGCAGCTATCTCTGAGCACTGCCAGCGCGTCTCCTAGGGAGGTGTGGAGAGAACGAGGGTGCAGGACTTAACACTGGTTTTAGAAAACTCCCATCTTGAGTTGAATGGCCAGTGTGGCCGGCAGGTGTGATGATTAGCATATTACATACTTAGAACCCTAAGATCCCTTCCAGCTCTGAGATTCTGAAATTCTTGTGTCCCCTATTACAATGGCCTGTATTAGTACCCTGTCTTGTATCATTATTAGTACCCTGTCTTGTATCATTATTTGATCATTCTGATTGAAAATTGTACAAATTCAGTTCCAACTGTTGTAAATTTTTCAAAAAGGAGTATTTAGGTTATCAATACTAAAACAGTATAGCTTCAGGCAAAGCTGGATCCAGAGACACCAACTGTTGCCGCTCGTTTGTCTGCATCCACCTGTCTGCTCTGACTTCTTCTGCACCTCCTCATGACGTTTAAAGATGGACCCCAGTAGCTCCAAGCTTATGTCTCACCAGCTCAGAGACCCCAAAAAGAAAGCCAGTGCCTTTTGCTCAGCAGCTCCAGCAAAAGTCCTGAAATTAGGTTTTGTTGAGCCTCATCAACCAAGCTTGAGTCACGTGCCCACTCCTAACCAATCACCATGGCCAGAGGCATGTGATGACCTGATTAGCTGGGCCTGGTGCCTCACTGGCATGAGAGGTGTCAGGCTCCCCAGAACCTCAGGGCATATTGAGAGGTTGGACTTGACGACTCCAAAGCCATTTTGAGGTCTGATGTTTGAAACTCCTGCAGTTCTCATTTGTTCACTTCGTCAGTGGCAGAGCCCTGTTGTTAAGAGCTAGACCACCTAGATTCAAGTGCTGGCGGCACCACTTTCTGCCTATGTGAACTTGAGCAAGTTACTCAACCTTCCTGAGCTGCAGTTTTCTCATCTGGAAAATGACAACAGTAATCATGTGTACCTTGGAGGCATGCTGTGAAGATTAAATGAGTTAATCCTTGCAGAGCGCTTAGAACAGGTTCTGGCAAATAGTCAATTCTCTGTGCGTGTGCTCGGTGCCGGGGATTCCAAGATAAACCAACCAGACTTGCTTCCTACACTTAGCGAGTGCATAGTCTGGGGGCAGGCTGGGGTTCTTTTAATCAACACATTTGGAACGAGGACATAATGTTAGAAATCAATTGAGCAGGTGATTATAATGCAAACTGATAAGTGTGAGACCCCAGGAGGGTTACTTAATGAGAGTTTCCAGAACCGAAGGATTAGCAGGAGTTATCTGGGTGAATTTGGAAGTGGGAAGAGTGTACCTGGCAGATGGAATAGCAAATACAGAAGCCTGGAGACAAGACTGAGCGTGCTGCCTCGAAGAGGCAGAGAAGTTGAGCGTGGCTAGAGGCTGGCGTTTGAGGCTGAGGTTGGGAGGTGGGGGTGAGGGTAGCAGGGGGAGCATCTATGGCGAGGCTGGAGAGGGCACTGGATGACAGATTGCCCTCCCAGGGTCTTGGAAGCTCTTGTAGGAATCTGAGCTTCAGCTTAAGGGCTGTGCAGATGCCCTGAAGAAATTTTTATTTTGTTTAGTTTTTTAAATTGTTTTATTTTTAACAGCTTTTTTGAGGTATAATTGATGTATGATAAACTGCACACATTTAAGGGGTACAATTTGATAAGTTTGTGATATGTGATATGTGATGTGAAGCCATCACCACCATCAAGAACGAACATCTCTATCACCCCCCAAAAGTTTCCTTGTATCCCTTTGTAGCAGCCCCCCTCCTGCCACTTCCAGATGCCCCGGCCCTAATCAACGACTGATCCTCTTCCTGTCACCATAAAGTATTAATTTGCATTTTCTAGAAGTTTATATGGGACAATGGAATCCTATAATTTGTACTTTTTTTTTTAGCCTGGCTTCATTCATTCAACATAATTATTTTAACATTCCTCGACATTGTAGCATATATTAATACTTCATTTCCTTTTATTCCAGTGGAGTAATAGTCCATGGTAGGGAATATATCACAGTTTGTTATCTGTATACCTATAGATAGGCCACTGAGTCTCTTCCTCTTTGGGAATATTACAGATAATCCTGTTATGACCATTCATGTAAAAATCTTGGTGTGGACATACATATTTTCATCTCTCCTGAGTAAATACTTAAGGGTGGAATGGCTAGATCATATCATAGGTACAATAACAAACTTTTAAAGAAACTGCTGAGCTGTTTTCCAAAGCTGTCGTACCATTTTATGCTCCCCTGCCAGCAGTTCGTGAGAGCTCCAGTTACATCACATCCTCAGCAACACTTGCTGTTGCCAGTCCTTTGCTTCAGTTCTTCCAACACTTGGGTAGTGGTGCTCATTGTTGTTTTAATTTGCATGTCCCTCATGACTAATGATGTTGAGCATCTTTCCACATATTTACTTGCCAAGTGTATATCTTCTTTGGTAAAGTGTCTGTTAAAACCTTTCTCTCATTTTGTATTGGGTTGTTTGTTTTCTTATTATTTAGTTTTGAGAGTTCTTTATATCTTCTGGATATGTGTCCTTGATCAGATATACGGTTTGCAAATATTTTCTCTGAGTCTGTGACTTGACTTTTCATTTTCTTAGCAGTGTCTTTCAGAGAGCAGTAGCTCTAAGTTCTGACAAGGTCCAAGAATCAATTCATTCTTTTATGAATGGTGCTTTTGGTGGTGTATCTAAGAAATATTTCCCTAGATCTTTGCCTAAGGTTGTAAAAGTTTTCTCCCATTTCTGTCCCTTGTTCGATCAGTTATGAAGAGAGGGAATTGATATCTCCAACTATGATTGTAAATTTGACTATTTCTCCTTGCATTTGCAACAGTTTTTGCTTAGTGTATTTTAAGCTCTCTTAAACATTTAGGATTGCTAAATTGAGTTTAAACATTTAGGATTGCTGTGTCCTCTTGATCAATTGAATCCCTTGTCATTGTGAAATGACCTTCTTTATCCCTGCTTATAGTCTTGGCTCTGAAATCCACTTTGTCCGATATTAGTAAGGCCACTCCAGCTTTTGATTAGTTAGTAGGGTGTATCTTTTCCACCGTTTTGCTTTTAACATATTTGTGTCTTTATGTTCAAGTGCATTTCTTGTAGGCAGCATAGAGTTGTGTCTTGCTTTTTAATCCAGTTTGACAATCTCTGCCTTTTAATTGGGGGACCTTAGACCACTTACATTTCTTGAAATCATAGATATGGTTAGCATTAAATCTCTCATCTTGTTGTTTGTCCCTTCTGTTCTTTGTGTCCTTTTTCTCCCTCTTTTTCTGCTGTCTTTTGGATCAATTGAATATCCTTATGATTCTATTTAATTTCCTTTGTTATTATACTAGCTCTAATTCTTTGTTTTGTTACTTTAGTGGTGCCTTTAGTATTTACAGAACAGATCTTTAACTTATTGGTCTGTCTTCAAGTGTATCACATCACATGGAATATGCCTTAGTATACTTCCATTCCCCCCACACCGGACCTTTCTACTATTATTGTCATACACTTTACTTTTGTGTATACAGTTGACCCTTGAACAACACAGGTTTGACTTCATGGGTCCACTTATAAGTGGATTGTTTTCAATAAATATGCCCTACAGTACTACATGATCTGTGGTTGGCTGGCTGAATCTGTGAATGCAGAACTGTGGATATGGAGGGCCAACTATAAAATTATACATGGATTTTTTTACTTCACGGGGTCGGCACCCCTAACCCTCACATTGTTCAAGGGTCAAATGTATTATAAACACCACACTACCTTATTTTTGTTTAAACAGTCCATATCTTTTTTAAGGGTTTGTATAAATTTTAATATCTTACATATTTGCCTATGTAGTTACCGTTTCCAACGCTCTTCATTCCTTGTGAAGATCTGTAGTCCCATCTGGTGTCATTTTCCTTCTGTCTGAAAGACTTCCTTTAACATTTCTTAGAGTATGACTGCTGGTGATGAATTCTTTTAGGTTTTGTGTGTCTGAAAATGTCTTTATTTTGCCATTGTTTTCAAAAGATATTTTTGGCGGTAGATTTACACTTCTTTTTTTTTCCTTAGATTCCATATATATGTGGTAGCATATGGTATTTGTTTTTCTCTTTCTGACTTACTTCACTCTGTATGACAGACTCTAGGTCCATCCACCTCACTACAAATAACTCAATTTCGTTTCTTTTTATGGAACACTTCTTTTCTTTCCATATTTTAAAGCTGTTACCCCGCTATCTTCTCACTTGCATTGTTTCCAGTGAGAAGTCTGTCGTCATTGTCTTTGTTTCTTTGTATATTATGCATCTATTTTTTTATGGCTACTTTTAAGATTTTCTTTTTATCACATGTTTTGAGAAATTTGATTTTGAAGATCCTTGATACAGTTTTCTTTATGTTCCTTTGGGCTTCCTGAGTGGGTGTGTTTATAGTTTTCATCCAATGTTGTAAAATTTTCAGCCATTGTTTCTTCAAATACTTTTTCTGCATTTTCTCCCCTTTCTCCTCTCCTTTGAGGACTCTAGCTGCACAAATATTAAGCAACTTAAAGGTGTCCCACAGTTCACTGATGCTCTATTCTGTTGTTTCTTCTGTCTACTCATTGTGTTTCCTTTTAGTTTCTATTGCTGTCTTCAAGTTCATTAATCTTTCCTTCCACGCTGTCTAATCTACTGTTGGTCTCATCCAGTGTCTTTTTCATTACACACATTGTAATTTTCATCTCTAGACATTAGATCTGTCTTTTTTGTATCTTCCTCATCTCTACTTACCTTTTTGAATATATGGAATTCAGTTATAATAACTTATTGCATCCCTATCTGCTCATTCTAATGTATAGATCAGTTCTGGGTCACTTTTGATTGCTTTATCTTCTCATTATGATTGTAATTTCCAGCTTCTTTGCATACCTGATAATTTTTTAATGGGTTCCAGACACTGCGTGTTACCTTGTTGGGTGCTAGATGTTTTTGTATCCCTATCAATATACTTGAGCTTTGTCTGAGAGGCAGTTAATCTACTTGGAAGCAATTTGATCCTTTTGGGTCTTGCTTTGAGTATTTGTCTCATGGAACCAGAGCAGTGCTCAGTTTGGAGCTATTTGTTGCCCCCTTCTGAGTACTTGACTTAGTGTCCCATGAATCCTGAGCATTGCCAGTCTGGCTGGTGGCTACGGGCACTATTCCCAGCCCTACCTGAGTGTCAGGCCTTGTTCTCTGTAGTCCTTTTGGGTGGTTCTTCCCCTGGCCTTCGGTGGTTTCCTCACACACAGGCCAGATCGGTACTCAGCTGCATACTGCAGGGTTCCCTCTGCAATCTCCAGATCTCTCTGCACTGCTCTTGTCTCTCCAGTCTCCTGTCCTGGACCCTCAGCTCCATCTCCTCAATGCAAGGAGTCCACTAGTTTCCACCTGGGTTCCCCCTGCTGAGCCATGGCCTGGAAACTTCTCAAGTCAGTAAGCTGGGGCAGTCACTGGGCTCACTTCTTATTTCTCATCTTTCGGTTACCACTGTCCCTCATTGTCTGATGTCCAGTTGCAGACAAATTATTGTTTTGTATGTTTTGCCCACTTTTCAGTCTTTGCAGGCTTGGGGGTAAGCTGGTCTCTGTTACTCCATCTCAGCTGGAAGTGAAAGTCCCCTGAGCAGTTTAAATCAGGGAAGAAATGGACCGTCTTCACCTTTTAGAACAATCCCTGTTTCTAGAAGTTCTTTCTAATCTGCGTGGGGCCATAGGCAACCAGGTCCCTCGGCCTGAGTGAGCTCATTTTTCCAGCCTCCTCCAGCCCAGAAAGGTGGTGTGGGCATGAAGCCAGACCTTCAGGACTGGCCCTGTGCATCTCCTGGGAAGTGGCCCAGCCTCCCTCGCTGTCACCTCACATTCCTGTCTGTGGGTCCCTGGCTCTCAGAGGCAGGGAGCATTTGGGTGAGCAAAGCGGCTCATCACTGATGCCAGGAGAGCGCTCATGGGCCACAGGAAAAGAAACTTGCCTTTACATTACAACAGCACTTCTGCATCGGGCTTGCCCACATCCTGCCCCTGTAGGGTCAGCAGACCAAGGATTTTATCCCCTTCTTAGAGGCTGAAGTTGTAGGAGGTCATCCAGTTGCTAAGTGGCATGGTTTGTGTCTCTGGACACTTGTGCAAGTTTTGGGACCCAAGACTTCAATTTGGGTGGCCCTGAGGGGTCCTTTGCCCCTGCACATGTCCCAGGAGGCCCAGCAGGAAAGCC
The DNA here is from genome assembly GCF_003031525.2 of Neophocaena asiaeorientalis asiaeorientalis. Classification (NCBI taxonomy): domain Eukaryota; kingdom Metazoa; phylum Chordata; class Mammalia; order Artiodactyla; family Phocoenidae; genus Neophocaena; species Neophocaena asiaeorientalis. The sequence goes on from NW_020172719.1 coordinate 1,583,445, forward strand.
TGGGAGTGAGCGTCAGAGCCACCGACATAGCCTCTCTCGCCGCAGGAATCTCTTTGAGCTGAGGCCAGGAAGCACTCAGTGAAACACCCCCCAGGGGACCATTTGCAGAGGGTGGTCTTGCCTGGTCAGTGCAAAGCCAGCAGGGATTGACGAGGACGACCGAGAAGGTGCCATCCTTGTCAGGGAAGAGCAGGGCTTTGTGGGAGGATGCCCTTGGATGCTGTGTTGTCGCTGTTTGCAAAGTGCTACCTAGGAGGAGCCAGTGGAATTTTCCACCAAGGCCAAATCATGGCAGACTGTGCTGGACAGCAGCGTCTGATTGCTGTCTGTCCCTGCGTCCCAAGTGCTCAGAACACTGGAGAGGGTGGGGGGAAGGGATGGGGTGGGCTTCCGAGTCTCCAGACATGGGAAGAAATGGCACAGGGGTACGATGGAGAAACTTCACCACCGTACATACCTAAGAGCCAGGAAGTCGCATTGCCTGGTGTCCTCAGGGTGTCATTGGTGGAGGGAGGGGCACTGCATGTGGATTTTAGAGCTGCTTCCTGATTACTTGACCTGCAACACTCCTAACCCCTGAAACTCTGACTCAGAACCTCCAAACTGGGGGGTCTTCGGGCTAATCCTGTGGATACATGTTTAATCCGATGTACGTTGCATTATCCCACCTGCTGTTTTAAACTGGAATTAGCTGCCCAAATCCCCCAACTGAGACATGTCATGGAAAAACCTGAGTTTCCAACTCCTTTTGAAAATTTTAGAAGCTCGGGCAACTGTGAGCTGAGCGGTGGCCACTCTGCAAGCCCCCACAGTCCCCACCACTCCCTATTGCCTCCCACACAGCAGGGCCACTGGGAACCCACCCGTTCCTGTGGATGGACACTCACCTGGTGATCCTGTGGATGTTGGAAGGCCCGTCCTCTGTCAGGTACGGCCTGCCCCCTCCAGTATCCACGGAAGGGACCCTGAAGCCACACTTAAGGGGTCATCTCCCTTTCCTCGAGCTGAGTAACATGCTTCCGTGTCTCCCTGGCACCCAGCTCAGACCTGTGAGCCCTGACTCCCTATGTGATGGGGCTTCCCTAGCAAACCTGTCCCTCGAGAAAGTTCTGTGAAGCTCAGTCCTAGAAAGAGTGGAGCAATTTGCATGTTGGCAGAGGGCAGAGCCTCATGCCAAAGGCTCCTGCAGGGGGCCTGGCAGAGCTGGCCCATCCTCTTTAGAGGTAAAAAGAGAAGCCCAGGAGAAGGGCAGGGACCCCTCCATGTCAGGTGTCCCTCTGTAGCAGGGTAGAGCTCAAGGCCAGGCTCTCCCACTTCATTCAGGGCGCGTTCCACCGTCAGCTTTGTCTCAGAAGTCTGTTTCATCAAAAAATTGTGATGCACCTGCCACGTGCTGGGCCCTGGGGTAACCAGGGCAACGAGGCGAGGTCCCTGTTCCCACAGGTCCTCAGAACAATGACAGCTGACATGGAGGGACACTCTTGAAACCAGTAACTCTTAATGCTTACAGGACCCACAGAGGATACTGACTGCATGTGTGGCAAACTCAAATGTCCCCAGGGCCAGACTGATGCCAGGTTGCAGGAAGGTGGGGGGAGGTGGGTGTAAGCAGTGAGGAATAGTGGGACTTAGAGGGACTTTGGTGCCTCTAAGGGAACAGTCACACTCATGCCATCCAATAGTTCACCCTGGGGGAAGGTGAGATCCAGGAGCCAGATATTCCCATTTTCAAGAAAATCCAGAAATCTGCACTTTTATATGTAAGTTTCCTAATTTTTAAACCTGTCTCCATGCCAACAACAAAAAATCGTCTCCAGACTGGATACAGCCTTTGGCCACTTCCCACTGCTCATGAGACATAGAGAAGGAAAGGCTTTTCCTGAGGTCATACAGCAAGATAGTGACCGAGCCAGGCCTCAAACCCGAGTCTCCTGATCCAAGCGAGGGACCTCATGGGCCAGCTTCACATTAACTTCAAAGTCCCTTCTCTCTTCTGGATATGGGACAATATTTTAGCTTTGGGCACAAACCACTTAGGGTGAGAAATACAGCCCTCCTGAAACTTCTGTAACAAACAGATTGGGAAATTGACATCAAGTCATGTTAATTCTTCTGCCACCTTCTGAATTTTGATCCTGACGTTGTATTTGACATGGAGCCGCTTTTGCTCCTTCCTGCCAGAATGCAGGGGACCCCATGCCTCTTGTTAAAGGAGGCAGGGCCTGTTTCGCATGGGGTGTATGGAGCCCGGAGTTCTCTTCTGGGGGCAGGAGTGGGGTCCACTCTGCATGGTCTGTCCCGCTGTGTCCGCAGCAGCCCCTTGGCCACGACCTTCTCTCCCAAAGCCTGGGCCTCCAGGAGCCTGTCTCCGTTAGCAGGAGCTTAGGCACCGCTCATCAGATGGGAGGCACAGGTCTTTTTGCTGGATTTGAATCCTGGCTCTGCCACTTACCAGTTATGTGACCTCGGGCAAGTCACTTCACCTCTCTGAGCCCCAGGAGTCTTCATCTATAAAACGGGTTTAGTAATATTTATATGCAGAGTTGTAGTATAACTCCGTTCCTACCTGAAGTTGCTATAGGTAGGAAAGATGGACTTACCACGTGGCTGTTAACTGCAGTGTTAATTACAGCATATAAACATGGAGTTCAACTGAATTAGAAAATTTGGGGTAACGCTTTCCCCTTCTGATTTATACCTAGGTTAATTTTGTTTAATTTTAATAAACATTTACATGGCACTTACTAAGTGGCAAACTCTACGCTAAGCACTTTGCAAATATTGACTCATTTAATCCTTGCAGCCACTCTCTGTGGCAGATACTACTTTAGAGATTTCCGGATAAGGAAACTGAGACACAGAGAGAATCAGTAACTTGCTCCAGGACGTGCAGCTGGCAGGTGGCAGGGCTGGGCTGCAAAACTGATCCACGTGGGATAGGGTCAGTGTGCACGGCTACGTACTTCCCCTTTTCTGCTTCTGAAACACAAGTTCCAGTTTGGAATGGACCAACTCAGAGGAAGAAGCCGTCCTTTCTCTACGTGAGGAAGCGATTGAAAGACAGTGCCTTGGGAGACAAAAGACATGGGATCAAATCCCCGCTCTGCCTCCTGCCTGGCTGTGTGACATCGGGCAAGGGATTCCCCTCCCCTGAGCCTCGCTTTCCTCGTCTCTCAACTGGGCTAATACCACCACCTACCTCTCAGTCGGAGGAAAGTGGAGTCAGCCATGGATGTGAAAGTGCTTTAGAAAGTCTTAAATGCAGGATTTGGCATTTGGGGGAGTTAAATAGTCAGGATCATAAAGCTGGTTTTCACTAAAAAGTGTCCAGCCCTTAAGCATTGCCCTCCCTTTTCTATGAGGATCCCATGAAACTGTCAGGCAAAGAGCTGTGCCTGCCCCCCACCATGGCGAGTGGTCATCCTGTCCTGGGGGCGGGCCGTGTCTCTTAGGCCTGTCCTCTGGCCCTGCCTGGACTCTTTGCTCCAGGATTTGGGTGTGTTGACAATCCAGCAGTAAGAGGCTCAGCCCTCCCTCAACGCCAAGCATCGATACCCATGTGGGTCGTAAGAGGATTTCTGCCTTTGTGTTGCTTGGCAATATTTTGTTTAAATGAATTTCTGCCAAGGATTAATATAGTTTGTGAGCTGAACTGCTTACTTGGCAGGAAGGCGGAAATGAATCAGGGTTTTAAGAAACCTGATGTAAAGACAGTTTTTAGAATGAGGGCATGCAGATGAAGCTCAGGGGTGCGGTTAACATCCCTGCTGGGCCACTCCCCCGCTCTGGGACCCTCCACCTGCAGCCAGAGCTCTCCATCTCCTCTGCAAAATAACCGTCACAGGGTGGCGAGGCTGCACGACGCCTGGCAGGCAGCGCGCACTCTGCAGATGAAGGGTCAGCCCTGGGAGAGCGGGCTCTGCGCCCCCAGCACCCAGAGGGCCCGGCGTTGGTGGTTGCGTACGGTGGATCCCCATGCTTCTCAGCTTCCATGTTACTTATTAAATCTGCCTCCTGACTAAATTTTAGTTGTAACCCCCAAATCAGTAGTCACGGTGCTTTTGCAGTCATTTGCAGATATGTGCAAAGCGGTGAAAACTTTGAGTCACCCGATGTGAAGGTTCCCAGCTGAGGTTGAACAGGGTGTCGCTCTGCTTTCTTGTTTCAGCTCTCATGTGTCAACAAGTGTGCTTCCTGGTGGTCTACTTGGTGCCACGTTATTGCACTTTTTGTTGGTGATTTGGCTGCTTTAAATGGCCCCCACGCAGGGTGCTGAAGTGCTGTCTAGTGTTCCTAAGCCAGGAAGGCTGTGATGCGTCTTATGAAGAAAATACGTGTGTCCGATGGGCATCGTTCAGGCGTGAGTTCACTGTTAACGAATCAACAGTGGATACTAAATAAGGTGTCTTTATACAGAAACACACACAAAACAAGGTTATGTGTGGATCAGTTGATGAAAATGTTGTCAGTTGAGGCTCACAGGAACCTATCCCTGTATTTCCGCTAGGACCACTGTTTCAGTATTCGCTAATTCGGTGTTTGTCGAGATTTTATAGAACGTAACTACCACTAATAATAAGCATCAACTGTATAGCAATAGTTATTATCATTATTATGCTTTTTATTCTTCAAAAGGGAGTCAGGAAAGAGGTTGGATTTGGAGTTCTCCCACCTTGACGGCGGTTGTGAGGATCAAATGTGATAAAGGCTGTGAGGGGTGGTTGTAAACTCTAAAGTCTGTGGATGAGCATTACCTTAACTATCACATGGACATCCTGCTCCAGGGAAGTCATCCTGCACTGAGGACTCTGGGGAGGGCCTGCCTTGTTCCTCGGGGCTGAGATTGAGCTTTAGGGCCTTTAAGAGACCTCGCTGAAATGGGACAGGGGATGTCCTAGTGCCTCACAGGCACCACTTCCCTGTATATTAGTCATTTGCCAAAGTTTGGATGAGGGCTGTTCCTGGCTGATGTCCATTCTGTGGCCACCAACCAGTCTGGGCCACCTTGCCTGGACAGAGGCATGGCTGCCCTACTGCTCCTAGCGTCCCCTCTGGATTCCGTACATCCATTCTCCACATCACAGTAACTGGACCCCTCACCCTTCCACTTTCTGCCCTTTAATAGCTTCCCATTTTTCCCAGGAAAAAACCCAAAGCCCTGCCCATGGCCCATGAGTCGCTGGGTGCTCAGGCTCTTGCCTACGTCTCCAGCTTCATTTGATACCACGCTGCCTCTTGCTGTCTGCTCCAGCCCCACTGGCTTCCTCCCAGATCCTTGAATACATTGTGTCCCTCCTGCCACAGGGCCTTTGCACTTGCTAAACCTCTCTCCCTATTCCCATTACCCACTCCCCACCTCCAACACCTTTACCTGTTCACAGCCTGCACACCCTTCAGGTCTCAGCTGAAGTCACTTCCCTGATGACCCGTGCTTGCCCCAGGACAAAGGGGGCCCCGTGACGTAGCCTCCACTCCACCCCACTTTCCCCTTTATAGAACCTGTCTCAGTGACAGTTCACATTCATTGGAGTGACCATTTTGTAAATGACCATCTCCCCATCTCTTCCCCTAGACTTTAAACTCCACGAGGTTAGACACTAGGGCTGCCTTAGTAAACCACTGAGGCCCCAGAGCAGAGCAGGGGGCCTGGTCCTGGCATGTCTAGGTGCTCAATAAACACTTAGCATTTGAGCAAACAGCCATCCCCATGCAGCCCCCTGGGGAAGTGTGGAGCCCAGCCATGCACATGGATTATCTTCTTTGACTCACAACCACGCAGTGAAGTGGCGAGCTAACATGTGCCCCACGTTGGAAGAAAACGATGATGAGGCTCAGGGAGACTGGCCTAAGGTCACACAGCTAAGAAGGGACAGGGGCCGGATTTGCACCCAGGCCTGGCTGACCCAAGGTCCTGTGCTCTGAGCCTCACCCTCCCGCCCCTCCCTTGTCTTCCCACCTTTGGTTTGTCCACACCCTGTGCATGACAGTTTTATATGTGAAGAGATGCATCGTTTAGGGGATGGAGGACTTGACCTCATGTCACCAGCCTTTCTGATGTTTTCTCCTTTAGATACGCTGGTTCCAAAGGCACATCAAGATGGAGCCCATGGCTGATCTGTTCTTGGGGCTCTTGCTTGGCTGGCTGCCCTCAGCACATCACTTTGCAGAAAGGTGCTCACCTCTTAGAAAAGCCAAGTCTGACTGAAGGATTCAGTGCCTCCTGGCAGCATTAGACATGCTTGGAGAGGCTTTGGCCTCTGATAGGTCTTGGGCGCGGGGATGGGGGTTGGTCCTAGGACGCTAAGATAGCGGGACTCATTTGACTTGCCTCCCACCCCCCATTTTATGCATGAGAAAAGTGAGGGCCAGGAAAGGGAGAGAATTCATCCAAGGTCATAGAGTAAGTTTCAAAAGCCAAATGAGAAGCTGAGGCCCTGGGCTCCCTGAGCAGTGTCACTCACTTTTGTCTCGAGGTCTCACTGGTGAAATGGGGACAGGGGAAGGTTCTTTGTCTTTCCCAGTCTGTCATGGTATCTGAAGTTTCACCATGAATTCTTTTGTCTTAGAGAAATTTCTGCTAGTTCTCTAACAGAATGAAAATACCCTTAGATGGGTGAAGTTGGGAGGGAGAGCCTAAGTCATCAGCCACATAATTTATTCATTAATGTCTCCGTCCATCCCCTTCTTTCTCCTTCTGCATCTTCTTCTATCCACTTACCTGTCTCTCCAACCATCCATCCACCCACCCATCCATCCATCCATCTACCCATCCATCCCCCCCATCCATTCCTTTTACCAGATCCTTACTGAACACCAATTCTGTGACTGGCTCTGTGGCATAGAGAGATGAATATGGCTCAGGTCCAGCCTCTGCAGAGCCCCCAGTACCCTGGAGGCAGCAGGTCTCCCCTGCACCGTGAGGACCACACTGGGGGAGCTTCACAACCTGGCTTCACAAAGAAGAGATGGCCCAACAGAAAGACCCTGACCCTGAGTTCTTCATCCCGACTCTTGCTATCAACCAGCTGTGTGTGCTCGGGGAAGATCCCTCCCCTCTGGACTCCGTGTACGCATCTGGGATGTGGGCAGGTTGGGCTAGATGAGAGTTGCCCAGATTCCAGTCATTCTCATACCTCCTCCTCACCTGTAGATGAGGTCACCTGTTCTGAAAAGTACTTTATGTTTCTATTCAAATGAGCTCACTTTTTAAAAAATCAAAATGAAACCTTATTGCTACCATAAATGGAAAAAAAATGGTAACAGCAGTTATGAATAGAAAGTAACCATAAAAACACTAAAAAAAAAAAAAAAAAAAAAGGCAAACTGCTGGTTAAATTGAGGTGGACATTGCTTCCCACCAGTGGAGCCCTGCTGTCCTGGCTCTGTCCTGGCCACTCTCTCCTGCACCCTTTGGATGTGCCCCGGGCCTGGCCCCTCCTGAGAACTCACACCTCCTCTGCAAGGGTCAGGAAGCCATGAGCCGGATTCTGTAACTCAAACCAGGTGGTATCTGCTTCAAATCCTGATGGCGGAGAGAAACCAATATGGAAATCTGAAGCCGTGCCATCCGCTAGCTCCACGGCGTCAGGTGCTGCCCGTCCCTCGGAGAGGACCCTGACCCGTTCTAATCTTACCTTCAGCCACCAGACTCCTCCACTCCATCTCCACCCCCCCACCCTTGACCCAGGGCCCCCAAAGCCCATGACCCTGTAGGGCCCCCAGGGCATGGCCCTTCCAGAATCTCCCTGTGGCCTTAGCAGGTCTGATCAGAGAAAAATGTCTCTTGGATACTCCAAGGCCTGAAATGCCCCCGCTCTTCTTGCCCCTGGAAGGCAGGCAGCCTGGGGGAGCCAGGAGACCTGGCTTTGGGGTGCGCTGTGCTCTGACGGCTCCCTGTGCCGCCCCACCTCTGAAGTTCAGGGGGCTGTGGTGCCCTGAACTGACTTCAAGGGTATTATTTACTCGAAAAAATGTTCCATTTTGGATTCAGATTTCAGAAGGATATTTGAAATGCTGAACCTACTGCCAGCTCTTTTGAGGACACAGAAAAGCCCACTTTCTCCTCTGGCATTGGCTCCCGCCTGGGGCACTGGGGGGAAGGTTATCTTCGTAGCACCCAGCCCCCATACCCAGATCTGAATAGTCAAGCCAGGAAAACCCAGAAGGGGAAAAAATGTTAACAACAGAGCACTGGGCTTTGCATTAGAAAGTGCTTTTTCTCTCTATTTAATAGTTATGTTCTCTCCTACAGGTCTTGTCGTTCATTCATTCATTCATTCCACCAGGCTGGTGTTCAACTGACAAGCACCTGTAGGTTATTTATAGCTTGAATCCCTCTTGGTACATGCCCCGCGTAAAATATTTTAAACATCATCCCTAAACATATTTATTGAGCACACACTGTATATGTATGTGTTTCAGCCTCTGAGTTTGTCAAGCCCTTGGACACACCAGTGTCCAGACACGGTCCATCCCTCAAGAGCTTATGGTCCATTGTGGGAAGAGACACACCCACCATTGCAGGGCAAGGATGGCTGTGATGGAGATCCAGACACAGCACCTGCCATGGGAGCTGGAGGAGGGCACCCTCCCATCTTGGTCAGAAATGCAGCAGAGACGTTTTGGAAAAATTACCCAGAGGGTGAAATTCCACACCCCAGACTCTTATTGAATCCCCTTATTGACAGAGCAGGAAGGTACCTGAGAGATCTTTGAGGCCAGCATTCCCAAAGTGGGTTCTGAGGAATGCTAGTTTTGTGGGTGTTAATAATCATTACTCCCCCCAAAAAGTTTGAAAGTCAAGTTAGTTTGGGAAATGCTGGGTCAAGCAAAACTAAGCCGGTTTCTATGTTGCAGGACTTACCAGCGCCTGATGTGTTCATTGCTTTGTGAAATCTACAAGGGCGGCAGGGGCTTCAGCATGAACCATGGTCCCCTCTAAGCAGCCTCTCAAAAGTCTAGTGCTTCCCAGAGCTTATTCAGGGGGTTTCTAATTTAGTGCATCCCCCGGGCACAGATAGGGAAGCTGGGGCGCAGAGCGTGGCTGGCACTTGGTCAACATCTCACAGGAAGCAGGGGGCCGGGCCGGGACTAGAACCCAGGGCTCCACCCCTGCAAGCAGGCTGTTTAGGGCATGTGGTTTGGGCTTTCGCTGCTAGTGCCACGTGAGAAGCATGGAATCCACATGGGCTGAAGCAATCCTGGGAAGATTCCTGGAAGAAAGTCTGGGGCCCCTGGGAGCCAATGATTCGTGACTTTATTGGCTAAACAGTGGTATTACTGAGAAGCAGTCCTCACTGTAACCTCATCGATGCCCAATTTGCAGAAAGGGGGCTTCAGGATGGGGAAGGCCTCCCACCAGAGATTAGTCCCTGAACTCACAAAGGATGGAGGCACTTGGAGGTGTATTTTCCGGGCCCCTTCTTCTGGGGAGCCTCCCCTCATTGCCACCTCTAAATCAAAATGATCGCCCACACCCCGAGTTCTCATTCCGGGTGTTTTGTAGTGTCGTTTTACCCTTACTTCATCTTCCTTGTGAGTTTTGTTCTTAGCCAGTGTGAGATCCCCACTAGTTTATAAGTAATTTGCAAGCAGAGCTGGTGGTTCCTTCTTCCTTGTTACGGTTAATGTTTATCGAGAACTCGCTGTATGCTGGGCACAGCCCTCCGTGTTTTCCCTGCATCCTCCCAGTTTATCTTCATCACTGCCCTCTCCGGTGGCTGTTTCTGTTCCCATTTTATGGAGGAGAAAACTGAGGCACAGGAGGTTGAAGTGACTTGCTCGAGAACATGGGCCAGTAAAGATGAAGTGAAGATTTGAACTCAGGCCTTCATTTCTCTTTATGGGCTGACTTGTGAAATCGGATGGAGTTGAGTTGTGGATAATCCTGCAGGCTTCCTGCTCTCCTGGATCAGTGACCCGAAGCCCCGGGGGTTGGGGCCCCCACCCAGGGACCGTGCTCCAAGCTCAGCCCTGTCTCGGCTGGTTCACCGTTAGAGGATCCAGGGAGCGGGGTGCATCACCTGTAATTTAGAAGGGCGAGAGCTGTTGACTGACAGCTGGCAAGGCCTTCAGCTTCCCATACCCCCTGCCCCTGTGCCTGACCCTGCCCCAGGCCTTCTGGAGACCTAGTCTCACTCACCCTCATGTCACTTCAGAACTTTCCATGCCGGGGGTCTGGCGGTTTTCCCGCCAATCACCCCTCATCTTAGCCTTTCACCTTCATTTACGGACAGAAAAACGTGGACGCAGGGTTCATAGCTGTTGTCAGTGTGGATAAAATGTTAACAGTGACGACACCCAAGCACCACCCTCCCTGCAGTGCTGGCTGGGCCAGGGGCCGGGGTCTCCTTTCTTCCATAATTAAAAATTTGCCAGCGAGGACAGATTGCTCATCAGTCTTTCATCCCAGCAGTCCCTGTTGGAGAAGACAGGGCACCGCCGATGAGACAGGCCTGGCTGTCCACAGCCTGGGCCCTTGCCACCGTGTGTGTGAGTTCAGGGCCTCAGGTGAAGAGCAGGTGGGCCCAGCTGAGCCTGGGGAGGCCCCTTGAACATCATGGAAGGGTACTGGGCGTGACAGATGGCCGATTCTGCTTTCTGCCTCATACAGGCTGAAATGTCAGGGAGAGGCCCACAGAGGGTCAGAAAATGAGTGTGTGGAAACTAGTCAGGAGTCATCTAAATAACCCATAGCTAGTCCTGTCCGGTTAAAACTATGGGATATATACACTGGAAAGTTGCTAAGGGAGCAGCTCTTAAATGGTCTCACAGCAAAAAAGAAATGGTAATTATGTGATGTGATGCAGGTATTAGCTAACGCTACAGTGATCATCACTTTGCAGTATATAAGCATATCACATGACACATACACCTTACACTCACATAATGTTATATGTCAATTATGTTTCAGTAAAGCTGATATATATACCCTCCACATTCTAACCAAGTGGGAAGAGTTCATTAAAAACTCTCAAAACAGGGCTTCCCTGGTGGCGCAGTGGTTGAGGGTCCGCCTGCTGATGCAGGGGACACGGGTTCGTGCCCCGGTCCGGGAAGATCCCACATGCCGCGGAGCAGCTGGGCCAGTGAGCCATGGCCGCTAAGCCTGCGCGTCCGGAGCCTGTGCTCCGGGACGGGAGAGGCCACAGCAGTGAGAGGCCTGCGTACCGCAAAAAAAAAAAAAAATACACACAAAAACTCCCAAAACAACAAGACACTTCATGGGCTAGTGTGTGTGAGGACCTAAGCACGGGGCCAGTTTGGAGAAAACATCCTTGTCGGCAGTGCTCGTTATTATTATTGTCCATCAATGTTGTTGCCCCTGCTACAGAACTCACTTGCCATGCTGGTGTAAGGCGTGTTGGGTAACTCCTCTGGGACTCATCTTCCTTATCTGTAGCATCGTTACAGTACCTGCCTCACAGATTTGGGATAAAGACAGGATGAACCAGGACCCCTTAATGTTGGTGCTTATTAGTAAAACCACTATTGAGAAAACTGAACCTGACACCAGTCTCCTGACTCAGCCGGGTCCTCGTGTGTCCCAGGCCAGGAGGCAGGGACAGCCTGGCAGGCCAACAGGACAGTGGCTCTGCCACTTTCTGGCTGTGTCTGCGGTGCAAGCCTCCCCCACTTCTCCTGGCCTCAGTTTGCCCATCTGTATAGAGCAGGTGCCAGAGCAGGTGATCTCCCAGGTCACTTCCAGCTCTGGGTTCCACGAAACCCTGCACCTGGCTGCCTCTCGTCAGGCCTCTGTTTTTCCCAGCTGGCCGCTTTCTCCGTGACTGCTCTGTGTCAGCCTCATGCCTGTGGATTCCCTGTAGCTCTGCTCCCAGACCTCTGTGAACCCTGTGCTGGGCTGTCTTTCTGGGAAGGGAACAGCCTGGCTCCATAGTGAGAGGAATTTGACCGGTGTCCAGTGGAAGAGAATAGGTGTGGGTGGCGAGGTGAGCTCAGGGCCCCACGGATGGGGCTCCAGGTGCTGGGGGAGACGGGGTAGCTGTAGGATGGGGCAGAAGACTCAGGCTGAGGCCAGGTGAGCAGAACAGAGAGGCTTTGGAAGGTTGGGGGCCAACTAATAGTTGTTGGAGTGGAACTGAGCTTCTGACACCTTGAAGGACCTGGTCGGCCTTGGCTTAGGGCCTGAGGGGTGTGGATCCAGTGGATGAACAGGGCACGGGAGGCAGGGCCACTGCACTGGATACCTGCCATTCACCCCTGGAGACCCACTGTCTGCCCTTCTCCACCCCGCCCTGTGCCGGGAGGGGACCTGTAGGGCTGCATCCGTTCAGTCCCTCCCCCTCCAGCTTCCTGTTGGCTTTGGCCAATGGGGAGCCCTGGCAAGCTGTAGAGTGAGGGGTGGGGAGATGTTGGGGTATTTAGTCTCTCAGCTGTCCCTCTCAGGGTCACCTTGGGCTGGCTGCATGCCTTGCCCACAGGTGACAACTCTTATCAGGAGTCTTCCCATGCAGCCCACCGTGTGCCTGGGTCTGGAAACTCTTTCTTCCTCCCACCCCCTTCCAGATTAGGGATGGTAGCAATGGGACGGCCACTTTGGCTCTCGCTGGGGAACTGCACCACTCCTACTCACATCTTTGTCAAGAGGTCCTTTATTAAACCCTCAGGACACTACCTGATTCCGCCCCCCAGAGCTGCAGAGCAGAGATACTGGAAAGGGACCCCGGAGAGGGGGTGGCAGGGCCCCTGACCCAAACTTTGCCTGCAGTCTGACTCAATCTTCTCACCCTTGATTATTCCAAGGGACGGGCCTGGCGTTCTCTCCCCGGAATTCTCAGTTTGTGTATCTGGAGCAGAGAAGGGAGGGGTGAGGGAGGGAGCCTGGCAGGGCCGAGAGGGGGAGCAGCTTGGGCTGTGCAGGTCGCACAGTCAGATGCCCGAGCAGGGCTGCTCACTCCAGCGCCCACGGGGGCAGATGGGTGGGATTGGGGAGCATCTGTGGGCCTAGAGGGACAGCCCCACGCAGCTCCAGCCCATCACTGTCCAATCTGCACGTGGCCCAGAGATGCAGCTCTCCCCGGAGGGGTCAGAAAGCCGGCTTTTAAGTGTGCAATCCCTCGGTTTCTAAATACTGGGATCAGTTCAAATATTAAATTTTAAACAGCCAGATCCGCATCCCTGGCCACCAGAAAATACAAGCCCCTCTGACAGGCGTTTCTGATCTCTGCTTATAGGTTTCTCACACCTGGAAAGCAGACTGAGAGCAGCCCAGGAGACAGGTGAGTGTGAGACCAAGACCCCTGGTTCACCTGGGGGACTCAGAATCCCCACGTACACTTCAGTGCCGTCGATGGCCCCGATTAGGAAACACCTGGTTTGCAAACCACCGCTCCGTACAGTCAACTATCCCCACCTACACTTCAGCGCCGGCGACCTCCCCTCCCCACCCCGACTGCCCGGACTGCCCCAGCCTCCCTAACGCCTTCCTGACACCAGGGCTCTGGGCCACTGCTCCCCAAACCCTGTGGACCTGTGAGTAGCCGGGGGGGAAAAGGAAGCAAGAAGCAGATGTAAAACAGAGGTTTGGACACATTTGCTGCAGGTGTGATCTTCTCCCTTCCCTGTCCCCACAGAACCTGTATGTTGCCACTTTACCTTGCTGAAATGTTCCACTGAAACAGAGGTGTGCTTGGATTAGTCAATGTCTTTGTTCTTTTCTTTCTTTCTTTTTTTGGATGCATTGGGTCTTCGTTGCTGCGCGCCGGCTTTCTCTAGCTGCGGCGAGAACTAGTTGGGGTTACTCTTCGTGGCAGTGCACGGGCTTCTCATTGTGGTCGCTTCTCTTCGTTGCAGAGCACAGGCTCTAGGCGCGCGGGCTCAGTAGTTGTGGCGTACGGGCTCTAGAGTGTAGGCTCAGTAGTTGTGGCGCACAGGCTTAGTTGCACCACGGCATGTGGGATCTTCCCAGACCAGGGCTCAAACCTGTGTCCCCTACGTTGGCAGGCGGATTCTTAACCACTGCGCCACCAGGGAAGTCCCAGCCAATGTCCTTTTGAGATAAAGAGCAATGTTCCCGGGTGGGTTACATGGCTATCATTTCAGTCATTCACGCTTGAGTATCTTTTAATGCTGTCAGATTATTTTTCAATTTGTGTCTGACGGAGGTCAGCCACACCGAGGGGTATTATTGACTTGGGGACTTGAGAAGGGGGAGCCCTGTGTGGAGGACCCTGCCTAAGCCTGGGTGGGGCCTGGGACGGAGCGAGGGCCTGGGAGCCCACAGAGGACTATCCCAGAGCTTCATGACTGTTTGTCCATCCGTTTACAAACATTCAGAGACACAGCCCCTTTGCCTGGGGGACTGCCTGGGAGTTCTGCCAACGGCCCTGGGCTGCCGCTTCCCTAGCAACCTCGGAGAAATCGGAGAATCAGAGAAACTGTCCTTTCACGGGGTGCAAGTGTGGGGAGCTGGCTCTGTGCCTGGGTGGAATCAGCAGTCACTCCAGGGCGTTTGATAGGAGAGAGGCTTCTCCACCCAACACCCACTCCCTGCCACCATCTGCGTCACTCCTTGGGAAAGGATGAGGTAGCTTTGAAAGCTTCTGTCCAGATGTCATCTGTAGGTTAGTTACAAGAGAATGGGCAATTTGGGTTTTCGGTGTTTCCTGAGTTTTATGTAATAAGCCTGTGTTGCTTGCATTGTTTTTTTCCAAACGCTATCTGGAGTGGTCTAGGAAGCCCTGGGCATGCATGTCTACAGCAGAACTTCTCTGACCAGGTTAGCCGTTAGCAGATAGCAGGGTTTGGGGAACCAAGACATGGGCAGGTAAGTTTTGATGGAGAAGTAAAAGGTGATAGTGAGGAAGGATTAAAGCTCTGTCGAAGGTGGCGTGGCCTCCTCCTCTGCTTTTGCTGTGGTCATGAGCTAGGAAGCCAGATCGTGACCATTTTCCAAAAATAACGTGGGCTTGATTGTTCCCTCCGTCAAGGTGCTTCTCACCTCAGGATACAATTGGCCCTTCCTCTCCCTGCTCAGCTCCTCCGACAGCAGGGCCCTGTCGCCTTCCCTCTGCATTTCCAGGCCTCAGCAAGGCATTAGTGTGCATGGCAACTGGTATTTGCTGAGTCCCTGCCATGTGCAGGAAAGGTGCGAAGGGTGTGGTGGGAATCTCTCGCTTCAGTTCATCCTGAGAACAAGATGAAATGCTTATCCCCATTCTGTAGGTGAGGAGACTGAGGCTTAAATAATTTTACTAAGAAACTCTCAAGCATGTCTACTGCAGTAAGAAGCAGTGACTTAGCTATAAGCAATTAAATCATTCAAATGGGCTTCTGAACACTCAAATTCAAAAAAATAATTTTTCTTAGTGTCCACTTGAAAGTGATATTGATTTATAAAATCAACGGTGGGCAGAAGGAATAGGATAAGCGAGTCGGGTGTGGAAGGTGGTGGTCGTTGAATCTGGTAGAAGCAAAGCTGATTATGTCAGAGAGTCATGAGCAAGAATGTCCCTGAGAGTGAGAGAGGCAGGGAGAGGCTGAGGCAGGCATCCAACGGCAGGCAGGCACCTTAGGTTTAAGCTAGAGGGTAGTGGGGAGCTATAGCAGGTTCTTGAGCGAAAATGAGAACAAAGCGGCAGAAAAATCTAGTTAGGAGGCTTTGCAGAAGTGCTGGGATGAGGATCTAGATCTAAGTTCTGGAAATAAAACTCCAGAGGAGATTTGGGAGGTGTTGTTAGTGCTGTTTATTTATCTGGGCCTTTTGTGCATGCCGTTCTCTCTAGTCCACCCCCAACCTGGCAAACTCCTAAGTATCCTGAAAGTCCCCATTCACAGAGCCCCTCTGCCTGGAAGCTTTTCTTGACCTCCCAGGCAGTCACTCCTCCTCTCGGGCTGCCCCCCATTAGAGCACTGTTATACCACATCATGGGGACTTGTCTGCACACCTCCCTGTTTGTTGCCAGGCCTCACTGGGCTGAGAAGTTGGTCCTCAGCAAGTGTCCGTGGGTTGAGGTTGGTGATGTAAAGGAAATCAGTGATTAGATGTAAGCTGCAGAGGTAGGTGGAGCGTAATTCCAAAATGATTCCAGGGTGACAATTTTATTAGTTATCAATCTTCGATTATGAGTGTGGCTCTGGTGAGAGAGGAGTGAGCAAGGCCGACATGGTCCCTTCCTCATGGCGTTTACAGCCTAATGGGGGAAACAGATAATAAAGTAATAATTATAATGCAATGAGTGCTATGAAGCCCAGTCTGCTGTGAGAGCCTAATGGTGGGGTAGGGTTGATGGAATCAGGATGCACTTCCTTGAGGAAGTGCTTATTAAAGAAATTGGAGGGTGTGTGGGAATGCATCTACCTGACCAGGTCATAGATATTAGATGATGGACCAAGATGAAGGTGAGGAAAAGGGAAGCCCAAATAAGGGGAAAATGTATTCCTGCAAAGGCCCAGACTGCAGAGGTCCTGTGGTAAGCAAGGAGTATTAGAAACACAGAAGCTGAGCATTACTAGGATACAAAGAGCAAGGGGGTTCCACATATAAGCGATATCATATGCTATTGGTCTTTCTCTCTCTGACTTACTTCACTCAGCGTGACGATCTCTAGGCCCATCCATGTTGCTGTGATGGCATTATTTCATTCTTTTTTCATGGCTGAGTAATATTCCATTGTGTACATGGACCACGTCTTCTTTATCCATTCCTCTGTTGATGGACACTTAGGTTGCTTCCATGTCCTGGATCTTATAAATAGTGCTGCAATGAATATTGTGGTACATGTATCTTTTCGAATTATGGATTTCTCCAGATATATGCCCAGGAGTGGGATTGTTGGATCAGATGGTAGCTCTATTTTTAGTTTTGTAAGGAACCTCCATACTGTTCTCCATAGTGGCTGTACCAGTTTACATTCCCACCAACAGTGTAGGAGGATTTCCTTTTCTCCACACCCTCTCCAGCATTTATTGTTTGTAGACTTTTTGATGATGGCCATTCTGACTGGTGTGAGGTGATGTTGAGCATCTTTTCATGTGCTTTTTAGCCATCTTCATGCCTTCTTTGGAGAAATGTCTATGTAGATCCTCTGCCCATTTTTTCATTGGGTTGTTTGTTTTTTTGATATTGAGCTGCATGAGCTATTTGTATATTTTGGAGATTAATCCCTTATTGGTTGCTTCATTTGCAAATAGTTTCTCCCATTCTGAGGGCTATCTTTTCATTTTGTTTATGGTTTCCTTTGCTGTGCAAAAGCTTTTAAGTTCAATATGTGGAATATAAAAAAGAGGTACAAATGAACTTATCTGCAAAACAGAAATAGAGTTACAGATGCAGAAAACAAACTTATGGTTACTGGGGGTAAGGGGTGGGGAGGGATAAACTGGGAGATTGGGATTGAGATATCCACACTACTATATATAAAATAGATAACTGATAAGGACCTACCGTTTAGCACAGGGAACTCTACTCAGTGCTCTATAATGGCCTATATGGACAAATAATCGAAAAAAGAGTGGATATATGTATATGTATAACTGATTCACTTTGCTGTACACCTGAGACTAACACAACATTGTAAATCAACTGTACTCCAGTAAAAATTAAAAGATATGTATATATATAAATTCAAAATTTCAGAAAAAAGAAGAGCAAGGGGGCGAGGCTGGTGAGATGAAAGGTCAGAGGTGAAGCCAGGAGGACAGCATCGTAAGGCCACTGTTGTCAGGAGGGTTTGGATCTTAGCCTAAGAATATCAGGAATCTCTTGGAGGGTTATAGTCAGGTAGTGATGGGAACAGACTTGTGTTTTTAAAGGACTGATCTGGCCACTGCCTTGGAGTGAATAGATGGCCAGGAGCAGGAAGGGGACCAGTTAGGAGGCTGATGCAGTTGTCCTGGTGAGAAATGGCAGTAACCTGGACTCGATGGTGCCTGTGGGTGACAGGAAGTAAACAGAAGAGAATGACAGTCAAGATGTGGGCAGGAAGGAGGAGAGTCACAGGTGACTTCAGGTTTGGGATTTAGGCAAGGGCAGATAGGAGGACACTCCCAGAGATCTTTGGGGTGTCTTTACCAAACTCTCACCCCACACCGAGCTCCAACAGTCCAACTGCCAGCCCCTCAGAGGGACTCTGCCTCACAGTGGCCTCGGCAGTCGGCCCCCAGGGACCTCAAGGTCCAGGGAGGTGGAGAGACCGCCTGCCTGCGGCCCTGTATCAGGGCCCAGGCTGGGACTCAGGACTGTGCCCGGGATTTCAGAGTTGTTGAGGGGACAGTTGTTGAGAAAATTTTGCCCCACCATGCATGACAACTTGGTTTAGCATTTTCTTCTAATTCAGCAAAATCTCTTCCCTCAGCACCTTTCCTGGGAAATGTCCTGGGACTCCTGCCCCGGTGGATGTTAGCACAGCAGTAAACTGAGTAACATGCTACAGGCCTGCTTGCATCTGCCTCTCACGGGACCCTCACAGCGACACTGGGACCCAGGCCAGGAGCCTTATTAGCATCCTCCCCATTCTACAGATAACAAAACTGAGGCTCAGGGAGAAGATGCCACTTGTCCGAAGTCACACAACTTGGAAATGAGAAAAACAAGACCAAAACCCAAGTTAGGAGATTCCACATTCAATGAATTTTTCCCAGTTGCCTTTTTTGTCTTTCATCTCTCAGTAACTTTTGAAGTAAATGACCTGGCACATTTTGCTTTCAGAGCATCTGTTGGTTACCTACCAACAAAACATTTTTTATCTTTCACTCAAACTGTTTGAACTCTTGTACCACCCTGTTGTGGTTCCTTCCACGTCCATGTAAATACATCTTTATTACAACCAGCTGCAAAGCAAAAGGTTTGATGAAACACACCATCCTTGGTACAATGCCCTTCTCAGCATCTGACCAGTCTTCTTGGTGGGCCTATTTATTCATTCATCTGACAGCTATTTATTGAGTCAAATACTGGGAAGACAGCAGCAAACAAGACAGACGTGGCCCCTGCCCTCAAGCGCTGCTGTTGCACTAAGGGAGGTGGACAGTCAACAACGAAGCTGCTGTCTATTAGGCTGTCCAGGCTATCGGGGAGAGTGAAGCCGGTGAGAAGAGGTGGTGGGGAGGGACTGGGGGTGGGGCAGTTTTACACAAGGTGGTCACGGAAGGCCTCTCTGAGGAGGTGACCTTTCAGACTGAATGAAAGGAATGGGAACATTCCAGATAAAGGGAAAGTCCTGAGGCAGGCAGAAGCTTGTCTGGGGGCATGGAGAAGCCAGTGTGGCCAAATGGACAGAGCAGGGGAGCACGTGGTGGCAGCTGAGGTCAGGGAGGGAAGTGAGGGCAGATGGCAAGGACTCTGCCTTAACTCCAGGACGGATGCGGGCAGGCTTCAAGGTTTTGAGCAGGGGCACGTGGCTGACTTGCAGCCCCCTGGCTGCTCTGTGGAGCGCAGGCGGCGGGAGGCAAGGGTGGAAGCAGGGAGATCAGGGAAGAGGCTTCAGCGGCAGTAATTCAGGTGAGAGATGCTGGTGGCTGGACCGGGTCGGTACAGTGGGGGTGGGGAGGAGTGGCCGTGTTTTGAGCAGATGTGAAGGTTGAGCTGATTGGACTCTCTCTTTTATTGGATATGGGGGAAGAGAGAAGGAGAGGAATCACGGGTGACTCTTGGCACACGGGGGTATTTCTGACGCTGCTGGCGTGCTGACGTTCAAACCTGGCACTAGCCACCCAGAGTTAGCACAGACCCTATGAGATAAACGGCATGGTTCCCAACAAAACCATCCCCACCTCACATGCCAGCCACCAGTGGTGTCCCCAGGCTACCATACTTCTAATGGGCTGGCTACAAATTTGGGGATTCCTACAACCCGTCTGGTTTAGTAATTCACTAGAATGACTCAGAACTCAGGAAAGTGCTATACTTACGATTACAGTTTTATGATAAGGGATCCAGGTCGAGACCAGCCAAATGAAGAGATACAAAGGACGACCATGATTAAACTGCATCTCTATCCCTCCCCCTCCCTGGAGGCAGGGCTGGCCCATACGCCCCAACCCTCTACTCCCCTGGTTGGTCTTTTTGGTGCAGCCCCCATCCTGACTCAGCTCATTAACATAAACTCAGGTGTGGTCCCAGGGGCTCAGGAACAGCAAAGACACCGCTATCTCTTGGGAAATTCCAAGAATCTAGAGTCTCCTTCCCAGGAACCAGGGACAAAAAGCAGTTCAATTCTTTATGATACAACAGGGTAGATGCTGGTGCCATTTGCTAAGACCAGCAGAAGAAGGGAGACCAGGGGTGGGGCCTGGGAGTAGTAGGTTTGGTGGGAGAATGAAGGGTAGTGTTTGGGGCATGTTGACTCTCAGACGCTCATTAGACATCCAGGTGGAGATGGGGAGGACGCAGTTGGATCTATGAGGCTGGCAGGTGTTATTATTTCCTCCCTAAATCTTTTTATGTAGGGGAGGTAGGGAGGGAGGGAAGGCAAAAGAGGACATGGGAAAGGGATGAGACCCAGGGTGCTGTGTGGGTTTGGGAGGATGGAGGCTCATCCTTGCTTTCAAGAAGGGAACTAGGAATCCTGGCTCCTTGGAGAGCAAGTGAGGCCTAGAACATTCTCAATTTGGAACCTGTCAAGCCGGTCACTTTACCTGGAAGTCTGTGTCCCAACTATTTCATTCTCCTTTTGCAGCAAATGTATTGATGGCTTGGTCTCAGGTTGTGTGGGCAGAAGCATCTAGCAGGAGATAGCACTTAGTGATATAGGGTAGAGGGCATGACATCCTGCCACTCCCATGCACAAGTGACATGGAAAGGGGCTCGAAACTGTGGGCCCAGGGGCCTGGGTTTGAAAATGCCTGGGATCAAGAGGCAGGTGGTGAACAAGTCTGAGGGATGCTGGCCCTGTCTGCTTTCGCCCATCCTCCCCAGGCAGCCACAGGGCCAGTTCTTGAAAAGCCAGAGCTCTTTCAATTCTCCCGGGGGTTCCGTGCTGCCTTCCAGAAACCCTGACTCCCGAACCTCCTTGGCTGGATCTTGGCTGCAGGTCGTATTTCACAGCTTTTTCTGGAGCTTCCTTCCTTAGTTCTTGGCGTCTCCATGTGCCCCTTGGGAGATCTGAAGGAGGGGCAGTTAGGAGGAAGCAGTCACGCCTCTAAAGCAGTGCCGAGCCTGGAGATTTGTGTGAGCTGTTTCACTCCAGACTTGTGCCACTTCACAGTCGGGCAAACTGATGCACAGAGAGGCTAAAGAATTTGCCTAGATGACCCAGACGACAAGCAGGAGAGCAGGCTGGGAAGCTGGGCCCACGGGGTCTGGAGCCTGGGTCCAGAGTCTGCCTGCTACTGCCCACATGCATGCCCTCAACTGAGTTTCTGAGGCTGGTGCCGCCATTGATCCTGACCTGGTCCCTCAGTTGGCTTGGCTGTTCTTTTCTCCTTCCCCTCTATCATCTTTGCAAGTCCCAGGGGCCCACTCTCCTCAAATGCAGTTCATGGCAGACTGCAACTTGGGAATCCCTTGGCTCAAATCCTGGAAGAGCCCCAAGGTCCTGGAAATGCCCCCGAATTGGGCCACTCCAAAAATAACCAAAGGGAATGGGAGGCTTCCAGAGTCCAGAACTGATTGGTCAGGGATTGGCTGGAAGGAAGGCTCATGCCCTTTGGTTGCCGGGAATGTAATCATCAGATCTTCAAGGCCAGAGTCTGGAACAGTGGGCCAAAAAAAGGGTGATAGCTAGCTAGCTAGGTAGCTAGCTAGTTAGAGAGATAGGTGAGAAAAAAAAAAAAAAAAGAATAAAAGGGGAATGGGGAGAAGCAAAGGAACCAGCAGTGGTCTGGGAGGTTAGACTGGGTCACAGGTTTTTCCAGACCTGTGATGAGTCCACTGGGAATGTGCAGTGACATCAAGAACAGTACAGGGCAGTGGGTAGCACAGCATCACAGCGGGGTGGAAAGCTCAGCTGGTTGAGGGGTGGCCAGCACTACGGGGTCATTCAGTGTCTGGCCAAACAGCGCACTCACCTGGGAATAGAGCGGAGGCACTGCAGTGTCCCAGCGTGTTCACCTCAACAGCTCTGAGTCATCAAAAGATGCTTAAATTACAAGTGAGGTCTGCTACACATTACCTGGTGAGTTTTATGCCCATTCCCGTTAAAACCAACCCAGAAACCTGGTAGGCAAAGGAGTTGGCTCTTATTGGGTTAACCTTCAGTTATCTGGAAATCCCTCTGCCACCCCTCCCCTTGCAGGAAGGTCGGGGGCCTTCCTGCACCCCGGCCAGTATCATTTCTGTATTGGCAAATGGTGTACTGTCCAGCCCCTACCGATGGCCTTTTCTTAGATGTTTTTCTTTAACTTTCTATTTCTTTTTACGCACACTTGCAAAGCTCCCGGCTTCAGCCAGGCGCGCCGAGGAGGCTTGTAGTAGCAGGACTGATCGATGCCGGGAGGTTAATTGCAGCTGCCAGAGCCGCAGTCCTGCGTGGGGGCAGCTGTGGGCTCTGCAGCAGTGGCTGCCCGCCTCTGCTACTGGCAGCCAGAGGTCTGGACAGCTCCGCACCCTGCAGACCCCTCCAGCCCGGAGCCCCGGCGCCCAGGACGTGGGAGAGGCCCACTCCTCTGGTATAGCTGGCCCGGGACACACTCGGAGGGGTGAGGGGCTGCAAGTGCCGTGGACCCACAGAAGCTGGGAGGGAGCCATGGGCTCTGGGACTTCTAGAAAAACAAAGCTGGTAAAGCTGTTGTTGCGGAGATTGAAGGAGGAAACAGCTCAAGAGCCCATTCCTGGTGATTCTATGAAGCAGCAGCAGGACTTGGCTCTGCCCACACTTGAGGTGGCCGAGAATTCTGGGGAAGGAAGGTTGCTGTTGACTCACGGCCAGAGCAAGACAGTTATAGGACTTCCCTGAAGAACCTTAGCTCCTTCCCTCATTCTTTGCCAGATGTTAACTGAGGGCCATGTACATGCCAAGCTCCCTGCTGGGTACCAGGGCGTTCAAGGAGGACAAGAATGAGGCCTCTACCCAGAAGTGCCCCTAGTCTTGCCAGGAGGATGGTTGCTTAAATAACTGTAGTGTCATGTGATGCATGATAAGAAAGGGTCTGTCTAGGGGAGGAAGAGGCCAACTGGACTTCAGGGTGCTAGAGAAGACTTTTTAGGGGAGGGGCCATTTGGATTGGCTCCTGAAGGATGAATAGGAGTTCTTCAGGGGACAAAAGACAGCCAAGATGTTATCAATGAGTGCAAAGAGGTCTGAACACACAAACGCGTAATAGGGTGTGGTGACAGGCTCAGCAGGCCTGACCAGAGGCTGTAGAAAGTAAGCAGAAAAGATTGACAGGGCCACATCATGAAAGGCCTCAAATGCCAGGTGAAGGAGTTTGGACTTGGTCCTGCAGGAAGGTGAGAGATGCTGAAGATTTGAAAACAGTGGTATGATGTGGTCAGTTTTACATCTTAGAAAACTCAGTCTGGCTACAGTATGGACAGGATGAGAAGGGACACAGGAAGACGTCTGAGGAGAAAGCTGTGTCCTCAAACTCTTGGAGGCCCATTCTCTAGACCAAGGTCATCGGGAGGTGAGGAACAGGGTACAGCTCTGTTTTTTTCTGAGTTCAAGCGTCAAGATAGGGTGGAAGGTCAACTGTAAGGGGAAAGCAGGGGTCTGGGGTGATTTCAAATTGTACCGCGGGGACTGGATGGGCAATGGGGCCTCTTGATGAGAGAGGGAACGAAGGAGGGGGAGCAGGTGGCGGGGGGCAGGAAGGACAAGTAATGAGCTCAGATGTGGCCATACTGAGCTAGAGGTGCTAGAGGGACATGACTCTAAGATGGGGGCACTGGCAGGTGCCCTCAGTCTCTTATCCCAGCGGGCTCCACGGCAAAGCCTCTGGGGATGCTGAGTCAAAGCCACATTTATGACCTCCATGCCCAGAGATTCCTGGTCCTCCACCTGTGGTTGATGAATTGTGTGTCAGCCATCGGTCAAGCAGTAAGATCTTACCCTGCACCTCCTGTGTGCTTAGAATCTTCACTGCTTGGGAGTACGTAATCCTGTGTGCATGTATGAAAGAGGGGTGCTGCATCCCTACTGGGCAGATTTCCCAACTGTGAATGGGATGCTACTGAGCAGGTTGTGGTGGTGTAGAGCCTATGATGGAAATTGGACCTTAAGAAAGTCTTGTGTGTTGGCCACATGCCCAGAGACCCTCGACAGAGTGGCAGGGGGGCGAAGGAGGGGCAACTGGAGTCTGGCTGATCGAGCATTGCCCTGGCCCCCCACTCACCGCCTTCTGGGATCCTACTTGGCTTTGGAAAAGACCTTGGGGTTAGGAGAAATAGAAACAGAGATTAGGGAATAGAAATAAATAATAGAATAAATAAATAACATAAACAGGAAGTAGAGATCGTTTCTGAGGTGGGATGCCCCAGTGCTAGAGGTCTGGGGGTGCCTGGTTTTGTGGGGGATCCCCAGGTCAGAGTCACTTGGACAGACAACTCCATTGTGTTGCACTCTGTGCGGACTTTTCCCCTGTCCAGGCATATTCAATCCTCACGCAAGGGGATCAGAGCGGTGAAGCAATTGGCCAGTGTCACACAGCCAATACGTAGCAGAGCTGGGTTCCTGCACAAGCCTGGCCAACTACGGAGCAGGGCTCTCCTCTCTCTCCACCCACTGCCATGCCAGTGGCAAACCTTGGTCTCTGCCTAAAGTTGAGAAAGATAGAACATTTGCCAACAGTATGAGATTCATCCTGGAATCACCAACTTAAGTGTTTTTATAAACAGACTGATTGGGAGCAGCAGAAGGGTGTGTGTGTGTGTGTGTGTGTGTGTGTGTGTATAGACACATATTATCACACTTATGTATTACTGAGCACCTACTATGTGCCAGACCCTGGGGACACAGCAGTGACTGAGGCAGACTTTTTCTAGGCTCTTGGGGAGTTACGGGAGCGCCCATGGGGAGGGGTGCAAACACACACGTATGCATGCATTAGTGTTCCAAGACAGTGTCATAAGGATAGACACATTGGCCTCACGTAGATCCACACGGATACGTGCCCCAGTCTCACACTCCCACGTGTGCTCACCCCCACGCACACACATCTATCCACAGGGGTTAACTCAGCAGAGGGTACTGGACCCTCAGCCTGATACGTTAGCCGAGAGGATTTGACGTGCAGCCCATCCTATTTCACCACAAAGGCCAGCCCAGGACCTCAGTCCCGCTCTTGCCTCCAGCCCGCGCATCAGCCAGGGCCCAAGCTCCCAGAGTTCATGGTGCAGGTGCAGCTTTGCCGGAGAGTCTGCCGAGGGCCACCGCCACCATCTATTCAACACGGCCCGGGGCACTTGGCATGTGTTGTTTCCTCTCACATTTACTCCAGCCCTGGAGGTGTGTCCAGTTATTACCCCATCTTAGAGCTGAGGAAACTGAGGCTCAGAAAGATGGGGCATCTCACCCAGGATGTCACGCAACTCATGAGTGGTAGAGTACCCACCTGAACTCTGAACTCCTCGATGAAAACAGCAGCCCAAAGCTGGTTTTGCACCGGGTGACCCCGATGCCCAGAGCCTCCATGGATGGTGGGGTCCTCGGGCCTTTCCTATAACTTGCTGACAATCTGAGGCCTCCTGGGACATGGGGCACTTCTCTCCTGATGCCCCAGGCCTGGTTCCGAGAGCCACTGTCCAGTTTCCTCACAGCCTGGCCTCTCTGGGCAGTGACTTATCAAGTGGGAAGAAGGCACCTCACAGAGCTGCGAGGAGGCTGCCGCTCAGGGGTGGTGAACAGGCTGCTTTGCAGCAAGACACCCGCCCCACTCCAGCCTCAGTCTCTCTAGCCAGTAAATGTGTATAATAAGAGTACCAGCATTGGGTTTTATTCGGTGTTAAATGAGGTAGCACGTAAAATCCTTACCCTAGAGCCCGACGCAGATGGGTACTGTTGTGTCATTATTCTTGGCATCTGTTCATCCACCCATCAATGATTTCCCGTGCGCCCGCTTGGTGGGGGAATTAGTGTGTTATGCTCTAGACATATGGGGCAGACTTGCACTCTGGTGGGAGAGATGGAAGTATTAAAATAAGTAAAGGTACTTTGGTGCAAGAGATGCTGGGAAGGAGGTCTGAATGGGATACAGTGGGGACACAGAAGGCTGTGGTACGTTATGTCGAGAAGCTAGGGGAGCCCTGGAGTGGAGCTTCCGAAGAGGGGGATATTTTCCCATCAGATAGGGTGATTGCAGGACGAGGGACCAGTAGAGGCAAAAGTTCAGGACAAGAAGAGTCAGTGCACTAGAGAAAGTGTTCATGGACCCGGGGAGCAGGTCCTGATATCCACGGCCCTGGCATGTGAGCTAGGGGAGAGAAGCAGGCAAGGGTAGGAAAACATGGATTGGTGGGAACTGTGACCAACTCAAAGGTACTTGACGACTCTAAAGGGGAAGTGGGACTTAGCTCCAGGCAGCGGTCGCTGGGAATGAAAGCTGGCCTCGTGTTGCTAAGTCTTGCAAGTTGTCAAGAGATGCCAGGAACCCAGGTTTTTATGTGAAATTTCCTGACTTTGAAACACTGAGGAAGCCAAACACAGTATCCCTGGGGGCCACCAGTTTGCAGCCCCTGGTTTAGAGGCTGTGGGTGAGGTGGGCTGTGAGTGGTGGCACCAGAGGAAGAGGAACTATGGATCCTAGACTCTGCTTTGTGCCGGTGGGCCTGTGCCTGCATTGGGGCCAGGACCTGGCACATGGCAGTGCCTAATCCATGCTTGTTCTGAGGGTGCTTCAGGCGACTTGGACTTTATCTAGAAGGTTAGGGGAGACTAAGGTTTGGGGCAGAAGAGCAAAGCGATGGGACGGCTGTTTTGTTTTTGTTTTTGTTTTTGTTTTGCGGTACGCGGGCCTCTCACTGTTGTGGCGTCTCCCGTGGCGGAGCACAGGCTCCGGACGCGCAGGCTCAGCGGCCATGGCTCACAGACCCAGCCGCTCTGCGGCATGTGGGATCTTCCCGGACCGGGGCACGAACCCGTGTCCCCTGCATCGGCAGGCGGACTCCCAATCACTGCGCCACCAGGGAAGCCCGGGACGGCTGTTTTATGGCCATTACTCCACCTGCCACCTGGAGGCTGGCTTGGAGGGGGGAGATGGGAGGCCGAGAGCTGGGTCAGGATGCTTAACAGGGCTCCATGCAGAAGGTATTGGTGGCCGGGGCCAAGGCTGTGGGGTACAGGAGAGGAGGGCTTCTAGAGGCATCACCTCTGCAGAGATGGACTTGGAGCACAAAAGAGCTTCCCGAACCACCTGGGGGACTCAGTGGTGCATCTCACTGACGCGGCGAACCTGCGGGGAGAAGTGCGTGGGGGGCAGTGGAGGAGGGGCGATGAGTCTGGTTTGGGCCATGTTACGTTTCCATGCCCTTGGAACACCCAAGAGAAGCTGTGCCATGTGTCCAAACATGCAGCTGTCAAGAGAGGGAGGGCTGAAGACTCAGAATCACACCCGCACCCGGATCTTACCCTTTCCAGGGGCACCGAAGATCTCTGTCCTCTCTGTGGTTGCTCTGTGGTCTGAGAGTTGAGAAGTTTATTTCCTGGGTGTTAGTTTGTGTTTTGTTCCTAGAAAGCCCTGAAGAGGGAGAAAGCAGATTGAGACTTAAGGCCAGAACAAAGATCTGTGAATTCATCAGCTCTGATGGCGTCTCCCCACCCCCACCCCGTGACGTGGGCACCTGGCGGGAGGACAGGCAGTGGACATACGGGTTACCCAGGGCACACAGCTACCATGTGGTGAAATCCCAATCCCGTGCCCAGAAGCAGTCTCTGAGCTCTGCTCTCCTGAAATCTTGCGACAGGGTTTTACCTGTACTTGAGAGAAGAAAAGGATTTGCTAAGCAGATTGATGGTTTAACAAGCCCACTTAGGAGCGCGGGCTTTTAGCGGCAACATTTGCATTCCAACAATGAGTGTACAAATTATAAATGACTCCTTATCTATTTTTAAAGCGGTTTAAGACTTCTCATCTGCTGTCAGGAGTGTCACTGAGCCTACCAAGGACATTCAGAGCAACGCTGCTGCACTCCTTATGAAAAAGAATCTCTTAGGGAACTCACATTTACCGAGCAGCTCACATACCCCAGGTGCTGTGCGGGCATGGGAGAGGCACCGGCTCATCTAAGCCTCTCACGGGTGCCCGGAGGGGTGGCATTATCACTCCTTACAGAGGAAAGGAGGCCAGGCCCAGAGGAGGTGAGCTGCGGACGCAGGTGCGCTCAGCTGCAGGGGCAGAGTCACCCAGGGCTGCTACCAGGTCTGAGTTCTTTCTGCTACACCTCAGGGTGCTTTCTCCCTAATTCAGGTTTTCATCCCTCGACCAGAGCAAGGGTGGTCTGAAATGGAGCTTCACAGGGTTTGGAGAGCAGGGGAAGAGGGGAAAGGATGGAGAGAGGGGGCAGAGAAGTCAGGAAAAGGAGGAGGTGGTCTCTGAGGGCTGGTACTGGGTGCGGCCTGATTCACGTCCCAGCTTTGCCGCGAGCACCCTGTGGGCAAGTCCTTTCCCCTCTCCGGGCCCCAGTTTACCCATCTGCAGGGGGTGCAGTTTGTCCTCTGGATCAGCTCTCCCCGACTTGGGTCATTTGTGTCCCCCTTCACAAGTCTCACCGCCTCTGAAAACCACCTGCACTGTTACCCACTTATTCTTGGTTTTGTCAGTTCCATTTTTATTCAATTGCATTTTTTTTAGATAAACTTTATTATGTACCTTCAGTGGACTAGAATATCCCTCATATGCAGAAGCTAACCATCAAAATGTATACAGAGAAATGAAAAATAATAATGTGGTTAAATTCTACCCAGCTGTGTGGCCTGAGGTCCTCTCTGTCTCTGTCTCTCTGTTAAAAGAGAAGGGGCTCATCAGGGGCCAGGGGGTGGATGTTAAAGACCCATTGACCCTGAGTGGAGTCCTTCCTCCTTGAGGGAGCCAGCTGGAAGCCCATTTCCACACGTGGGGCAGCATTTCGTGCCTCCTGAAATCACCTCTGCGAGCCCCAGGGTCTGGAGTCACGCCCTGCAGAAAACCAGCCAGAAGTCATGCGCTGACCTTCCAGCACTGAATCTGGGAAGTTCTGGGCTGGAGAAGCCACAAGAGGTGCTCAAAAGAGAGCAGAAAGGGGTGGCATTCCAGGACGGGCCCTACTTTCTGTGACAAGAGGTGGACACGTTTCCCATGCTTTCTCCCTTTTGATGGGGTGGGGAGGGGCAGGTGGGGTTCCAAGGGGGCCTCAGCCCAGCACTCCCTCTGCCATCCAGGGAGAGCTGCTGGAGCCTCGGCTTCTTCCTCCACCTTGCGGGGAGGACGTCTTGAGGCCCCTCGAGTTTGCCCTCGATCACCTGCAGGGTGGGGCAGCCTGTAATCCCCGTAATCCCATATTAATGAATTTATGTGCCCCAGAGCTGGCTTAGGTGGGGGAAATGAAACTAAGCAAGCTCCTCTCTCTCCCTGGGAGGCTGGAGGGGAGCCGGGGGATTGCTCCCAATGGGGTCAGGTCGTCCCCGTCAACCCTGAGCTCCAGGCGGCCTCCCTCTGGGCTCTGCCCAGGTTCTGGGGTTGTGGGTCCCCCTTTCAGCTTTCCCTGCGGTCACGTGCGAGCTTGTATGGCGTGTACGTGCTCGTGAGAGTCCCCTCCTGGCCTCCGAGGGGGCCTTCGCTCAGCTCCTGGCCTTAACGAGGAGGGGGGCGGGGGTGGAAGGGAGAGATGCCTTCTGAACAACCAAGAGCAGAGAGAGAATGTTAGATTGAAAGAATCTTAGAGACCATCTAGTTCATTGTTACTCCACGGCCAGGGGTGCAAGTTATGACTTCCCATTTTGCAGATGAGGAGACCAAGGCCCAGAGCGGGGAAGGTCTGACAACCTGTCTGGGGCTGAGCCAAGCCAGACCCCCGTCTCCTGACTCTGGCCCAGGTCTCTCCCCCTCTCAGGGGGGCTGGTGGGTGGCTTCGGAACCCACCCCAAGGACCTGCCAGGTGGGTGTCCCTGTTATGCAGGCCTTGAGCTCGGGGTTCAACCCAACTAGACTCATATCTGTGCCTAGCCTGTTCCAGGAGCATCTTTGCTCACACTCACCTTGGATCATGGCCTCTGGGAACACCTTCCCCTTTTCTGCCTGGAGATTGTGGCCTCTTCCCCTGCCCTCTGCCAAGCATGCCACACAAAGTCTCCTCCATCTGCAGAGCTTCTGAAATGATCTCTGCCGGGCAGTTTGGCAAGGCCGGGAGGCTTCCAGCACACGGGAGGAGACCCCCATGCCCCTAACCCAGGGTGCCCTCCCTGCATGCACCAGGACCTCCCCTTTCAGAGCAGCTGGGTTTTGCAGGTCAGTGTGTGTCCAGGTCTTGGAAACTGGGGGTCTGGGGGTCTTGCTCAACTGCAGGTTGGGGGTCCTTAACTGCAACTGCAGAACCAGCCTCTCTCCCAGGATCCTTAGTTTTTCCATCCCCTAATATTTCATCTGGTTTCTGCCCGACCTCCATCGGTTTTCCACGGTCAACCCCCCTACCCCAGCGCACACACCACCCGCCTCCCACCTCTGTCCCATCTTCCCAGGCCCCCTCCCCTTTGCAGGGAGGAAAAAGGTTGGTGTCCTGGTGAGCAAGGTATGCAGTCTGCAGCTGCCCCCAGGACAGTCAGTCGCCGTCAGGCTCTCTGAGCCCCCTGCAAGCCGGAGTCAGGATTGGCACGGGCTGGGCAGGGGGCAGGGAGAGGGCTGCAGATCCTGCTGATGGAGAACCACAGCACCAGCCCGTCTGGAGTTTGAAACCAGAGGCTTGTGAGGGAAGCTGTAGCCGACGCCACTGATGCCACCGAGCCTGTTCCCACCATGAAAGGGCCTTTTGTTCCACACACCCCCCGCGCACCCCCGGGTTCCTGGGTGAGCAGTGATTCCATTTTAATTAAATCCTCAGAGGCGGGGGTTGAGCAGGCTGCCCGAGCCCTCTCCTCGGGGCCCAGGGGGAGCCACTCGGCAGAGGCAGGTGCGGGCCCCACCCTGGCTGGAAAATGATGAATAGGAGGTGGGCTGGGAGCCCTGGGCGGCTGTTTCCATGCCAGTCAGCAGATGGTTAATGTCAGTGCAGAGGAATCCACGCTGCAGGATGCCAGCCCTCCTGGATATCCAGTTAGCGGCACCTTTAGGGACACACTTAGGAAATTAAACCCAAGAGCAGGAGAAAGATATTTTCTGATGTCACACAGGGCCAGCAGGGGCTCAGAAGGGAGCTGATGGGGGGCTGTGCTGGGGTGACAGCCTGTTCCCCCACCCGCCCCAGCCCCTCTGCTCTCTGCTAGCATCCTCTGTGCCTGCCACACGCTGGTTTCTCGCCCAGAAAGAGTCCACTGTTCAGCAAGCCAGGCCAAACTAAACTCTGAGTCGAGGGGCCTGTGGGAAAACAGACCACGCTACCCATCCCACCTTCCCCTTGATCCATATAATCCCTGCTCACACGTCTCGTCCTCCAAAAACCCTGCAGAATATGGGTTATCCCGTACCACCCCACACTCCCTGTTACCCATCACTCTAAAAGCATTTTCTGTTTATTTGAATTCTTGTGAATTGGCCATCTCTCCCCTGTAGAACGTAAGCTCTATGAGGACAAGGGCTTTGTCTGTTTTGCTCACTCGGCGCCTGGCACAGATCACATGCTCAGCAGTGGTTGAGTGAATACCCTTAGGTAAAACCTGGGGGGCAAAGACTCCACTTAAAAACATGACATAGGGCTACCCTGGTGGCACAGTGGTTGAGAGTCCGCCTGCCGATGCAGGGGACACGGGTTCGAAAGGTCTATTGTGACCACGTTGATTCTGGGGCTTGTCCAATCAGCAGAGATTCCCTGAGCCCCTGTGTCACTCTGTGCCGGTCCCTGCACTACATCGTGCTGAGGGTACAGAGATGAAGCCAGCACCGTGCCCACCCTCGAGGGGCTCTCAGTCCAGGGGAAGACAGACGTGAAATCACAGTTCAGCAGGATACGGCTGTAAGGGGGGGCTGGAGGAAGTGCAGCCAGGGGAAGGGAAGCTTCCCGGAGAAGGAGACAATCCAGGAGGATGAGCAGGAGTCTAGCTGGGAGAGAAGAGGGTGCAGTGCCCCAGAGGGTGAGGCTGTTCTGAGAACCAATGGCGAGGAATGGTGAAGCCTAGGGTTGGAGGGTTGGTGAAGACGTGTCCCTAAGGGGCTTCAAATGGCACACCCAGACTCCAGACCTTGTCCAGAAGGCAGTGGGGAGCCACTGAAGGTTATTCAGCAGGGGCAGGGCACCAGCAGCTGTATTTTAGGAGCATTCCTCCAGCAGCAGCTTAGAGCGTGGACCGGAGCTCCAGAAGATTCGGGGCCTGCCTTTGCTTCCACAAGGGAAATGGAATATGACACCAGGCACTGGGCCCCTCTCTGAGGACGACTGACAGTGCAGGCCTCTGCAGAGGGCCCGGCAGTAAAATGCAGGGCAAGGGGGATCACATGCCTGTTATAAGATACGCTTTCCTCTGAAGGGGATAAACGTCTTCCTAGATTAGTGGCCGAGAGGACAGGTACCACATCCATGTACCCCGGGTGTGTTCTTCTCCAGGCCTGGGACTTCACGTCATCACCCCTGCTTGGTTCATTCTTGGCACTTAGAAATGCCATCCTCTTGGTTAAATGCATGTTGTGCAGTCAATCAACAAACACTTGTTTAGTGCAGATACAGGTTTTTGTTTGCTCGCTTGCTTATTTACTTTATTCAACCACAGATTCTCCTGGAGGTTGGGTGGGTGGGGAAGCTTCATGGGCAGAGGCTCAGAGCTAAGAATACGTTTGGAATTAGTTGAAGAGGAGGCTAAGGCTCTTTAATTTTAAACCCTTATAGCCTTGGGGTGGAGTTCCCTCCTTCTCAAGAGAAGGAACAGTTGGGAGGCGTAAAAACAACATTTCTTTGTGTTCACCCCACATCTTTGTCATTTAAGAACATAAAGTTTGTGGCATTAGGCTAAGTGCTTAACATGTGTCATCTCTTAATCTTTCTAACAACCCATGAAAGTAAGAAGTGTAATTACGTCCATTTCACAGGTGAGTAAGCTAAGGCTCAGAGAGGGTAAGTCACTTACTCACAGTCACATAGTTTGGAAGCAGAGTAACTGGGTTTTGAACCCAGGAGCTCTGACCCCATAAACCCTATTTTGAGATAGCATAGCCAATCTTTCTCATACTGCTACAGCTAGCTTAGCTCACCCCGAATCGTGCTCAATTTACCTCTTTGTGAGGCCTTTCTGGAGCACACATCTCAGAGGATCTTGTCCCCTTCCCCCGAATCCCAAGGAGGGCTGTGCATTCGGAGGAGTCTCTTTTGCTGGTGGTCTTATCACTTATCTCCCCCTGATATCTGCCTTTTGGAAGAGCTGTGATATCTGGGCCCCTCTCCCCAGTAGCCCAGCCTGGAGTCTAATCTGAGGTCTTGTTCTCATCCTTCCCCTCCTAATTATGTGATGTTCACCGTTTGCAAGTCCTTTTCCCATTTAATCCCTGCCACCTCCTTCTGAGGTGACACTGACGGCCATTTGACAGAGGAGGTGACCAGGGCTCAAAGACTTGAGGACAATGGCAATAATAAAAATTGCAGCAGCTAAAATGTACGCTGAGCTTACGTACAGGCAGTAGGTACTGTTATTGCTATTCCCGTTTAGCACTTGGGGAAACTGAGGCACCGGCTTCTAGAGTAACTTATCCAAGGTAACAGCTAGTGGGAGGCGGAACCGAGGTTCACATTCAGGAAGTCAGGCTCCAGAACCACAGCCTGACCCATTTCACTCAGCTGGCTAGTGGGGAAGAGGGCAGAGGACTTGGCAACTTGTGTGTGGGGGGGTGACTTACTCATTACTGACCCCTCCTTCAGCTCCACTGGTGGCATCCTCTTTCTTTCCTTCTCAGCCTAGGGTTTCTGAGTGTGCTGCCACCACAGAATCCCACATGCTACAGGGGCTGGTTTAAGTGCTGTTGGTCACTGAGAGGCTGTGCTCCTGTGTGTGTGTGTGTGTGTGTGTGTGTGTGTGTGTGTGTGTGTGTGTGTGTGCTGTGTACCACTTTGCTGAGATTCCTTGCAGCCTGGGGAAGCCTCACACATCACGGCTCTCTCTGACTCCCTGCAGCCTCCTTCATTTGGGGATAAAGGCTTTCTTGACTGTGTGTTTCTCCCGTCCCTGGGCTGCTGCTGGCAGCTGACTGTCGGGATTTCATCTTAAGGGCCAGAGAGAAGTGGGAGTTCTTCAGAATGATTTGAGCCTTCTTCGGGAAACTCCAGTTTTCTTTTGAAACTAAGCCACAGAAGCATGACAGCCAAGAAATTCACAATCCTGCCTGGGACTGTGTTTTCTTCTTTGAAAAAACATATATGGGCTCTTTTGACTACCAACGTGACTCTCAACCACCCTAAAGTGACAGCCTCGCACTCTACAACTGTGATATGGGGCATGCTCATTTAAAAAAAAATTTAAGAACTCGTTTTCAAAGCCTTGGCACCTCCCTTGAGGTCATCGTAGACACACTGGAGACCTGGAAAATCTAAATCTGTGGTCACTGGGAGATGAATGGTGAAGTTTGTTCATTCAGCGGGCATTTCTTGGGTGTCTGCGCTGCGCCTGATGCTGGAGTTATGGGGGGGTTCAGATCTGCAGACTCCCCGCCCTCGTGGAACTTGGGTTCTACACAGAGAGAAAGATAATGCGCTAATAAATCAAGTCGATCGTTTCAGATGGTGGCGACTGCCTGAAAGGATGTGGCACAAGGTGACATGACAGAGTGACAAGAGGCCACCTAGCTCAGGTAGTCAGGTAGTCTGAAGAGGGGGACTTGCAGCTGAGAGCGGAGTGACAAGCAGGCAGCTATGCAAAGATCGGAGGAAAATGCGCTGCAGGCAGAGGGTATAGTCAATGCAGAAGCACCGAGTTGGGAATAAGCGTGGTGATTTCAAGGAGTGGCAAGGAAGGTGACAGCGGCGGGAGATGATGTCAGAGAGCTGGGCAGAGGCCAGTTCGTGTAGAGACCTGTCCGCCATGCAGAGAGCTTGGATTTTATTCCATTAAGTAGACTGCATTTTCTGTTGATTAACAAGTGATGTTTTGGGGGTTTTTTTAAAGCATTTTTAAATGTTTATTTATTTATTTTTGGCTGCATTGGGTCTTCGTTGCTGCACGCAGGCTTCCTATAGTTGTGGCGAGCAGGGGCTACTCTTTGTTGCGGTGCGCGGGCTTCTCATTGCGGTGGCTTCTCTTGTTGCGGAACACAGGCTCTAGGCGCGAGGGCTTCAGTAATTGTGGCAGGCGGGCTCCGTAGTTGCGGCTCGCGGGCTCTAGAGCACAGGCTCAGTAGCTGTGGTGCACGGGCTTAGTTAATCCGCGGCATGTGGGATCTTCCCAGACCAGGGCTCGAACCCGTGTCCCCTGCATTGCCAGGAGGATTCTTAACCACTGCACCACCAGGGAGGTCCAACAAGTGATGTTTGAATTCAGGAAAGGTGATGGATTATGGTCACATTTACTGTTTTGTTCTCACAAAATTTTCAAGCCTCGGGTAAACGCAATTTTGATGAAGGTAATATCCTCAATGGAAGGTGACAGGGTCTTTTTAAATGAGTCATGGAAAGTTGGTGTAACGATCACAGGGCTCAAGGTTCGCTCTGAGGTTTCCTAACTGTGTGACCTCGGGCAGGTCATTTGCTATTTCTGAGCCACTGGTTCCTTGTATGTGCAGAGGGGTGATATTTGAGTCCCAAGGCTATTGTGAAAATGAAAAATTGTAATTCCACAGAAAAGTATTTTATAAACTGCCAGGTGGTATGCAGCTGGAAACGTGTATGATTCCATTGAGAATTCTCTGCTGTGGTATCCCTCAGCAATTAGGACCTCAGATTGCACCTAGGGGAGAAGATGCTCACTAGAGATGTTTAAAAAAAAAAAAAGTCTTGGAAGACCTAAACACTAGGGGAGGGAAGAAGATATCAAAGAAGAGTATCTAATACCCCACCTCGTGCCCTGAGGACCTCCAGCACCCCTCCTTCCCCCAAAGTCCCCCCAGACACCTGACAATGCCCGGTAAGTAAAGGCCCACTTATAGCAGAAGATGCCAGCCCTACTATGGCTTACCGGTCCTGGAACCAATCCCACAGGGTGCTTGGAGCTCTCCAGGGTCCTGACCAGCAGGTGCTCCCAGAATATTGCGGTCACCTTAGTATATAGCTCTGACTCCAATTGCACTGTCTTAGAAATGGATTGTGGTAATCACAGCTGGACCTAGAACAAGTATCTGGGAAAAGAACCACATTGGGATCAGGCAGACCTGGCTTAAAATCTCTAACCAGATGATGACCTTAACTACTTAAACTTCCATTTCCTCATCCTTAAAATGGGGGTGGTGATAGCTGTTTCATACTGGTCTGTGTAGGTGCTCATTAAATAGATGTTCCTCTACCTGGGCGGTGAACTCTCAGATACGTCCATTCTAGACCAGAGGATTGGTTATGAGGGTATGGATTCTGGGGTCCCTCAGAGCTCATACAAGTTCCAGCTCTGCTTCCTCCTGATGGTGTGAGTAACTATGCCACTCACCTGTTAAACGGGGCTAATCTTGCATGCTTGAGAGCTAGAGTTTAATAAGTACCAAGCAAAGACTTGTGGATTTCGATTGAGTTTTCAGGTGACCTTCCTTTCCTTTTTAAAACAGAATTTAATTTGAAGTCTGTCTCTAACCTAACAGCAGGTTTATGATGTTTCCCTGAACTCCATTAAAAGGGGGCAGACAGTAAATCAAAGCAAATGGTCGTGTTCCAATGTGACAGCGTGAAATGAAGTGAAAACTGACGTGTTTGAGTTGAGCAGATATAACCACTATGGGAAACCATCACTCTTAGGTGGAGTTGACACATACGACCATCAGTGTTAAATGGTCATGACCCCAAGAAAAAGATCTGTTCTCAGAAGGGATAGAACCCTTGGTGTGTGTCAGAACAAAACTATTTATGAGGTTTGTTTCTAAAGTTTCCATATTCATAGGGGAAGAAGAATGAAGCTGTGGGTCTTTGATTGCCTGAAACTTTTCCAACAGAAAAGCACAAAGCTGGGATGGACAGAGTCCCTGTGGGCAGAGAGAAAAGCTCATCACCTAGGCTTGACTTCAGATGTCTGCTCCACCACTTTGCTGGGCAACTTTATGTTTAACTTCTAATTTTGGAAAATTTCAAACGTATCGAAAAATAGACTAGTATGGCAAAGCCCCATATACTCATTACCCAGTGGCAATAATTATCAACCATTGACTAATCTTGTTTCATCTCTCCCCCATCCGTTTCCCTTCCTCCTACTACAATCATAGTAAGGCAGAACAGCTGGGTGGCAGTAAGTATTCACCTCTCTGAGCCCAGTTTCCTAAGCTGTAAATCAGGGCTGACCGTGACATCAAAAACACAGGGTATCTGGGAAGATGAAGAAAGAGAAAGGTGGAGTCCTGACAGCGGTTGTTCTCAGTGTCTGTGAGTTCTCTCTTCTTCCCAGCCACCCCTCTGGTTGAGCCTTGGATCAATGCAGACTTGGCCCTCAGACCCTCTTCTCCAGGGTAAGGCTCTCTGATCTGCCTCCTGTTCACGTGTAACCTTTGTGTGCGGACCTACCTTCTGGAACTTGGCCCCCATTATTCTAGTTGCCCCTCACCTTTGGGAATTGAGGCTGCCCCTCCATTCCTCTGGTCTGTCCTAATCCAGGGCTGAGGAAGAGGCCATGGAATGGAAAGTCAGGAAACATGGATTGCTATCACACTAGTTAAATGGCTGTCCCCGGTACAGATCTCAGCTTCCTCCTCTGGAATAGTACTGCCTTCAGGTTATAAAGTGCTTTGCAGGATTTAAGCTATAGGGACTGTTACAGTGCCTGATATTCTGCTATTCATCCCCTTTGGAGTAAGCATTGTAGAAAGGGATTGTAGGGGTCAAGGAAAACAGAAATGGAGCAAGAGGAAAAGCCTGAGGTCAAGAGAGCGTATGTTTTTAAGATGGAATAGAGGACAGCATGCTCAGGACATAATGGGAATGATCCGCTAGAGAAGGAACGAGAGGATGATTCAGGGGAGAGGGGAGCGGGGGTACCCATGAGGGCGAGCCTGTGTATGAGGCTTTACTGTCAGCAGCCCATGGTCACAGAGGCCTTGGGGGTCAGCTGGTATGTTTGAACCTTATCCTGAAATCAGTGAGGCCATTGAAGAGCTTTGAGCAGAGGAGGTGACGTGGCCATGCCTGCCGTGGGGAGGACAGATTGGTGAGGGCAAGACTGCTTGAGGAGACCCATTGAGGAGGGTTGGGGAATGCTCCAGTGAAGGGTATCCCAGTGAATCCCAGTGCTGAGCTGTCTGCTGAGCCCAGTCATCAGGGATAACGAGGCGCTTTTGAGCCTTCAGCAGGAAGCCCTTCTTGCCCATTGTCACCACACCACAGTTTGTGAAGTGCGGGGACCAGGAGGCAAGGAGTCCAGGAGCTGAGCCTTCGTGTCAGCAGACATGGATGGCTGGTCTTTGAAACCTGGTCCCCAGTCCCTGGGTCTAAGGCACATATACAGGTGCACATGCTTCAGATCCTCTTTCCCGAGGCCAGGATTGGGAGCACAGCTGCCCCTCCCTCAGCTTCACCGATTTCAGCTGGGGAGGAGGGAGCATCGGGGCTCCACATAGGAGAGCCTACAGAAGCCGCTGCTCCCATGGGCCTGGGCGGCTGCTGGGGGAAGTCCCAGGCTAATGATGGGGGCAGAGTGAATGCAAGAGCTGCTCTGCCTCCCTTTCCAGCTCGGGGTGGAGAAGATTGGGCTTCCAGGCAGGACGAAGTGAGGACCTACCAGCCCTGGGTGGTCCTGGGGAGGAAGGATTGGTCCAGGGGTGGTCCTGGAGCTTACAGGAGGCCAACATCATTCTAGAAGGTTTTTTTTTTTCTAATTTTTTAAATTAAGGTATAATTTTCATGCAGTAAAATTCCCCTGTTTTGGTGTACAGTTCTGTGAGTTTTGAGAAATGCATACGGTTGTGTAAACACCCCTCTAATCAAGGTATAGAGCACTTCCATTACCCTGAAATTTCCCTGTCACTTTTTTTTTTTTTGCGGTACACGGGCCTCTCACCTCTGTGGTCTCTCACATTGTGGAGCACAGGCTCTGGACACGCAGGCTCAGTGGCCATGGCTAATGGGCCCATCCGCTCCTGCGGCATGTGGGATCCTCCCGGACCGGGGCACGAACCCGTGTCCCCTGCATCGGCAGGCGGGCTCTCAACCACTGCACCACCAGGGAAGCCCCCCTGTCACTTTGTAGTCAGCCTCTTCCCCTCCCCCACCTCCCCAACAACCACTGATCTGTAGATTTGCCTTTTCCATAACAGCGTATCGACGGAATCATACAGTATGCGACCTCTGAGCCTGGCCTCTCCCACTCAGCATAGTGTGGTCACAGTTCTGTCACTTCTATCAGCAGTTCATTGCTTTCTGACGCTGAGGAGTCTTCCATTGTCAGGACTCACTGGAGCTTGTTTATCCAGTCACTAGGTCATCCCTGGAGAGGCATTAGAGCTGTTTTCAGGTTTTGGAAATTATGAATAAAGCCACTTTATTTTTGTATAAACATACGTTTATAGAAGTGGGATTTCTGGGTTGTATGATTGATAGGTTCCTGTTTAATTTTGTTAGACACGGTTCAGTTCTTTTTCCCATTTTGCATCCCCACTAGCAACGGGTGAGAGCTTGTCACTCCACATCCTCGCCAGCACTTAGTATTGTCGTTGTTTGTTTCTTTGTTTATTTTTAGCCATCAATAAGTGTTGGGGGCCTTCCTAAGTACCTCCTAAGTGCTAGGCACTGAGCTAAGTGTTTGATACATATCTCATCAAGTGCTGGGCATTTTGCAGGTTTGGAAACTGAGGCCCAGAGGAGTCTCCAAGGTCCTGCAGAACAAGGGCTGGCCCAAAGTGTGGAAACTCCACTGTCTATTCCAAAGCTCAGCCAACCTGAGAGGTTCTGCCCCAGTGTGGGGATAGTACTGATACATGCTCACACCACAGGAAAACGGGTTCAGCACCAGGCTCACCTCTCCCTCTACTCTCCCCTGACAGTCGCTTCTTAGCCTGTCTGCCTCCTTTGATGGTCTGTAAGCCCCCTGAGGGACTGTGTCCTGGTCATCTCTGTATCTCCAGGCCTGGGACAGACCCAGCAAAAGAGTGCGGCAGCCAGTGTATGAGCTCCTGCTGCAGGGCTGACTCCTACGCTGGTGCCTGAGGAACCTCAGTCCTTCCCTGGATTCTAGCAGCCTCTCTGGGCAGCTCTTATCCCATAGAGAGGGAGCCACTAGGAAAGATGGGGCCAGAGGTTGGGAAGACCAGGCCAGGTGTGGACAGCTGTCAGCTGAACCCTCCACAGGGGCCCGTCCTGACCTGTGCCAGCCCCCCAGGTCCTCCCAAGATCTGGCGTCTCAGAGCCAGGCCCACACCACCCGCCCTCTAAGGTCTGTGGGCTTCGTTCCCCCCTTGCTGTACCAGCTCATGCCCAGGAGAGAAGTCAGGGTCTGGGAAACTTGCTACTGTCTCTCAGTCCTTCCTAATATTAATATACAGGCTTATGAGGTATTGCCAGCCACGGGCAAGGCAAGTCTCTTTGGGAATCTGGCAGGACTTGCATGTAAAAGAGGAGGTTATTTCCTGTTGGGTCCATTTTTTTTTTTCTTCTTAACAATAATTTCTGGTCACTTAACCTCTCTGAGTTTCACTTTGTCTGTAAAAATGGACGTAAAAAGCATCTCTCCCGGTAAAGATTGTGGTAGAGGTTCAGTGAGACAATGCCGGTGAACTGCTCAGCTGGGGAGCCCCAAAGGCGGTGCTCCATGCTGGATGAGAGTAGATATCATTCCGCACCGCACCGTTCTCTCTCAGCCTCCGTCTCATTGGAGCCTCACCATGGCCCTCAGAAAGTGGTGCCAAAACCCCCTTAGGACATTCATGCCAGGAGGTGACCAGCCTTACCTTCTCCCGGCCACAGTTTCCACATCTGTGAAATGGGAATGTTGAACGGGACAGTCTCAACCAGCTCCCCTGCTCTAAGAATCTCCCCGTTGCAGGTTCCATTTTCCCATCCCTTCTGTAGTGCAGGGAGTGAGTAGATGTGATGAGGAGGCTCCGGGAGAGGATTTGGGGGCTTGGTGCCCTGTGTAGCCAGGAAGACATATGGCCTGAGACCTTTTCCTCCAGAAATCCAAGGCGGTGCTTGCGGATGTTAGGCTGGGTTAGGCTGGCCAGAGTTAGGCAGTGGGGCCCCCTGTTCTTCCGGGCTCTGCCTTTGACTCAGAGTCAGGTACACAACCTAAGTGTCCAGCTGTGTGGACACTTGTGCGACAAGTTGTGCAACAGACAGCCGTCAGAAATGGGTCTGGGGACTTGGAAATAGGTTCACAAATCTTGATGAGTGACAGCCCTTAGGCACTCAAGGCAAGGTACAATGTAATCCTCTTTAAACATCTGTCTCCTCCTCTAGACCAGCAGGTCTCAAGGGGGTGACTTTTGCCTAGCTTACCCACCCCACCCCAGGGCCATTTGCTAACGTCTAGAGACATTTCTGATGGTCATGACTAGGAAGGAGCTACTGGCATCCAGTGCATAGAGACCAAGGCACGTGGCAACCCCTACAGCAACGAATTATGCAGCCCAAATGTTTACAGAGTGCCATGGCTGAGGATCCGTGCCCCAGTCCAGGATCCCGTAAGAGCCCAGTGCCACGCACAGCGCCTGCAATATGTCATTTTCAAACAAGGTACCTATGGATAAGTAAAATCTGGCAGAGAGTACTCCTAAATGTACCGTTGGCATGGTGAGTTTGCTGAAGATTCCTATTTTCCTCTTTGCTTATCTGTATTTTTTTTTTAATTTATTTTTATTTTTGGCTGCGTTGGGTCTTCGTTGCTGCACGCGGGCTTTCTCTACTTGCAGAGAGCGGGGGCTAGTCTTCGTTGCGGTGCGCAGGCTTCTCATTGCAGGGGCTTCTCTTGTTGCGGAGCACGGGCTCTAGGCGCACAGGCTTCAGTAGTTGTGGCACACGGGCTTAGTTGCTCCGTGGCATGTGGGATCTTCCTGGACCAGGGCTCGAACCCGTGTCCCCTGCATTGGATGGCGGATCCTTAACCACTGTGCAACCAGGGAAGCCTGCTTATCTGTGTTTTTTAAAAATTTCCCACTATGATTTGTAATGCTTATATAATGAAAACTTTATTTAAGGAAGGAAAAAGCAGGGTAATGTCAGAAAGGCATAAAATGTGTACTGACTCTATATAGTAATTAAATTCATTCATTCATTTAAACAATATTTATTGATCCCCCAATATATACCAGACATGGTTCTAGGCACTGGGGCTACAACAGTGGAGGAAAAAAACAGATAAAATTGCCTTCTTGGAGCTTATGTTCTAGCAGAAGAAAACAATAAAGGACTAAACACATAAATACGTGATATTTATAATACAACAGAACAGCTGGTGGTGACAAGTGCTGTGAGGGAAAGTAAAATAGGGCAGGGAGAGGGTGTGATGAAGAGCTGATCGGAGGAGACCTCTCAGAGGAGGTGACTTTTGAATAGGGACCTGAGCAGAGCCGGGGAGCAGGACATGATAAATGGACAAAATGTGGATGTCATGTGTGTTTAAAGCAGAGACATGTACGCCCTTCTCTGGAAGGTCTCGGTCAAGCTTTGA
Organism: Neophocaena asiaeorientalis asiaeorientalis; assembly: GCF_003031525.2. Classification (NCBI taxonomy): domain Eukaryota; kingdom Metazoa; phylum Chordata; class Mammalia; order Artiodactyla; family Phocoenidae; genus Neophocaena; species Neophocaena asiaeorientalis. The sequence continues at coordinate 1,626,164 of NW_020172719.1, forward strand.
GAAATGGCAGGAATTCTTATTTTGGAAATGCAATCCATTTAAGATGCTCCCTCTGATACCTCTGAGGAGAGGCTGATGACAGTTTCTAAGCAGTACCTTCCTCTGAGGACTGGAAGGATGCACAGACACTTAAAGACGGGACCTTTGAGGATGGGGAAAAGGTTCTGTCGAGGACCCACAGAGGTTCTCTTCCTGGCGAGGCAGCCTAGAGTTCCACTCCCACCACTTGCCAGCTGTGTGACCTTGGGCAGGTTGCTTAAACTCTCTGAGCCTCAATTTCTCATCTGTAAAATGGCAACAGTAACACCCATCCCCCTGGAGTGATGGAGACTCAGATGAGGTGAAACTAAGGAAGCTCTGCCATGGATCCTGGACGTAGAGGTGCTATACGTGTGCCTCTCCTTCCTCCTCTTCTCTGTTCCCAGCATCCTTCTCTCGTTCTTGCTGGTGATATGAGTTAAGGGGCCCCAGGTTGCAGCTGTGAGGAAGATGAAGTCTCCAATACCACTCTTTGAATAATGGCAGCATATGGACATCACTGAGCAAAAGCGATGATGCTGTGGTTTTGATCAGAAGCAAACCAGTGCCACTATTTGTCTTCTCTCAACATGTCTTTGGCTAATAAACAGGACTGCTAAGGGGAAAGCCCTACAGCGAGGAAGCAGTCTGAGCAAAGGCGCTGAGTGAGTCAGTGAGTCGGCAGGTGTTTACTGAGTACCTGCCATTTTCTGGGCACAGCTCTGGATGCTGGAGATACCCCAGCAATCTAAACAGAGAGGACGGAGATGGTGTGTTCCCATGGAGCTGACACTCTAGTGGCAGGACGGTGGCATTAAACGCATAAACAAATAGAGAAGCTAGTTTTGACAGCGATGTGAAAGAAAGTGATGGGGAGGCAGCCTCAGAGAAGGCCTCTGTGAAGAGGAACATTGGGGTTGGATCTGAATCATGGGAGGGAGGGAGGCGCACATCTGGGGAAAGCGGTCCAGGTAGGGGGAATAGGAAGTGCAAAAGCCCTGAGGCAGGAGCAAACCTGTGTGTTGGTGAAAGGGAAAGAAGGCAGGTATAGAGAGTGATGGAGGAGGAGAGGCAAAGGAGAAGCTGGAGAGGCAAACAGAGCCAGCCCATGTAGGGTCTTGCAGGCCGTGGAATGGAGCTTGCACTGGATTCTAATTATAGTGCAAACCATTGGAGAGATTTGAGCAGGGGAGTAACATGATCTGATCTGTGCTTTGAAAAGACCCGTTCTGGCTGCTCTGCCTGCTACAGAGTTGTAATAGACAATGGTGGCTTGGACCTGGGTGGTGGAGAGGAGGAGAGAAGGCTCCTATTTGGGATATATTTGGAGATCGCACCATTAGGACTTGCCAGGGGATTGGACACAAGGGCTGGGGGAACAAGAAGAGTCATGGACGGCTTCCTGGTTTTTTCCTGAGCACCTGGGCAGATTGTGGCCATTTGCCCAGGTGGGGAGCCCAGGGCAGAAGGATTGGTGGAGTGGGGTCATGTTGGGATGCCTGTTAGATATCCCAGCCATGATGCTAAGGCGGCAGGTGGATTGTGTTTCTGGAAACAGGGGTGAGTGCTGGGAAGTGATGGAATGGAAAGTTAGAGCCTTAAGATTGCCCAGAAGTAGAAAGTAAAGAATAGGAAGTTAAGGCAGGATGTTCAGGGAAAATAGCCCCTGGGAGCCGTGGTTGTGAGGACATATCATGTGAATATCAGCCACGAGCTAAATGTGGCCTTCCTTCTGGAGAGAGCGGCCAGCTCGGCTCTGCACGGCTTTTCAAGACTGTGATCTGTGCTTCTCTGGTTCTGTAGTAGCTGCAGGTTCTGCTGGGTACAGAAGTGCTCACGTGTGTCAGGAAGCCTGGTAAAGATCCAGGGGTCACTTGGAGAGCCCCCATTTGGACCCCTGTAGGCTGTGTCAGACCAACAGAAGGGGAGCAGGAAAGATCTCCTCCTCCAGCCATCAGACCCCTCAGGGGAAGTGCCACGGTAGCCTCGCCCCTGCCTGTCGCTCCCCGTTCCCCATCTCCCCACCCTGGCCTCTGCCTCCCTCTTTCTGCGCATCCCTCCCCTCCCTGGGCCTTCCCGCTACCTTTTCTCACCGCCTCTGCCTGGCCAGCACCTGCCCTTCCCTCAAGACCAAGCTCACAGTTCACTTCTCGGCAAGTCTCTTTTGCTTAATAACCACCGTGCAGCCACACTGGCCACTGCAGGAGGGTAGTGGCCGCCACTGTCTAGTTTGCTGCGATGTTCCCAGGGCCCAGCAAGCAGCAGGGCTCGGCCAGTGACTTGCTGACTTGGATTCCCCAAGGAGCTGTCATCGGGGTCCCAGGCACAGCTGCTCCATTTGGTTTCCAGTCTGCGCTGAGGAGTTGCTGGTGACTGAGGCTCAGTGACCCTCGTAGCTCCCTCCCAGCTCATGACATGACACTCAGCTTCCACATTTGTACTGGCCCCTTAGAGTGGAGGCAGAAGACCCAGGTAAATCTGAACACCACCAGATACAAATCCTGTTCGTCACATAACTTCCTTGGGTCCCAGTTTCCTCATCTGTAAACTGGGAATCACAGATTCCCTCACAGGGGGATTCAACGAGGTCATGTTTACAAAGCTACCTGATGGTGTTCATGAAATATGTTTAAAACAACTTGTTTCTTTTGTAGTCAGCTGAAATAAGAAATGCCTGGATGAAAGGTGGAAACAGGGCAGGGAGCATACAATCCCATAGTTTCTTCACCACAAAGGATTGAATATGCTCAGGCTGGGAATAAACGGGGCTTAGGGTCAAGGAATCAGTCTTTTCTTCATGAGGCCTTCTGGATGTGTTGTGGGATAGGCCAAGCACGTCTCCAGCATTATCTTGGGAGTCCAGGAAGTGCTGAAAGAAGTGATTCGTTAGTGGGCACACTCTCCTCTCTTTGTTGTTCCTTGAGCACTTGGACATCAGCGTTTCACTGCAACCCCAAGCATCGATCAAAATGCAGTCCTCCCAGCCGTGGGACTTGTGAGTGACAGGACCACGATGTCTCTGCCTCCTTGCAGGGGCTTCAAAAGATGCCACACGGTCGGTCTAGATCACATCAAGTGTTCCTTTCGCCCAACAATCCAGCTAACCAAGGTGATGAGAAGAGATACACAAGAATCGTCTGAAAGCAGAAAGTGCAGGAAGCATGCACTTTGTTTAAAAACAAGCAAATTTGCTGGAGATTGGGAGCCTGTCACAGACATTGAAGCAAAGGTGGTTTTAATGACTATTCATTAAACCTTCATTAAATACCTACTCTGTGCCCAGCACGGTGCCAGTACAGAACTGCCAGGTTAAGTGATCAAAGGGACACCTGTTCACAGGAAGGCAGCTGGGTTTGTGCGGTGGCTTCCCCACGGCTCCCTGAGCCACTGTCCCCACCCTAATGCAGGCCACCCAGCACCTCTTCCCATGAATCCTGCAGGGGCCTTTACTTGGGTCTCCACGTCCTGTGTGGTGGCCCTGCCACTGCATCTCGGCTGCTCTCCTCATAGCCCATCACACTCCAGTACCCCACCCTTCTGCTGGTTCTTAAGTCACCAGGCTCCACCCTACCTCTGCCCTCAGCACTCTTCCCCAGATCTTACAGGACTAGCTCCTCTTCCTCATTCCATTCTCACCGCAAATGTCACCACCTCCCAGAAGCCCATCCTGACCATCCTAACACCCTCACCCCGACCATGCACACAGGAGTCCCATCTTCCCCTTTGATTTTCTCCAAAGCACATATAACCCCCTGGAATGATCTCGTTGGCTTGTTTACTCATCTCCATGTTCATTGTCTCCCCACTGGAATGTGAGCCCCAGGACTTAGGACCCATCCCCGTGTCCACAGGGCAGTAGGCATCCCCGTGTGTTTGCTGAATGAAAGAAGATGCAGAATCTGTTTGAGGGCCCCCAGTCACAGGAGAGCAAGCAGACTGGCAGGTGTCAGCTTGGGTGTTTGATCAACAATCCACAAATTCTCTTTCCTACTCTTAGCCCCGGACGCCCATAGCAGCCTCTACAGCAACTCTGGCCAACACCCCTCCCCGGAGCCCAGCTCCCGGAGAAAACAGTGACCCCAAAACTAAGGATTTCTCCCTGGACCTGGTTACTGCTTTGGAATAGGGAAGGTATTTTTAAATGTTCTTGCAAGTGCCAAAGTGTGTCTTGTTAAAAATAAGGTTTGTGTTCATTGAAATGCCGTTCAGGCTCACCACTCTGCGGCAGCGTTTAAATTAACCACATCATGTACCGAGCGAATTCCAAACAGCCTGTGAATCACGTGGGGCAAAAAAATTGGGAGCTGATATTTGCTGAAGCCGGATCTTACTTATGTTCCGTATTACCTAGCAAACCTTTCTATAGCACTTACTCTGGACCAGGCGCTGTTTGACGTGCTTTGCAAATATCAATGCCTTTACCCCTCCCACCAGCCCGTGGTGTTCCCCATTTTACAGTTGAGGAAATCAAGGCATGGAGTTAAATCGCTTGCCCAAGTTCATATGGCTAGTGCCCTTGGGGGAGTTTTCGCCAACATTTTGGCCACAGGGAAAACCTTGCTTATATCAAAAGGTACCCAGCTTTCACTTGTGTCCTTTTTAGGAAATTCGGAATCCTTGCAATGCCTCGGTAAGGAACTTCCTGCATCATTTTCTCTCCTTTTCCTGTGAACGTGGCAGCCCTTTGGGGTCCTCAGACAAATCATCACTTGTAAGCATCATTTCAAGAGTGTCTTTCTGTGGTTGCCCGTCACCCCAGCTTTGGGCCAGCCTTCCCCAGCTGGCTCATGCCCCTGCCTTGTCCCAGTTAGCTGGACCATGCTTCCACATTTCCTTCATGTGCTCTTCTAGATCTCTCCCCTCCTCCCATCCAGCTAAATCTCCTCTCCCTGACTGACTCAGCTAAGATCCTGCCTCTTCCAAGAGCCTTCTGGGCTGCTCTGGCCCCATTTACCCTCATCTACAGAACTTCTCTTGTGCTTGTGGAATCTACTTACATCTTGCAAGCTAGACCTGGTGTGTTTGCCTTGTTTGTGATTAGACTGTTCGTGGAATCTAGAACATTGGTGGATTCAAATCCCAGTGCTGCCGCCTGCTGCAGGGGTCCCCAACCCCCGGGCCGCGGACCGCTACCTGTCTGTGGCCTGTTAGGAGCCGGGCTGCACAGCAGGAAGTGAGCGGCAGGCGAGCTTCATCTGCCTCTCCCCATCGCTTGCATTACTGCCTGAACAATCACTCACATTACCTCCTGAACCATTGCCTTCATTACTGCCTGAATCATCGATTGCATTAGTGCCTAAACCATCCCCCACCCTCATCCGTGGAAAAATTGTTTTCCACGAAACCAGTCCCTGGCTCCAAAAAGGTTGGGGACCACTGGCCTACTAGATACATGACCTTGGACAAGTCCCTTCATCTCTGAGCCTTTACATCCATAAAATGGGCATAGCAGTGGTTCCCAAGCCCTATAGGGTTGTTGTGAAGATGTAACAAAATAATGTGCAAAATCTCATAGTCTGCACTTAATCTGTGTCAGAGGTCAGCAGATTTTTTTCTGCAAAGAGCCAGATAGTAGATATTTTAGGCTTTGCAGGTCAATTTCTGCAGCAGCTTTTCAGCTCTGCGGTTGTAGTGTGTAAACAGCCCTAGACAAAGGAGAGTAGCTGTGTTCAAATAAAACTTTATTTACAAAAACAGATGGCAGCCAAACTTGACCCACAGACTGGAGTTTGCTGACACCTGGTCTTCGGAGCAGCCTTATTATGATTGTCTCTGAAATGCTGTAAAGATCAGAAAAGAGAGGGCTCTCACTTCCCTCCCAGGCATGGAAGTTTCTGCACAGAGCAAGGCATGGGAGCAGACAGGCAAGAAGGGGGAGATCGGGAGGAGGTGCTCTAGACAGGGGTGAGCCCCAAAGACAAGAAGCAGAGGGTGAGGGGAAGAGGCTGTGTGTGCAGGGGTAGCGTGGGAGGGCGCCTGGCAATGTCAGTTTGGTCCAGGCCAGGCTGACCTTGAATGCTACACACATTCACGGAATCACCAATTCTGTGTGTAACAAGTATTTCCTGAACACCTACCACGTGCCACATACTCTGCTGCGTGCTGAGGCCATAGGAGAGCAAGACACACAGAAACCCCCGCCTCATAAGGGCTTATGTTCCCTTGAAGGAGGGAAGCCGAGGCCCAGGACACCCTCCTGGGGATCGCGTAGCTGGTAAGCGTCCTGTGGTTTGCAGTGCATTTCCAAGGTCACTATTGCTGCAAGGGGATGAGCCCAGGATTTGGGGTCACACTGACCTGAGCATGACCCTCACTGCCCTGCCTTTCTGCCCCTTTACTCTTGTGAGGCTCCGTGTTCCTGACTCTAACGCGAGGCCTGTGATCTGTGCTTCCCGCCGTTGACACAGGATGGTGGGACCTTGGACCATCCTCACTGTTAGAGCCCCTGGTCGTGGTTGCATGAGTCCCCTGGGCCTCTCCGTGACCAGGGCGCCCAGAGCTCCCACGTGTCGGGGGACATTAGCGACTTTGTCAAGCTGGATGGATTGACTTGTACCACGTTTATGGAAGGGGACAGCAAGGGGCCACACTCCATTACAGGTTGTCCGTCTATCCTCCTGCCGGTGGACATGTGGGGTGTTTCCAACTTAAGGCTGTAATGAATTAGGTCTCTGTGAATATTCAAGTTTGTGAGTGGACATACATTTTCATTTCTTTTATTCAGAGTAGGAGTTGGGGGCCCCAGGATAGGTGTAGGTTTAGCTTTCCTAGAAACTGTCAAAACTTTTTCCAAAGTGGCTGTTCTATTTCATACTCCCACCAGCAGTGTCGGAGAGTTCCTGTGGCTCCACGTTCTCAACAATACTTGTACAGTCCGTCATATTCATTTTAGCCATTTTGTTAGGTGTGTAATCATACCCATTTCATGGAAGCAGAAACTGAGGCTCACACACGTTGAGCCCTTTGCCCCAGAGACTACACAGCTACTAATGTCGGAGCAGAGGCTCAGGTTCCGTGAGATTCTGGGACTGTGTCGTAGCCAGAGTTTAAGGCACGGAGCTCAGGACAGAGTCAGAATGGAAGAGGAGGTGCTTGTATCAGTATTTTCTGGATGTGAAGTGCATGGTTGAAAACCAGAACACTCTTCAGTGGCAGTGATGGGCCAAGCCGGTCCTCTTCCTTGGTGGCACAGTGCCCTGGGTCCATGCCATCCTCTCCATGGAGAGCCCGGGCTCCCTGGTAACTCTGCTCTTCCCTGCCACGCTGCTGGGAACACGTCCCCATGAGCTTGCCAGGAAAGACTGTTCTTTTGTGAGCTGGCAGGACACAGTCTACATTCTGTAGCTCAGGGCTCTGTCAGAGTCCCCGTCCAGGGGCTCTACTGTCCCCAAAGGCACTGGTTGTTCCTCTCAGGAAAACAACCCCTTCTGAGGTTGGGAGATTAATGAGGATGCCGGGGCTGCCTCAGACTCCCGGTCGGCTTGGCCCAGCCTTGGGTTTCTAGAGCCCTGTGTTCCTCTGGGTGTGCCTTGGAAATGAAGGCTGGGGCCTGAGACACCAAACCCCCAAGATCCTAGGCCAGCTCTGCTACTGTCTTGCTGGGTGACATTGGGAAAGTCGCCTTTCCTCTCTGAGCCCCTGCCACTGTGCGTAAAATGGAGATACTAAGAAGTCAGGGAGGCTGGGCTGGTGTATGGGGCTCGAAGGCCTCTCTCAGCATTTCCTTTGGCAACTTGGTGGCTTTGACGTATTTGTTTATCATCCAGCTCAGTGCTTCTCAAGTTCTAATGTACATACAGTTCTCCTGGGAATCTTGTTAAATGCAGATTCTGACTCAACAGGTCTGGTCTGAGAACCCCGCCTTCTGTAGAGCTCCCAAAAGATGCTGGCACTGCCGGTCTGAGGACCACATTTTGGGTAGCAAGAGCCCAGGAGCCCCTTCCTCAATCCATGTGTTTCTTTAAATCACATTTTTTGAAAACTTAGATTTCTCTTAACCAGTAACATAAATGAACCACTGGCTTGAAGTACCAGGCATATCTTTTGCCAAACACACAATAAAATGAACACGTTGACTGCTGGTATAAGTATGTCACCCCTTCCCCACCCTGCTGAGACCTGTTTATTTATTTATTTATTTTTTAACATCTTTACTGGAGTATAATTGCTTTACAATGGTGTGTTAGTTTCTGCTGTATAACAAAGTGAATCAGCTATACGTATACATATATCCCCATATCCCCTCCCTCTTGCATATCTTTAAAACATCATGCCAACTACTCCTTTTAAATGTCTTTTCTCTATGTTATGCAAGTAGTATAGTAATAGTGAAACCTAAAGACCAGTTCGAAATTAGAGATAAGGGAAAAAAAAAATAATAATCACCCAAAATATCACACTCATATCTCAAATGGGAAATTGAGGCACAGACCCACAGACTGGCTCATCTAGGGGCACACAGTTGGCAAGTCTCAGAGCTGGGGTTTGGATTGGGTCTGTCTGGTGGTTTTCTGTGATCCCATACTGCCTAAATTTCAAGCTACTTTTCTAAAAGATTTTAAAAGTAATAAATCAACATTATAGAAATGTTTTAAATAGAAGAAAAATAACTTTATTCTGTTATTTTACAGATATAATTATGAAGTATGGCCAATTTTATATTGTACCAGTTTTACTCTGATTCATTTCTCAGTATTCTCATCTGTAAAGTGGGGATGATAGTGGAGCCGACCCTGCGGGGTTGGGATGGGGGAGGAATGACATCCTGCAGGGAGAGTACGGGGCCCAGCACCTCGTAAGTCAGAGCTCAATCAAAGCAAATGCTCTTGTGCTGTGGACGTTATGACTATGATTACAAACAGCCACATCCTAGAACATCAAGTCCATCTACTCTGATTTTTGTGTTGCTGAGCAAAGAGGGGGCTTATAATTCTTTTGTTTTAAATAACACAGTGATGAGCTAGACTGTGGCCTCCCACTACTTTCCATGGCTGCTTCCAGCATCCAGCCGAAGGGACTCTATGCACTAAGGTTGAGGAAGAGAAGGGTGAACATTTATTGATCACCAGCGGTGTACCTAGTATTAGGCCGGGTACATTTACCCTCGTCTCTTTTAATTCTCAAGCATCTGTGAGATTTTTATTATTCCCATTTTACAGATGAGGAAAACTGAGTCTCGGGCAGAAAAAAAAACCCACACAGAAAATAACCTGCTCTCTATTAGCTGAGGCTTGTTTAATTATAGTGTCACTTTTCTTAATATGGACTTTTAAAAGAAAGCAAACACACACACACACTCCTTTAAAGCTTTTAAAAGAAAACAAACTCCACATGCCCTCTAGCATCTGTCTGGGGGTAGATCTAGGAGTGGTTCATCCCTTAACCTTCTCCTTCCCTAGCCCTGGCTGGAGAGGACCTGGGGGCTGGGAGGGTGCTCGGTTATGAAAGCCTGCAGAGTCCAAGAAAGACAGAATTCCTATGCAGCTTCTGGCCCCCTGAGACAGTGGTAACCAATGCGTGTGTTGCGGGGAGAGGTGGGCAGCGGGGACACGAGGAGGCCAGTGTGGGTGTGGGCCTGGGATTTGGGAACCCAGGCTGTCTTTCACCTCTGCACCCCTCTCTGTGTGACCTTGAATGAGTCCATTTGCCTCTCTGGGCCTTGGCTTCCCCATATGCTCAGTGATCCTAAAAGGAATCTTCAGCTCCGACATTTGGTGACGTTTTTAACAATAAGTTGAAACAAACAAAGTATTTTCAATTGCTTTTCTTAATGTTCTCAATTAATAAGAACGTAGAAGAGACAGTGGGATGAGGCATCAGGGAGCTTTCACCTGTATCCCATGTATCTTTGTGTTGTGGGATGTGTTCTGCACTAAACAGAATTCCATTCAAAAGAAAGAAAGGAGTCTGGTCCCTGCTCCATGCTTCCGAGGTTCTTTCTGAGGCCCTGACCCCGGTGACTTATAGTCTCCCTCTTCCCTCATCCCTAGAGATGAAAGCAACAGAGCCCTGGACCCTGTTCCCAGTAGGCTGTGTCCACCACCGGCCCTCACACGAGACCTTTTCTTCTCGCGAATGGGCTGCACGCTCAGCTCGAAGTCAGAACGTAAAGTAGCAGACAGAAGAGCTGGTGTTTCCCGGGCGTGCCCTGTGCCAGGTGCTGTGCTGGGTTTCCCACACAGCCTCTCTCTCATCCTCTTAAGGAGGGAGTGCTGCTTTCACGCCCCTTTCCCAGGACAGGGACCCCAGGAGATCCTGAATCCAGGCAGTCTGGCTCCAGAGCCTGTGCCCTTGACCACCTGGCTAGGTGCGTGAGACTCAGGAGGGGCTGCAGGGCTGCCCGGGGTGATGGGAAGGCTGCCCAGAGATGGGGCATGAAAGCTGGGCCCTTAGTGGGCATCCACCAGGGCCTGGAGGGGAGGGAGAGCCAGTGCCAGGGAAGCTGGAACCAACAGTCTCAGGGAGCGGGAGTGGTCAGATGCACTGACAGAAAGTGTGTTGAAGGCACAGTTGAAGATGAGGATGGTGTTGGAGGCCATGTTAGGAGGGGATGGAGTGAAAGTCAATAGAAGAAAAGGTCGATATGGGGAAAACCCCTTGACTAGTTTGCTCTGAGAATGCCTGCAGCCAGGTAGATCCCCCAGGCAGAGGACTGGATGATTCAGCTCTCGGGAGACTCACCGGTCCCCAGAGAAACACCCATGGACACTGCCATGTTGGGGCCTCCCAGTACATAGCTCACCTCAGCCACCTTCAGTGAAGCCCGCCCTTCACTGATCACCCCTACCCCACAGAGCTCCCAGGCAGCTCTTCGTGCTTCTCCCCTCAATGGAAATAGACATCCAGGCTCAGCAGGCATCTGAAGGAAGCAGGAACTAAAACAGAAAAGAAACAGAGAAAATAGAGATGATGCAGGAAACAGAAGATAACTGCCAGAAACCACTGTAATTAACATCTCAGAGAGGTAAGATACTGCATCTATGAAACAGAGAGGCAATAGGAGGACCATTGGGAGAACAAAAGGACTCTTGGAAACCTACTTTTAAAGTTGCAGAAAAAAATCCTGATTCAATAGGATGTGTAATGGGGAGAAACAGGCAAGTCTGGCTGCTGCATGGATGTTTGGGGAAGGGCTGGTAAGAACAGAAGAGGCTTCCAGGCTTGAGCAAGTAGGGCCGGGCAGAGCCCATATTTGCTGAGCTGGCAGCTGGCGGAGGACAAGCAGGTTGTGGGAGGCCCATCATGATTCATTTTATTTTTTTTATTTTAAAATTTTTATTTATTTATTTGGCCTGACTGCGTGGGTTACGGGATCTCAGTTTCCCAACCAGGTATTGAACCCGGGCCACGGCAGTGAAAGCCTGGACTCCTAACCACTAGGCCACCAGGGAACTCCCACGGATTCATTTTAGACGAGCTGGGCTGGAGAGAGATCCACCAGCAAAGAAGCAGAGGGTTGAAACCCACTGGGAGGAAACGGTTGCTCTCAGAGTCTGGAGCCTGGCACCTCATAAGGCATCTCTACCTCAGCCAGCTCTTTTCAAAAGGAAACCCCCAACCCTGCCTCTGAGATACTTATTAACAATACAGAGTCCCAGGTTTGCCAGGTCAAAACCAGGAGGGTGGGAGTATTACCTTTCAACAAGCTTCCCTGGGAGTCAGATCAGACCACCGCTTGAGACCCGCTGGTGTCAGGAGTGGGTGGTAGACGAGGACCCAGGGAAGAAATGGAGAAGTCAGGATGAAAGGAGTGAACAGGAAACGGAGGTAGGTTTAAACCCAGGAGGACACTCATGTGGCGCATTCTGCCATCCGGATGGGGTGAAATTATTACCAACTTCAAAATAGCAACAGCTCTTGAGTATTCAGTAGCAAAATCACTGATTCAGGGAGCAATTAACATAGACATTCAATCAATTATTCATCGCATTACAAATGTGTAGCAGTAATCAAACTGGCCTTTTAATATGTATTTTTTTCTTTTAATTAACCCTGTCCAAAAGTGGAGTAAAGATCCCATGCAGAAATATATTTGGCTTAATTTAAAAAAGGAGGAGGAGAGGGGGAAAAAACCAATGTTTTATATCCTTACCGTGTGTCAAAGGAGCCTGAGGGCAGGAATTGCTTTGTGTGTGGTTGTTGTCTTGTGCGTGTGGTTTGAGATGCACGAGGAAGCCCCAAATCCTGTCTGCAGGCATCTGAGAGTGTACACAGTTAGTGGTTAGATGAAACTTTACTGTGTCCCTATCTATGGCAGAATAGAAAGAGCACTGGCCTTGGAGTCAAGAGATCCAGCTTCCCATTTCAGATCTGCCACCAAGTTCCTGAGTGACCGTGGGGTTGCCTCTCTGAGCCTCAGCTTCTCTCAATGAGGCGGCTGAGTTAGACACTGCTGAACAGTCTTCCAGCTCCGACCTTATGTTCTTTATCACATGACCACTGCAGATGCCCTTTCAGCCTGTTAGTATGTATGAGTTTATGCCCCCGTTAGTATGTATGAGTTTTTGCCCCTTCCTTTAAGAAATGAGCAGAGAGGCCAGGCACTGCAGAGTCATTTACCTGGGAGCTTCATTGATCACCCTTGTAGTGTGGTTGGAGTGTGTAGTTTCACCACACACCTCCTCCTGCCTTCTATTAATAATTGCTAATTATTATTAGCAATAATTGGTAATAATTTATCAAGCACTCCCTATGTGCCAGGCGCCAAGTGTGTGTTTTTGTTTTTGTTTTTTTACTGTCGTAAGATATACATAACATCAAATTTACCATTTTAACCATGTTTAAGTGTACAGTTCAGTGGCATTAAGTATACAGTCATCTCTAGGTATCCACGCGAGACTAGCTCCAGGACCTGACATGAGTCAACTAAAAAATATATACACAACCTAAAAATGGAGAGTTATGTTTTATTTGGCGGACATACTGAGGCCTTCAAGCCCGGGAGGCAGCAACTCAACCCTGAGAAAACTGCTCTGAGGTGAGGGGGGAGCTCTCACAAAGGGCAGGTAGTAGGAACAAAAGATTACTGTTATTCAAAGAAAACTAGATATCTCAAGTTAAGGAATTTAGCGCTTTTCTATGTATGGGAAGATGCAAGAGTCTGGACTCTCTGAAGTCATTCCTTTGATATGCACCTCAGCTCTCTGGGGCCAGTCTCCTGTGTTTTCACATCCTGAGTTTCCTCAGGGCTCACCGTAGGGGCTGCAGCCTGATGGCTGCTAGATGACAGGTATTCTTTGTTTCCTTCCTGACTTCCCTCAGAGCTCACCAGCTCACCTTCAGTGGTGGCTGCAATAGCTCATGACTGTGACATCCTTTGTTTACTGATGTGGCAGACAATATTTTATTTCTCACATGGATACTAAAATGTACCTAGTCAGCTCTCCTTATCTGGGGTTCCACATCCATGGATTCGACCAACCACTGATCATAGACATAATACCATATTTATTGAAAGAAATCCATGTATAAGTGGACCCATGCAGTTCAAACCCATGTTGTTCAAGGGCCAATTGTATTCACATTGTTGTACAACCATCACCACCATCCATCTCCAATAATCTTCATCTTCCCAAACTGAAACTCTTGTCTAAGAGTTTTAGGTGGATTATTTTTATTGGATCCTCACTACAACTCTGAGAGATAGGGTCTATTATTATCCCTGTATATCAGTGAGGCATGGCCAGAGTAATGCTGTGTAACAAACAACCACAATACCTCAGCCAGATGCGATAATAAGCACTTCTTTAGCTCACGCGTCTGCATGGGGGCGAGGGTTTGGCTGACCCAGGCTGGCTCCGTTTGTCTCTGAGGCTCTGCCTGGAGCCAGCAAACTCACTGAGAGTAATATTTTTCTCATGGTGGCAGCAGCAGTCCACGGGGGCAGATTGAAACCTGCAACAGCTTTTAAGGTCTAGATTCCAAGTGGCACCCCTCAGTCCATTGGCCAAAGCAAGTCACATGGCCAGATGCAAAGCCCCGGGCAAGGAAATTGACTTCACTCCTTGAATGGGAATAACTGCAAAGTCAGTTAACAAGAGGCATGAATCCAGGGCAGCCTCGAGAATGAGGGCCTGGGATATGACCTTCCATAGCTCCATTTCAGAGATGACTAATTCCTACCTCACAGGGCATTTAAGGAGTCGTCCAGGATGCCATGGGAAGTCACGCAGGACACTGCTGGATGCAGAGGAGGAGCCCAGCAGTGCTCACTTCCATTAGGAAAGGGTTCACCCAGGGCGCACTTAAATAAGGGCACTCCCACCACAGTGGTTTTAGCTTTCTTCAACAGTTTACAACTCCATCCAAAGCTTTTAGCTTGGCATTCAGTGCTGGGAGGTGAGCCTGAAAGGCCCAGCCAAGCTTATCTGGCTCTCCCCGCCCTTCCAAGCCCCCCGCTTTTTCCAGACTGTTTGCTGCACACCCATGTCTGTGCCTCTGTTCATGTGGACTGGCTTCGTGGAAACCACGCAGGCTTCTGCATCCAGGGCAGGGCCCCCTCCTCCAGGCTGTCTGTCACTAGGGGCTCCAGGCAGAGAGCTGGCTCCCCTGGCCTTGAGCAGAGGCTCCCCTGGCCTTGAGCAGAGGCTCCCCTGGCCTTGAGCGGCACAGCTGGCTCTCCCAGCCCATGAGTCACCTGCCCCACCTCCGGCATCCCTGCTGAAGGTTCTGTCCCTGGCACCACTGAGCAATCCTCTCACCCCCAGACAAGGCCCTTCCCCAGCTTCTGCCCACCTCGGGGAGCTGGAGAGCCCTAGGGGGGGAGGCACTGACCCCGTGGGCACCAAGTCAGTGTTGGCAGTAGCCGCCTCCTCTTCACTTGGGAAGCAAGAGAACAGAGCTTCCAGATGTCTCCCCTTCTCAACCCCTGGAGTTTCAGACTGAACTGTTGGAAGAACTGAAACATGGAGAAATTTCTCTTTTCATTTGGGACCCAAGATAGACAAAAAGGATGAAGTAGGCCAGCTCGCTGACCCAGAATGTTATATTTAAACTCAGCTTTGCGTATGTGCTTCAGTAATGACAGCGAGAATTTATCTCCATTAAGGACCAGGGAGCAGGGTGGACTCAGGTGGACAAAGTGGGCCTTTCTGGGTGTAGCCGAGGGAGGGGTCTTTCAGGCCTGGGTCAAGGTGGCGGGATATGTTGGGGGGCTGAGAAGTTGTGGGAAAAGCGGGCTGTCCTTGGAGGAGCAGGAAGCCCTCGGCTCCCGGCCAGTGGAGCATCAGGCTGGGCTCCAGCGATGCCGACCTGTGCCAGTTCATTGCTCAACACGCCGGGGGGCTTTACATGCAACTCTCTCCACCAAGAAGCAGCCTCTGTGTTCACATAATTTTGGCCAGAGAGAGTGAGGAATCTACCTTCTTATCCTTGCCTGAATTACGGGGGAAAATCAGTTGGGATAGTTGACAACTGTTTCGTTGGTTCAGGTGCAACAGCTAGGATCCATTACAGCTCCAGCCCAGCCTGCTGGGAAGACATTGACTTCTTAAAATCACAAGTAATGGACCAAGCTGACCTCACGGCTAGGCAGAGTGGGTGGTCACCTTAGCGATGTGACTTGAGGGGTGCCAGGAAGCTTCGCCTGCTACAAATCCCACCCACTCACCAAACTGCTGCTGCCTGCAGTTCCACCATCAGCACTTCAATCATCAAATCGTAAAATGTCCGGCTGTAATTAGCCTAGGAACCTGCCTAGTTCGGTGTCCTGGCTCAAAGTGTTCCTAGAGGGTACCTGAACAGGCCCCTTATTTCAGAGTGAATTCATGGCAGAGCAGGGATCAGGTCCAGGGGTGAGATTCTCCATCCAGTGCGAAATCCCCAGCACCAGACTTTGCTATGCATCTCTATCTCCCAGGGATTTTGTTAAAAATGTACATTCTGGGTCAGTAGGTCTGGGGTGTGGCCTGAAATTCTCCATTTCTGACAAGCTCCCTCATTCGGTCCTCGTGACAATCATGGGAGGGATGTTGTTATTCCCATTTTGTAGATGAGAAAATTGAGGGTCAGAGAGTTGGGTACTATGGCATGCAGAATAATAGCCCCCCAGAGATGTCAGCGCTCTAATCCTTGGAACCGATGGATGTGTTACCTTCCATGGCCAAAGAGACTTTTCAGCTGTGATGAAGGTTAGGACTTTGAGGTGGAAGATTAACCTGGATTACCCAGGTGGGCCCAGTCTAATCACAAGAGTTCTTAAAACTAGAGAACCTTTCCCAGCTGTGGTTAGAGAGATCCGTGATGATGGAAGGGGGGTCAGAGAGATATGACGTTTGCTGGCTTTGAAGATGGAGGAAGGGGGAATAGGCCAAGGAATGCAAACTGCCTCTAGAAGTTGGAAAAGGCAAGAAAATAGATTCTCCCTTAGAGCCTCCAGAAAAGAATGCAGCCCAGCCATCAACTTAATTTTAGCCCGGTGAGCCCTGTGTTGGAATTCTGACCTATAGAATTGTGAGATAATGCATCCGTGTTGTTTGAAGTCTCTACACTTGTGGTAATTTGTTATGACAGCAACAGTTTTTAAAAATGCTGAATTTGGTGCCCAGAGTGGGCTGTTGCTTTAACAAATACCTAAAAATGTGGAGTGGCTTTGGAACCGGGCAGTGGGCAGAGGCTGGAAGAATTTTGAGACACATGATAGAAAAAAACGTAGTTTGCCTAGACTATACTGTTAGTAGAAACATGGTTATTGACAACTTGATTAATGATGACTCAGAGGTAATGAGGATCATGTTATCGGAAACTGGAGGAAAGGGGATCCTTGTCATATGGGGACAGAAATCTTAGAAGGACTGTGTCCTGCATTTTTGTGGAAAACAGAACTTGTAAATGATGAACTTAAATGTTTAGCTGAGATTTCCAAGCAAAGTGTGGAAGGTATGGCCTGCAGGGCTCTTCCTGTTGCTTATAGAAAAATGTGAGCAGAAAGAGATGAATTTGAGAGAAGAACTGTTATACAAAAAGGAAGCAGGACTTGATGATTGGGGAGTTCTCTGCCTATCTCACTGGGAAAAGATGCTAAAATTAAGAGGTTCGCTGTCAAGAAATCATGCTCCAGAGAAAGGCTCTGTGTGCAGCTGTACAACTTGCTACTAGTACCTTAGAAAACCCAGAAGTTCAAAGTATTCAGTCACACAGAAGGCTCTTCGAAGAGATTAAAGGCGTGAGTCACAGATCCCTTCAGTCAAACCCAAGAGTATCTCAGAAGCTTAAGGATGTGCATTTCCTAAGCCATCTCAGCAAATTCCAAAAATAAAGAAGGGATTTACAAGGAGAGATGTGTGGAGCCTCTTGTGTAATGGAGTGAATCCCCATGACATACACAGGAGACCCACAGCGTTCTTGAGAATGTTATACCAGCAGAAACACTGCCAGATTGGCCTGAAAGAAAATACGAAATGAAAGTAGGCTGTCAGATGCCTCAAATTCTACTGACAAGGCACAGGCTGTTAAAAGTACTCATCTGCAAACACATGCTACCTTAGTGGGCATGTGGGATAGACATGAATCTTAGTGGGCCACAGGGCAACCTGTCATAGACAGAATGATGGCCCCCAAATGCATATCCTAATCCCCAGAACCTGTGACTTTGTTACCTTACATGGCAAAAGGAAGTGATTAAGGTTAAGGAAATAGATTCTCCCCTAGAGCCTCCAGAGTGAACACAGCCCTGCCAACACCTTAATTTGAGCCCACTGAGATCCATGTTGGAATTATGACATACAGAACTGTAAAATGATAAATTTGCATCGTTTGAAGCCACTAAAGTTATGATAATTTGTTGTGGCAGTGATAGAAAACTAATACAAGCAACTGGCCCCAAGTGGCACAGCTCGCATAGATGGTACCACAACTTGGGTCCTTTAGATCCCTGTGTTTCTCTTCTTCCCCAGTAAGGAACTTCTTCCTAGTGGAAGTTAGCATTGACCTCTTTCTAGGGGGCCTCTTACTATAATTGTAAATGATCCTGGGTAAGTTACCCACAGAGTGCTGGCTCTGACTGGATTTTAGACTACAAACAACAGAGATTGAACCTGGATAATTTGGGCAGAAAAAGAATCTGTTTAAAGTACCTTGGGTCTTGAAGGAACTCACGGCAAGGGCTGGGAACCAGGCTCAGGGCTGCTTCACCAGGATGAAGGTGCCACACTTCACAGTGAAACCAGCCTGGGAAAGACCCCACTCCCAAGGTTA
This sequence comes from Neophocaena asiaeorientalis asiaeorientalis, assembly GCF_003031525.2. NCBI lineage: Eukaryota > Metazoa > Chordata > Mammalia > Artiodactyla > Phocoenidae > Neophocaena > Neophocaena asiaeorientalis. Next base: position 1,644,374 of record NW_020172719.1, read on the forward strand.
CTGCCTCTGCACTCCCTAGCTCCGCATGCCAGGTCTGGGGTATCTGGCCAGTGGAGCCTGGGTCACGGGCCTGACCCTGTGCAGCAAAGGAGGTGGAAAGCCAGCCACAGGCATTTTCAGCTTCTTGAGTGGGAAGGTGGGCTCTGAGTCAAAAGTTGGGCAGCTCCTAAATAGAGGAAAGGGTTTAGGCACCAGGCAGCCAAAGTAAAGCCAAAGCATCCCAGGGACAATGTGTTGGGTTAGGCTGGATTTTAAACATAATTCCTGTGTTCCAAATAAGCCATACAATGGCCCCCCATAGGCGCTAGAGCAGCTTCCCAATTTTATTGGGAAGGGCCTGAGCCCCTTCTCGCTCAGACACTCCAGGAGGCTCTGAATGGCTCAGCTTAATATTTTTCCTTGAGCTCACTCACTTTCATCATTTTCTTTCTTTTTTAAATTTCATTTATTGAAGGATAGTTAATTTACAATGTGTTAATTTCTACCGTACAGCAAAGTGAGTCCGTTATACATACATATACATGCTCTTTTTCATATTCTTTTCCATTATGGTTTATCACAGGATACTAAATATAGTTCCCTGTGCTATACAGTAGGACCTTGTTGTTTTTCCATTCTCTATGTAATAGTTTGCACCTGCTAATCCCAAACTCCCACTCCACCCCTCCCCATTGGCAACCACAAGTCTGTTCTCTATGTCCATGAGTCTGTTTCTGTTAAACATCGTCCTTAGCTTTGTCATGAGGCATAATGTTCAGGAGGTCAGGGTTTACGTTCTAGTTAAACTTTTTTTCCACTTCGTGCCACTAATCCATAACTACTAAAATAAAAACTGATTGTCAGGATAGTATTTAAAAGCATCTGTATCACTCTTTGGGACAGGAAAGGAGTCAAGTCCTATTTCTACCACTTCCCCCTTGGGCGAGTCACTTCACGTCTCTAAGCGTGTGTCCCCTCGCCTACAAAATAGGCTGCATTCTTCCCAGTAGGATGTGAGTGAGGAGTGGAGACAATTAAACTATATCACCTGTATAACAGGATAGTGCCTGGCCCATAGGACGTGCTCAGTAAAGAGCAGCATTGTTTTCACAGTTGTCACCTCTGTCAATATTACTCTTGGATGCAGTGTGGGCTGTGGAGCCACATGAGGATTTGATGTCTGGCTCTGACGTCCCCAGAATATGAGCTCAGAAACTCATGTCGCCTCTCTGAGCCCGGGTTACCTCATCTGGAAAAAGAGGGCAGCAGCGCCACGTCCCTGAGTTCACCGGAGGCTCAGTCAAAATGGGACGGCTCTGCAAATAGCGGCATTGTGGTTATATTCGGCCTGACCGTTGTTTCCTGTTGACGGCAAATCTCTATCCTTTCTTTTTTTTTCCCCGGACACTGGTCAGTTGGTAGGTTTTTAGTCTGCCTGTTTGTTGTTCAAACAAAACTGAGGCAGGGAAAATGGAAAACCAAGGCTACACGCCTGCAATCTAAACAGCAGGAACCATGCAAGCGGAAGGCGATGGTTTTGGGGTCGGAACACGTTCCGGAGCATCATCGGAGCGGCTCTTAGGGGATGTTGCCTGAGCTTATCCAGGAAGTCATGTGTGGTGCTCAAACCGAAGGAGAGGCAACGACTCCCAGGCCTCTCTCCCGAAAGGACGTTTCTGAAGCAGTGGGGGACAAAAATAGCCGGTAGTAAACTGACCGTTCAACAGTCAGAGTTGAGGTGTAGGAAGCAAACTTCCCCTGAGTTCCAGCCTCCTGAGAACCTGTATCTCTTTAGATCTTGGAATATTTCGGTTTTCTCTAGGAGGTTTTTCTTTCTTTGCACATCAGGTGGGTGGATTTTCACACCACAGGCCACCCAACCCCTGATCCTGCCAGGGGCCTAAAAGCCCAGGCCTGCTTTGAACAGCTCTTCCCTGACCTCTGTGCCTTTGGAGTGTGGACGGCAGAGAGGTGGGAACAGGCTGGCTTAGCTCCAGTGTCGTGGTCCAGGAAAGCCCCTGCTGCCCTTCTGGGTCTCCCACTTGAGGGCTGAGCAGAGGCAAAGGGATGCCTTTCATTCAGCGGCAGCTCTACACCTGATGCTGGCAGGGTCGGCAGCGTCAGGGGCATGGCCTGGGCCTTGGGCCCCCCTAGAAAGAACCAGGCGCACATTCCTTGGTTCTCCTTACTCCCTTGAGGGACAGAGACTGGCACCAACACCTTCAACTCGCCTGAGGGACAGGGCTCATTTGGGGAGTTGGCCAAACAGGAGATGCTGTCTTAGCCCTTCTCAGAAAGTCCATGCTGCCTCCTTCACACAATTCCCTCCCTCTCCATTGACCCTCTGGGTCCCGAGGACCACTCGGTGATGCTCTACATGAACCCAATAGCCGTTCAGTCATTCCCTGAGCACCCGCTAGGTACTGTGGATGAAACACAGTCCTGGCCTACAGGGCGTGCCACAACCTTTCCTTGTTTCCATCACCACATCCCATTCCCCAAGCCTAGGACATATTCCTCATGTTCGTAATAGTCATAAATAGAAATAACAACAGTACTGGAGCTAACATTTCTTGAGAATTTACTCGGGCTGAAGCACCTCTGCAAAGCACTTTGCCTGAATTTTCTCTTGGAAATCTCACAGCTATCTTGTGAAGCAGCCCCTGAGACTCAGAGAAGTCAAGCGTCTTGCCCAAGGCCACACAGCTGATAGATGGGGTCATCAGATGGCCAAAAGCCAGGCTGGCGAGCCCTCTCTTGCCTCTGTGCCTCTCCTGTCAGTGTGAACAAAGTCAGGATTGGCAAATGCAGGTTTGATTTGGCCTCTGCCTAACACAGGAGACATTATTAGTCTGACTTAGTGATTCCAGAAACTGAGGCTCAGAGAGGCCAATAGAATTCCCTCAGGTCACCCAGCTGAGACTTTTGTTTCTGGACTTCCAGCTGCAAAACTCCTTTTGCTGTGACATATGGCCCCTTCATTCCAAAAGGGCATTTTGTCCTTCTGCGGGCTTTGATGAGCTGTGGCTAAGATGAAGGCTTGTAGGTTGCAGATGTGCCTTGGATCCCTGCCCCTGGCAGACTCTGGCTGGGAGGAGGCACTGACTCCAGAAGACTCAGCCCTGAAAGGAATGGGCCCGGTCTGGCTGTCAGTGGCGAGGATGCAGAGCATTCTGGGTTGTCACAATGGCTGGGGGCTGCCGGCATTTCTGGGCAAGGATCGGGGGTGCAACAGGCCCTGCAATGCATGTGGACCTATCCTCAGTCTGACAGTGGTCAATGTCTTGTTGAACATTGATGCTGGTGAAGATCCTGTTTGTTCGTATCTAAGCCCGGAACCTAACTCTGTGTTACAAATTGACTCTTGATATATCCTAGAATTTCCAGCAAACTACCAAGTAAATCGAGGGAAATCTATGCTTCATTTTATTCAGAACTTCACCGAGAACTGTCCCCAATTTAAAACGGGACCAGCAATGTCACCCGTGGTTTTTGAGATGCTGATACAATAGCTGTGCCTGTGTTAGTAATGGTCACATTTTCAGTGATTCAATGTGATATGTAAGAACTTATTTATTTAGCCCTCACTTCAAAATGCCCAACATGAAGAAAAGAGTTGACAACACTCAGTTGAATGGTGTTTTCTCTTCCAAACTGTCCATCCCCAGTAGGATCCATTATCTGATGGCGTCATCGTGTCTTCTGGAGCCGTCACAGCCAGGCATTGTGATGTGGACGTGCGCTCTGTGTTGTTAGAGATGACTTTCCTTTCACTTCTCCTTTGTATTACAGTTGGGGCATTACAGGCCCTTTAAATTATGTGTATTGCTAGGTAGTATTGCTGTGAATTTACTTTCTACATAGTAAAAGGGGTATTGGATCAGATGGGGCCAAGAACCACTGGCATAGTGGACAGAAACAGAGTTGTGGATGCTGCCCTGCCCCTAGTTAGCTGGGACCTCAGATACAAGTGTGAGCATTAGCTCTTACCCCAGGCCTCTGACATCATCTCTTTAACTTGGTTCTCCCACTGGACTAGCAGGTGAACAGGAGGCGTTGACAGATAATGGATGATGGGCATTTGGATGGACCGACAGGGGGGTGAATGGATGGATGGACGTTTAGGTGGGTACACAGATGGAGAGGCAAGTGGATGGATGGACATGATAGGTGGGCAGACAGATGAGTGGGTGGCTGGGTGGATGGAGAAGAGAGGTGGGTGGATGGAGAAGATGGGTAGGTGGACGGATGCGTGGGTGAGTGCACAGTCAGGTGGTAAACAGATGGTCCGATGGGTGGACAGATGCAATGGCTAGGCAGACACAGATGGATGGGTGGATGGACAAATGGGAAAGCGGGTGGGCAGACAGACAGGTGAGTGGGTGGTTAGGGGGAAGGATGAGTGGATGGAATGAGGAAGGTGTAAGATGAGGCACAGAGACTTTTACTCACTTTCCTGAGGTCACACAGCTGGCCTGTAGAATTGGAACCCAGGCAGTCTGACTCCAGATCCCATTCTCTTAATCACTGCATTACATTTGATGAAGTAACTTGCCCAAGTCCCCATTTAGGAATGGATTAAGCCAAGATTTGAAGCCAGGTCTGTCTGACTCATTACTGCCCCAATGGGCTGAAGACTGGAGAAGAACACTGGGGATCAGTTGTGAATGCCATGGGAGCCTGGACCTCATCCTCAGGCAACCAGGGAGCTGGCAAAGGGTTTTGTGTAAGTCTGGCCATCACACCATCCGTTCTGGGTTTAGAAAGACAATTCACCCAGCAACGTAGTGGCCAGGTTTTAAGGGAGCCCACCTGTGAGGAGGCTGTCGTAGTAACAGTCAATGAGGAATTGAGCCAGAGATAGAGCTGAGGGGGCAGAGAAGCAAGAATGGATTCAGGAGGCTTCCAGAAGCCCAAGTTGTCAGGACCTGGTGGCTAAGCCCAAGTGAGAGAGGAGGAGCAGCGAAAATCACAGAGGTCTGTGTGACCTTGAATGCAGTCACTTACCTTTCCTGAACCTTATCTCCTGCATCAAATGTATGTATTAGTTAGGGCAATAAAGGCAATGCCGTTATAACAAAGAGGCCCCCGAGGACGGCTGCTGAGGCAAGCGAGAAGCATTTTTCTAGGGTAACAGGTGGCTGCTGTAGCCTGACACGGGGCTCTGCTCCACAAGGTCACTCACTGACCAGGGTTCCCTCCATCTCCTGGCTCTGCCACCACTTAGGATGTTACTCTTATCTGCACGGTTGAAACTGGGTCCCAGGCATGTCGCATTCCAGCCCACAGGCAAGGGAACCAGGTGAAGGACACACACCCAAATGTTTCAAGTCAAGGTCCAGAAGTGACACATTATTTCCACTCATATGCCACTCCAGGATTTGGCCCCATGGCTACACCTAGCTGCAGGGGAGACTGAGAAGTGTAGTCTATCTGAGCAGCCATGTGCCTAGTCAAATCTCCATTACTCTGGAAGGAGAGGAAAATGACTTTGGGAGGACAAGAGGATATCTGTCACACCTGGGAAATGTTGGGACGCAGGCTTATCATTGGGACAAAATGAGATAATGTTCATGAAGCACCCGACATATACCTGGCATGAGGTGGAAGCTTAGAAATGGCAGGTGTCATTGCCATCATTCTGAATGGATGTGCAAGGGTGCATGAGGGCACTCCCAGAGCTAGGAGGGTCTGACCACAGATCAGCACATGGTGAAAGAGATCATAGATGCCTAGAGGCAGTTTCAAAATGGAAAGGAAGCTTTCATGCCAAAATCTGGGCAGGATAGGGTCAGGAGAGGAAATGTTTTAGGAGAAGAGGGAGGCAAGGTCAGCCTGAAGCCAGGGTTGAGCAGAAGGCAGAAGGATGTTGACAAGGCACATGCCCCCTATTGGGGAGTGGGGGAGGAGGGGCTGCTGGCCTAATAGTCCACCTGTGTGTCAGCTTAGCTCAGGTGTAGACTTGGAGGTATGGGAGGCCAACTGGGACAACAGAAACCACTCCAGGTACTTCAAACAGAGGGAATTTAATGCAGGGAATTGGTTGCATGGTAATAGAAGAACTTAAGCCACATGAACGACAGGGGGGCAACCCAGAGATTAGTAACAGCAGAAAGTTACGGTCATGCTGTGGATCTTATATTTTTAAGCCCTCAGTGGTTTGGCCAGTGTGATCCTTTTCCACATGGATAGATCCACTTGACCTTAGCTGCCAGAGACAAGATTCCAAGTCTGAGAGGGGAGGCTAGCCCAGAATGGAGATCTGGCTGTATCCTTAACACTTCCTTCTCACCAGGGCTTGGTGGAAGTTTCCGGAGTGGCAGCCCTATGGAAACAGTCTGTGTGGGGCTTGCGTGCATGCAGACACAACCATGTGTGGTTTCCCATAACTTCTGCTCATCCCCCTCTATCCATTTCTGCCCTTCTGCCTGCCTCTCTGCCTGCCCCTGCCTCACCATATCTCCCATGCCCAGGAGACAGAAGAGAGCAGCCTCCAAACATCTGAAGGGTCACCTTGGTCAGAAGTGTAGGCTTGTTTACTATGACTCCCATGGGTGGAACTGGGCTCCACAGGTGGAATTTAAAGCATAAGAAGAGTGGGTTCTAAACTTGGCTCCACTACTTAAGAGCTGTGTGTCCTTGAACAAGTTTCGGAACCGCTCTGAGCTTCAGTTTCCTCTTCTGCAGAATGAGGACGCTAATACTGCCCTTGGACAATTGTTTGCAGGGATCAAATGAAATAATCATAGCAAGGTGGTTGACACAGTGGCCTGGTTTTTCTTGTTCATTGTTGTTATTAATGATATATGGTTACAGGGAGGCAAATTTCAGTGTAAGCAAAAGATTTCCAACAGTCTGAGCCAACTGATGTGGAGAAGATGCCTTGGTAGATGGTGAGCTCCCTTTTACAAAAGGTATGCAAGTAGAAGCCTGACGATCGCTTGTCAGGATCCAGAAAACCCCTAGGAGACAAGAAGGTGTTGCCCTGGATGCCCTCTGAGGTCCCTGCCAGCCCTGAAAAGCAGGGACTGATGTATTTCCTGCACCATTTCAACAGCAATCTGGGGGATGCCCAAGTTCAAGGAGGCTCTGATTCTCAGACTTGACAAGGTCAACCCCAAACCAGCAATGCCTGGCTCTCTCACCTATAAGAGTAGAAGGAGAAAAGCCATATAAGATCTTGACCAAACAGTGAGGGTCAGAGTGGTTCCATGGTGGCTTGATTGGATTGTTACGTTACCAGGAGGTAGTGTTGAATAGTGGTTAGGACTCCAGGGTCCTGAGGTCAGGCAAAACTGGGACGGAGCAGTTGTCCTTGCAAAGGTGACTTAACCTCTCTGGCTCAGTGTCCCCATCTGTAAAGTGGTGATGATAGTATCTTCCTCATGGGTTGATACGAGAATTGGAGAAACGAATACATGCAAAGTTCTTGGCTCTGTGTTGACTCATAGCCAACACTCAATATAAGGTGCTGATATCATTAGTACTCTAACAATTTTGTTTGTTTGTTTGTTTGTTTGTTTTTGCGGTACGTGGGCCTCTCACTGCCGTGGCATCTCCCGTTGCGGAGCATAGGCTCCGGACGCGCGGGCTCAGCGGCCATGGCTCATGGGCTCAGCCGCTCCGCGGCATGTGGGATCTTCCCAGACCGGGGCACGAACCCGTGTCCCCCGCATCGGCAGGCGAACTCCCAACCACTGCGCCACCAGGGAAGCCCTGTAACAATTTTTATAAAAAGAAACAAAAGTTTTGTGTCAGCCTGTTTATATAATGCAACAAGGTGGAAGAGAAATGAACTAGGGATTCAGAAAATAATGGTGGGAAAATAAGATGGAACCATGGGAAAGTTAGTTCACAGCCTATGGCTTATATTTGGTTTTGAGTCTCTCAGAAGCCAAAGCAAAGAGGGAAACCAGATGTGTTTCACATACATACATAATTGTAACCATACCTAAGGCAAAACCAATCATATTCATTATAGAACATACGGGTGGGTATTCCATAATTTATTTACTTAATCCCCATTGGTGGGCATTTAGGTTGTTTCCGATTTTACTCTATCATAAACAATGTTACCATGAACATCCTAGTACCCACATGTTTAACTGATTCTTAATATTTACCCAACGTTGTTATCAATTCAGTGACCAAGTTGAGGCGCAGACCTGCCTAGTCTTCCGGAAGGGAACAAACAGAGCTTCGATGAGATGGGGGTCCTGAGAAGAAATTAGGAACTGGAGATTGAGAAGGGCCGGTGGGTGGAGGGGACAGGGCAAGAGGTGATTCAGGGAATAAGACATCCAGCAATCGTTTCCCTGCCGAGTTTTCCCTCCTTCCCCAAGGCCCAGTGGGAGAGATCCTGCAGGCCAGGAAGGGAAAATGAGACAGGATCCCCACCACAGGGAGGGGAGCAGCTCATCACGAGATCAGACCAGATATGAGACAGAGAATAGCAACCCACTCTCTCAGCAGGCGCAAGCTCATGCCTAACTCTGCAGCCACGCCGAACTACGCACCATTCCCTGTCATGCCACCTTGCCTCTGCTCCTGCCGTCCCTCCAGCATGGAACACCCTCTCACTGGTTCTGGCCCCTGGTAATCATCTTTGGATGCAGATCAAATGGTCTCCCTTCTATAACGGCTTTTGTCGCCACCCCACAGCACTCTAGAGGATCACAGTACCTCCCACGATGTAGTGCCGTGACTGTTTATATATTGGTGATCTCACCCACCCTACCCTCCAGAGTCTGAGTTCCCCAAGAGCAGGGATGTTGTCTTGTTGAGTCCCTCATGAAAGCATGTTCTAGAAATGCACAAAGGATGCAGCTTTTGTGTAAGGTGCTCTTGGAGATGCAGGATAGTCTAGCAGTTAAGTGCAGCAATTTTAGAGTCAGAAAGCGTTCGAATCACGGCTCTGCCTCTTGCTGTGGGACCTTGGGCAAGTCACTTCACCTCTCTGAGCGTCAGCTTCTTCATCTGTAAAATGGGGATGATAATACTAGCAGACGTGTTCTGATCCATGTGCCAGACATTGCAGATATTTGCCTATTGAAATGTCAGGGGACTCCTGGGGAGTCAGCCACTATGATGCCATACAACACTTAGCACATGTGCCATGGAAGCGAGCCGCTGCCACATCCCATTCTGGCCAGGCATCCAGAGATCAGCTGGCTTCTCTCCATTGCTCATTAGGAATATCAGTTGAGCACCGACTGTGTACCAGGTGCAGTGTTAGGCTCTGAGAGACTAGCTAATCACAGGACAAGTGCTCTCTGCTCCCAGGAGCTCTCAGTCTGGTGGAGGAGACAAGGATCAAACAAGTCATCACACAGATAACTATACAGTGTCCATCCCAGGAACTGCTATGAGAGACACGTACAGATGCTCTGTGAGCACGTCGGGAATGGCTTATGATTAGAATGTCAGGGAAGACCATTCTGCACCCGTGACCTGGATGATCAGAAGAATTTGCCGGGAAGAAAGCAGGCCATGACAGGATGTGCAAATGCCCCGAGGTGGGAACAGGTCTCATGCGCTGGGAACACTGAAGGAGGGCCAAAGTGACTAGAGTCCACAGAGCAGGAGGCGGCACTGTGAGGAGGGTGTGTAGGGGCCGGCAGGACGTGTGTAGACTTTGGACGTTACACTAACTGCAGGAGAGCCATTAAAGGGTTAAAGCTTCCTGTAATGGGATCTGGCTTCCAGAAGGCCCTTCTGTTGGAGAGTGGATTGATTATGGGGGTGAGAGTGAAGGCCAGAGACCAGGTCAAAGGTACGATGTTCATTCAGGCCAGTGATGACAGTGGACCGATGGGCTGGTGACCGTGTAAGGGAGAGAGGTGAGAGGGATGCAGAACCGATGGGACTGGGCCGTGGGCTGGCTGTGAGCTATTGATGGGTGGCAGGCAGCTGATTGGCTGTGGGAGCCGTATCCTGAGACTGGAGAAGGAGGAGAGAAGGACAGGGCTCAGCTGGGCCCGTGGGGCATTTGAGGGGCTTCTCAGCTGTAAGGCCAGGCACTCAGAAGAGGGGCCGGCCATGGGGAGGTTCCTTTGTTTTCAGAACACGTCCGAGATAGAGCCTCAGCAAGACAGCACAGGTTGTCAGCCCCTGCCTTGAGCACCTGCCGAGCCGCGTCCCTCCTCAGAGGCCAGGTCCTGGCTGTCCACAGCCATGTCAGAAGCTTGGCACGTTCCGACTGAGGGGCTCTCACACCCGAGGCTCCCCACCCTGGTCTGCCTGTGACACCTCGTTATAGAGGGCGTCCACTACACCGTGCTTTTCCCTGGTTTGTTCAGAAGCCCAGCTGCCGCCTTTGAGTTTCACCCATCTCATTATGCCTGGGGTTTCTACTTCTTTTTGTGAAAATTTAATTGCCTGCTAGATTTGAAAGGGCCTGGACCAGCTGTTCAGGTTTGGGAAGTCAGAGTTAAATGCACCCAATGATCAAAGGCTGCAAGAGGCCAGCATCCTTCTTATCAGCAGCGCCTTTAAACCGGGGCAACTTCACTCCTCCCAAAATGGAAACCAAATCGCTCAGCATGGAAACTTGAAAGGAAGAGTGTTAAGCAATTCCCAGCACTTGAACTGCCTGCTGCATCTTTAAATCATTCCGCTTTGGAAGCGGAATACCCAGGATTCCTGAGCTCCCCTTGAGGGAACATGAGCGGGGACGTCATCTGTGGGCCTTGTGCCTCCTTGAAGATTCTTTCCAGTCAAGCCCAGGATGAATCTTGAGAAGCCAGTGAGGTCTGCAGATAACCTCCAAGCTCCCACTTTGCCCCATGTGGCTCCCCACCACATTTCAGAGGGCAGGACTGGAAGTCAAAGGACCTGGATGCAAACCCAGCATCCCTGGCTGGGCGGCCTGGAGCATGTCTGTCCTCGCCTTAGGTCTGCTCACCTGTAAAATGGGCTGATTACGTCCCTATCTACCTCACAGGTTTTTGAGAGGCCTCCATAAGACACGAAGTGTGAAAGTGGACAAAAGCATCACAGCCCCAGTGGTTACCAATTATTCTGCCTATTACCCCTCCCAGGGACACACATGTTTCAAAAATTAAGGAACTTAGAGAAACAGGCAGAGTTTCTCAGGGAAGAAAGGAATTTCTAAAATGTTGGAAAACAAATTAGTGTTTGAAGGGCAGGTATAACAAGTGTGAAGTTACCTGGAGAGCCATGAGGTATAAAAATAGAAGAGTAGGTGACAGGAGCAGCTGGCCTCACTCCTGGAGGCTGCATGGCCACCTTCTGTCATTCTCCTCTTCCCTCTCCTCCTCTCACCTCTCCTGCCTTCCTTTCCTCCCCTTTCTGTTCTACTGTCTCCCCTCACCCATTTTTTTACACACTGGCTTTTAAAAAGTCACCACCTTAACCATTGTTAAGTGCACAGTTCAGTAGTGTTAAGTGGTTTCACACTGTTGTGCGACAGATCATCTTTTCATCTTGCAGAACTCTGAAACTCTACACCCATTAAACGCTAATTCTCACTCCCCCCCCATACCCGCCTCTCTCCTTTTTTTCTTCTGAGTTCCGTTCCCTCTTTTTTGTTCCAAGAAAGTTATAAGCTATGCAAGTCAAGAGCCTTTCTGTGGAAAGTGACTCAAACTGGCTGAAGCCCAAAAAAGGAATTTATTGGCTTGTGTTAACTGAAAAGTCCTAGGGCAACAGGCTTCAGGTATAGCTGGATCCAGAGGCTGGAACAATAATATCAAAACTTACTCTCTTCCTCTCTCTCCATCTCTCATTTCTGCCTCTTGCTGTTCACACTGCACCCTCAGGCATTCTCTCCTTGTGTGGGGGTAAATGTGGCTCCCAGCAGCTTCAGGTTTACATCCTAACAGCTCAGCCACCCCAAAAGAAAGAAAGCACTTCACTCCCTGTAGTCTTAGCAGAGCTCTTAAGGCTAAATCTCAAAGGCTCACAGGTCATGTGCACATACACAGACCGGTCACTGGGTGGGGACTGCAAAGCTTTTGGCCAAGGCTGGGATTTACACCCATCCTGGGAGTCCCGTCAAAGTCCCACAGTCTGAGAGTCAGGGACGAGCAATTTCCCAAAGGCAATCCAGGCTGCTCTGACCCAAAGGAAGAGGCACAGATGCCAGCAGGGGCACCACAGGCATCACCATGCCAGGCAGCACACTTCATTCTGCCAAGCAGCTTATTACGATCCTGTCCTTCCTTCCTGGTATTGCCTTACTTCTGGATATGGGGGAAATGTCCCCGGATTACTCGCTTGCCATGCCGCCTTCATAGTACCATCTTCAGCCAGCATGCAGCGCTACGCCCCCCAGCTTTGGGCCATGCCTGGTTCTGCCACTGGACCTCTGATACCTGTCCTCCCCAACCACCTTGGTCCTTTCACCATGATGACCCACCTTCTGCTTTTTCGCAGGAGAGTGTATAAACAGCATGAGCCTCAGACTCACACAGATCCAGGTTCGAATCCCTGCTCTGCCACTGACTGAGATAAATGATGGCAGGGGAAGGATTAAGACCGAATAATGGTACAGAACTTTGCCCTCTGGTACAACACTTGTTCCAGCCGCTTCTGACCGCTCTCCCCACCCTGGACACAGCCCTTGGTGACTGCGCCTTGTGGTACCCGACTCAATGCCTAATCCATTTCTCCTCCCTCTCCGTGAAGTCGGCCCCAGTACCCTGTCCTCTGGGAATCCTATCCCCTCCACACCCACTCCCTGCATCCCACTGCAGCCTGGTCTCTCCTGGAGCCCTGCCCTGGGATTTCTGCCACCTCCCTGCATCAGCTCTTCTATTAGAATGTTCTTCTGTCTCCTTCCCTTGCACTGCTGAGGCACGATCTCCCTGGGAATCCAGGCTCGTCAGGGCACCCAGATGCTGCCCAACAAGGCCGTGAGAGACCTGAGCTGAGCTGGTGGAGCATCTGCAGTTTGACTTTTTTGATGTACTTCTTAGAAGCCCATGTTTCCCAAGCATCTGCCTGCCCTCCAGCATCTTCACTTATCTCCTCAGCCACTCCTGGGCCCCTGGAACTGGAACTGGATCCCTGAGGCCACAGTAGCCACCCCAGGGTCCACTCCTCATGCTTACCTCTGTGTCTCAGAACAGAGACCCAGGCTGGAGGCCATAGAAACCAGTTATAAATACCCGGCCAGGGAAGGAAGGAGGGAGGTCACCACCTGGGGCTCAGAGTAACTCATGGTGGGGGAGCAGGAATAGGGGGGCATGAGTACCACCGAAGCCTGGCATCCTGGGAGAAAAAGCAAGAACTGAAATATCACACAGTCCTGGGTTCAAATCCTGACTTAGACCTCCACCTGCTGTGTGACCTTGGGCAAAGCACTTTACCTCTCTGAGCCTTAGTTTTGCACATCTGCAAAGTGGGGACAATGGCACCACCCCCAAAGGGTTGCTGTGAGCATTCAGTGACATAATACTTGGAAGAAGCTCAATGAATATGATTCCAATTAATAAAATAGGAAAGAATAAATAAATGGGTATAGCAATATTTTTTCTATAATAGTATAAATAATGTAATAACATGTCAGTTCTGCATACGTGTTCTGAGCACACACTACGTGGCCTCCTTGCTGTTTCTCAGACACGCCAGACACAGTCTTTGGGGATCTTGCCCTTTCTGTTCCCTCCCCAGGAATGCTTCTCCCCACATGTCTACATGGCTCACTCTACTTGCTGACTCCGATAGGGGTGTAAACACCACCTTCTCAGAGAGGCCTTCCCTGGCCCCTTAACCAAAGCAGAGGCTCCCCTGTCATTCCCTGCCCCTTGCTGTGCCTCCATGCTTCATCACAGTGACACCCCCACCTGGTACATTCTATTTTTATTTGTGCAGATTATTCCATGTCTGTCTCCCCCACCACTGGAAAGTCAGCTCATGGGGGCAGGGACCTTGTTCCCCTCTATCCTCTCAGGGCTCCTTAGAGGAGAGCTTGCCACGTAGTAGGTGCTCAGTAAAGATTTGAGGTCTGTCAGAGATGAATCAGACACGCCCCTGCCCTGGGGACCGTGGTTTTACACTAGGAAGCATCTAAGATAATAACCTTTCTAATGAAAACAACGGACATTTACTACAAGTCTACACTGTGCCATCACTGTGCTAAACCCTTCCCATGTAACTCCTTACGTGCTCCTCCCGACAGCCCAGAGATGGAACAGAGGAGAGGAAGCTCAGAGAGGAGGTGCAACTGGTCCAGAACCACACAGGCAAGGCCAGGACTGGAGCCCAGGGGTATCTGACAGCATGGCTTGAGCCCTAAACATGAAAACCAGGGTGCCACAGAAAAGCTGGAAACCCAGCACAACGAGTACCCCATGACCTTGCACCTTGACGTCAAGGAAGGCTGCTTGGAGGAGGTGGCACGTGAGGTGGATCTTGATGGACACATGAGGGGCCTTCTAGGCAAAGCAGAGGAAGAGGAACATTCAGGTGTCAATCCTGTGGTCCATTCCACAAGCATTCATTGAGCACCTTGTGTGTACCAGGCAGAGATAACGCTTTTCTGGGAATGAGGCTCTTGAATTCCAAACGCTTTAGAGCCAGTGGCCTTGGGGGACCCATGGCAGGCCTGGTCCTGACTGAGAGAAAGCGAGGAGCAGGCATTGAGTGCCAGTCGTGTGCCGCAGGCTTCCCCTTTGTCCTTTTGCACTGTGTTCTCTCCACCTGATGTGAAGGGTGCTGTGCCCATTTTCGGATGAGGAAACTGAGGCTACAAGGTCGTGGGCTGTGAATGCTGGCTCCAGGCCACCTGTGTTTGGTGGTGGGACACAGGAGGAGAGCGCCTTCTACCTGCCTAAAACGAGCCACTGGCCTGCCGAGAGAGACAGAGGGGACAGGGTTTGGGGCCCTGGGTCCCAATGAGACCTGTCGGTGGAGAATCAGCAGAGAAGTGGCCTAGAAGATCCAGCCCCTCGGCGGATCGTGTCGGTAGCCTTGGGGAGGTCTCTGTCATTATCTGTGTCTCATGCTTTGTGACCCTGAGCAAATCACTCATTTCTCTGGGCCTCTCCTTTCCTTAACTCCAAGTTCGCTAAATGATCTCCAAGGCCCCCGCTTCTGGCTCAGACCTTGCAGATTTCTAACCCTAGCACGTTAGTTTCCTGTTGCTGCTACAACACATTCTCACAAACCAAGTAGCTTAAAATATATCAGCTAATAGCTCTCTAAGTCAGGAGTCAGGTGCAGGTCTACAGGGCTAAAATCAAGGGCTCTGTCCACTTCTGGAGGCTCCTGTGGAAAATCCGATTCCCCGCCTTTCCCAGCTTCTAAAGGCTGCCGTGTTTCTCACGGGCCCTTCCGCCATCTTCAGGTCAGCTGATGAGCAACGCTGATGCCGTCTGCAACCTTCATTCCCGTTTGCCGCATAACCTGACATAGTCACAGGCTCGGGGATTAGAACGTGGGTGTCTTCGGGTGGCTGCTGTTCTGTTCCCCACACCTGGCAAACATCTGGGGAGGCTTTGGGCAGCTGTTTCTTCTCGCTGGACCTCAGCTTCCTATATTTTGAACTGGGGTGATCATTACAACCTCCCCGCCCATATGGCTGCTTTGGAAACAAACTGAGATGATGTCTGTTCAGGTAGATTAGAGAGGCTCAGGCACTGTTCACGGGCTAGTTCTCTATTCCTGGGGTGTTTCTGCTGCCAGTGTCAGCTGCTGATGGCTCTCACTGGGTACGCAAACTTCCCGTGCTCTGCTCTGAAAGGCTGCAGCCCCTCCACCCCTTAGCCCAGAAAGCAACCGTGTTTCTCTCAGTTGCTGCTGCTCGTTATAATCTCTCATGTCTTTTCACAGAACCCCAGGGGCCCCTGGCATTTGGGAGTTGAGGAATGTCACTCAAGGAGGCTTATTGAACGCTGAACAGTAGCCCTCATGAGGTCATATGGCCACTTAGCAACTCCTCAGGCCCTTAATAACCGGATCAGAAGTGTTGATATTTACCCAGCAGAAACTTTGGCCTATATGGAGAACACCCAGTTCCTTCCAGAGAACTGCAGGCCCTCAAAAGCAAGCTCCACCCACTCGTAGCTGCTGTTCTGGCTCTTTTTAGAGTAGGCCTGTGAGGGTACAGGGAGCCTTGGGTTGCGCCTGGCTCCGTGCCTCCTGCTGGGACTCAGTTTCCCTCGCAACGTGGGGATCAGATAAAATGATCAGCAAATAGGGTGACCATATGTCCTGGTTGGCCTAGAACAGCCCTGGCTTATCATGACTATTAAAAATGTGCTTTTTGTTCTCAAAAGTGTCCCCATCTGGAAGATCAATTTTCTGATCACCCTAAGGCCACCTCCAGCCCTTGAATGTATTTTTCTTCCCCTCTACCCTCTCCTGCTCTCCTGAATTAATCCTGAATAGTTCAGCCAAGATTTTTCAAGGGCTCTTTCTGTGCCATACCCAGAGCTGGGAACCGAGGCAAACCAGATACGATCCCTGCTCTCGGGAGCTTCCAGTCCAGGGAAGAATGCCACTTAAGCACTCTGCGAATCTAGGATCGCATCCAGAACCTTGTCATTATCAGCCTCACTTGCACTCTCCCCACTCAGCTATTTTAGTAAATAATAATACTCCTTGGTATTCGGGTGGCAGTTTGCAGTTTCTAAAGCGTTTCCCTTCTGTTCCCTCATTTAACCCTGACGTATTGGAGGGTGTGATTTCAAGTCCCCATTGCACAGATGAGGAGCTGGAGGCCAGGGGTCACAGGGGGTGGTGGTCAAGACAGTGAATGGCTGGGCGCCCTTGGGAAGCAACTCAAAATCCACCTCCGCGGGCTTCCCTGGTGGCGCAGTGGTTGAGAGTCCGCCTGCCGATGCAGTGGACACGGGTTCGTGCCTCGGTCCGGGAGGATCCCACGTGCCGCGGAGCGGCTAGGCGCGTGAGCCATGGCCGCTAAGCCTGTGCGTCCGGAGCCTGTGCTCCGCCACGGGAGAGGCCACAACGGTGAGAGGCCCGCGTACCGCAAAAAAAAAAATCCACCTCCTCACCTGTGAAATAGAAATATTAGCACCTGCTGCAGAGAACTGTCGTGAAGAGTACACGCGACAGCACAGAAAAATTCCTTAAAAAATGACAGCTGCCTAAAATGAGCGCCTCCACCCTGAGCTGTTGTGGCCCCAACAGTTGCATTTCGGGAACATTCTCCCGCTGCTTATGTGCCCACAGACACCTGTTTGGGGGTCTCCCAAAGCTTTTCAGAGCACTGGGAGTATCTCGTTGGAATCCGAGCTCTGCCTCAGGGCAGCAGTGTGACGTGCTTTCAGCCTCAGCCTCTTCACTTGTAGAATGGGCATGAGAATCGGTCGTTGTGAGGATGGGCTGAAGCAAAGCACGCAGAGGGCTTGGTAGGGGGCCCAGCACACAGGCGTGGTGCTCAGAAGGCTTCTGTGTTGCCTTCCTGACGTGAAATGTCGGAGGGGTGTTTGAACCCGTTGCAGAGGGGAGGAGTCCCCACAGGTGGGACTGGCCCCCCCGACCCCGGAAGCCTGTGCCACCGCGTGCTTTAGGTCCTCTGCGTCCAGCCGCGCTGGCAGGGAGGGGGGTTCGGCTGATGAAAGCTGCTCCCTCACGCCCCACTCACCTTGCGGGAGGGAGAAGAGCCCCTCTTCCCCTTTGCTTTACAGAGCAGCTCCACGGGGGCAAATCTGTCAGATTCCATGGTGATGCCTAAGTGGTTTCCCGCCTACGCCCCTTGCAGCACTGAGTCACCACCCAGTGCTGAGGCGAGGCGGAGGCCGTGGGAAGGGTGTTCCCTCTCGGGCTGCAGCAATGCCGCACAAGATTGCTCCAGAAAACTAGAACCGTGCCCCACGATAAGCACAGCTACCCTCCTTATGCAACTTTTTGACATTGTTCAAAAGCAAGGCTAATGTTCCTTCACTTCCATTTGCTGAGGGCCCTAGAGAGCCGGCCCAGCCAGACCTTATGCCCTGCTTCCTGCAGCCCAGGCAGAGGCCGGCCTCCACACTGTACAGGTGGTGAAACTGAGCCGTGCCTGTGACCGCATGGCTAGGACACTCGCAGCCCCGGCCCTCTGCACCAGCCCTCAGACCTCCCCCTCTATGGCCGGCCGGCTCCTTACTTAGCTTTTGGAACCAGAGACAGCAAAACAGGTAACTATGATACATTTTATTCTTTGTCAAATGAAACGTCATTGTGAGCAGTTATGTCCAGTTGGTGGGCTAGAAGTTTGAAGTCGATTTCTCATAAAAGGAAAGAAAAATCTGTTTCTAAATATAAGTTCACATAAACTAGAAGCACGTTTTAGGGGGAATATTTCTTTATACGAAACTTCAAAACTTCTTCGTAGTGCAAAGCTGGGCCTGTGGAGGATGCATGTGGTAACTGAGTATTAAAGGGAAAGGACGTGGTGCTGGGGATCATACTTTGCAGATAGCAGCCACGGTGATCACAGGTCCTAGCTTGGATCTGAGTTGCTGAGGCTGGCACTCTTGCCCCATCGTCACTGCGCTGCAGTATGTGGGCATCCATTCACCTTTGCCTTGCCTGGTCCTAAAAACAGCACTACCTGCTTCTCCAGGGGCTGTGTCTTTCCTCTTTCCCCACTGAATTCACTAATTGTTCTTCCATCAGGTACTCAACTCACTGTCCTGTGAGCTAATTAGGACTGGAGCTCAGCTTGGGAGGCCCTGTGTTGGTGGGGGAGGGGAGAGAAAATATTTGCATAGTCATTCTGGTGACTTTGCATGTTGGCTGCCTCTGGCTGGAGTCTGCCAGGTGAACCGCTATGCTGTCTGGCTCAGGCCAGAGGGAAATGGCCATAAATGAGAGGGGAGGGGGCAGAAAGGGTCCACAGGCGTTCCCACCAACCTCAGGCCTGTCTGAGCCTTAAACTTGCTTGACCTGGGTCGAGAAAAGCCAGACTGCCCTTTCAGCCAGCAGAGCAGCGGGCTGAGTCATATCCTGCCAGCAGCCTGGCCTGATTGGAGTTTATGCTCTGCTCTACATCAGGTCTTAGCCGCTCTGCCTAACAGCTTCCTTCTCTCCCAGAGCAACTGTGAATGTTTCCCCTTCCTTTTCACCATGACCTCAGCCGGCATGGATTTCCTACTATTTAAAACTCTTCTGCAGTTCATTCGGTAGAGTTTGGGGTGACACTGATCTTCACCATAATCAGAAGAGTGTGTGATGTTGGTGCCCAGGCAGGCTGGGTTCCTGGAATTGTCCTGACAAGGTTTCTATAAAATGAATTTCTGTATATGAAAACCTGGGTTCTGGTTGACTTTCACTGGAGCATTTAGAATGTCTCCTTCTGGAAGGGAGAAGTTTTGAACCCCAAAAGTTAAGAGAGCTGTATCTCAGATTGCTCCAGGTCTTAAAAAGAAAAGAAAAGAAAAGAAAAAATCAGAGAAAAATGTGCTTTCTGAAAACAAACAAAACAAAAATCTGATTTATAGAATTAGGATCTAATTTAGTTCTGTGTTAAAGAGGAAAAAAGAAAGATATTGTTATGTGGTTGAATTAATCTTGAGATGACTGAAAAGAAAAGCAGTAACCTGCAGCAAGGTAAAATGCCCTAAGTTCCAACTTATTCTTCAGTAAAGTGTCTTGTCACATTTCCACTATTTGCTCAGTTTCTAATTCTTAGCAAAATATGTCTTATCAGCTTCCCTTTGAAATAAATATTTATTGCTTTCATATTGTTCTCAACTCTTCCGTTGCTCATACTGTTGAGACTTCAGAGGCTCTGTTCTCTGTGGCTAGTCAGCCACAAAAGATTCCCTTGGGCTGAGTCCCCAAGACCTATCTTGCAATAGAAGTCATTGTTATTATGATTTCCTTGGGGCTCTTAACAGAATGTGACCACGTGGCAGGATACCAGAAATCATATGAAATTTGGAGTCAGAACAACCATTTATTTGCTCTGTGGCCTTGAGCAGGTGACTTAACCTTTCTGACTCCCCTTAATTTCAGCATCAATGAGCAGGGTCAAGTGCTCCTCCTCGTGCTCCCCTGCCATTGTGTGGACCTTTGTTCGCCACATTGAGCTATGTGGTTCCCTCGTCTACCTCCTCAATCCCTCCCAGGCCCTGAGAGCTACCTGGGGAGAGAGTCTTGTCATCTCTGTGTCCCCATGCCTAGCACAGAGGCTGGCAAGGAGCAGAGGGCAGGGGTTTTGTGTGGGTGGGGAAAAGAAAGGAAGGAAGGGGAGGGAAGGAGGGAGAAAGGAAGGAAAGGTAGGGGGAAGTACAAATTTTCAACTCCTCTGGAACTCATAGTTATTTATTTTAACCACAGACTGGCCTAAGTGATAAGACGTGCTAAAAACAATAGTATTGCTGCCACGTATCACTTCCCAGTTTTCAGCACTGATTTTACCATCATCTTATAGCTGACGCATATTGAGCACTTATTTACACATGTGAGCCTGTTTACTCTCCTAGCAGCCTGTGTGGTAGCCACCACCATGATCCTCCATTGACAGATGACAAACCAGAGGTCAGGAGAAGTTGAATCACTTGCCCGTGTCACACAGCTGGCACATGGTTGGACCCTGGATTTGAGCCCAGGTCCCCAAGATTCTAGAGCTGGTGCATTTAACCAGTGCACCCTCAGCACCCAGTTTAGGACTTGACAAGCAGTTGATTTCAATAAAGAGTCTTTGAATGATTGAGTGAGTGAGTGAGTGAATGTTCTTCCATGGCCATTCTCTCACTAGACTTTCAGTCACACTGTTAGTTCTTTCTTCCTGGAATATGTGATGATTAAAACAGAACATCTCAGACCTGGGTTCAGATCTGAGCTTTCCACGTCACTCTGGGAAAGTTACCCCTCTCTGAGTGTCAGCTTCTTTCCTATCGACATGGGAATAATATCAGTGCCTTTCATCTCAGCCTGGGTTCTCCCAGAAGCAGACGATGAGACAGTGATTCAAGTGTAAATAATTTATTTGGGAGGCACAGGAACGCAAGTAGGGGAACAGGAAAGTGAGACAGGAACGGGCAGGAGGTGTTTTCAAGCAAGTTAATTATCAGTATAGGCAACTGAGGCTCAGTTGCTCTGGGGGACTCTGAGAGCTAGCATGGAGCCCACAGCTCATGGTTTTCCCACCCAAGGAGCAAGGGAGCTGGGGTATTTATACACCAGCTCCCAGCTCCCATCAGTCATTGGCCAAGGGCTGCCAGGGTTGGGAGAGTGGCATTACTTCTCTAGAATTTGTGGATTCTCTGCCCACCAGAGAAGGTCCTCTGGCAAAGAGATGCAGAATCTGTGGAGGAAATGACACCACAGTGGTTAGATCTGTGGGATTATGGGTGGGGCAACAGTAGCATCCCTGCACTCTTAGCCGTCACTGTGAGGATTAAGTAGGATTATTTAAAAGTTTGGAAGCAATTATACTCCAATAAAGATGTTAAAATATAAAAAAAAGTTTGGAGAATAGACCCTGACACATATTAAGTGCTCGATGAGTGACGGCCTCGAGGGGCCTTTTCCCAGGACCCTCTGTGTGATACAAAACAGCTGTCCTCGGGATTTGCTCCTTAGAACCCCACCATCAATCTACAAGTGGTAACGTGGTCCTACTGAGTACCAGATACTAGGGTACAAGCAGTGAGCTTAGCCAGCAGAGTTCTGGCCATCCAGCATTCATGGCCGCTCCTGGCTGACAAAAGATGAATGAGAAATGACAGACATGCCTCTAGGAATGATGGGGACAGTGCTCGGAATGGTGAGGACCCTGGGAGCCACCCTGTCCACCCCCCACACTTTGCAGAGAGGGACTCATCCCAAGGCACGTGGCTAAGCAGGAAGTGCTGGGACTGGACTCCTCCCCCATTGCTCCTCCCACCTGCCTTGGAAGTGAGCATAACGCATGTGGAGGGCGTTGGGCAAACCCTCCACCTGGGATTCCCAGTGGTTATTTTTGTAACACAGGAAACAGGTTCAGCAAATGCCTAAATTGAGGAATTTCCTGGGTGGAGAGTCCCTCCCACTTTTGGACTTTGCTTTACAAGGGGCTTCCCTGGACAGGTATCTGGAAAGTTCATGCCTACAGCTCCCTGGGGACTAAAACTCAGAAGTTTCATGGAGCAGATGCATGGGAATAAGGATCTGTCCTCCCTGCCACAGGGCAGCTGTGTGGCTTTAGGCTGTTCCCTCTCCCTCTCTAATCCTGTTTCATCATCTGTAAAATGGGGACTGTGAATGAAATAATGGGCATGGGAGTGCTTTGGGAGAAACAAGCTGTGTGCATCTTATGAGTAGGGAAGCATTATTATCACTGCTGTTGATGTTATTGCTGTTAGGAATGGTGTGACCTTGGGCCAGCCGGCTCCTCTCTCTAAGAATCCTCTCTCCTCCCCACTGGCTGTCCTCGACTCCAAAGGGCCAGGAATGCGGAGGCAGCCCCTCAAGACCTGCAGCCGTAGAATATGACCTTGTCAGGCCTGTAAAGAATCAAATGTTCCAACCCCTTGTAGTGGGGCAGCTGAGGCTCAGTGGAGGGGAAAGGACTTGCCCAAGGCCACCCAGCCTCAGCGGCAGTCAGCTTTGGCCCAGGGATGCTGACTCATAGCCCATAGCTCTCCCCCGCCGCCTGTCAAGGACTGTGCCTGCCCCGGCCCCTCTGCCCCCTACTCTGCCCCAAGCCCCTCTCCCCTCCCCGACCTCCAGCCAAGGAAGCTCGCTGCTCAGTTCCGAGTGTGGGAGTGCACCCTCTCTACACAGCAAGTCAACATCCCTGCCTCGGAGTTGAGGTGTGGCAGATGGCAGAGCAGAACTGAGCCTCGGTTTATTTTTGACTCAAAGAGGACATCACACAAGTGCACAGCGCTCGCTGGTGGGGGCAACAGGTCTGGCACGTGGGGCAGCAGAATCTGCCGGCTTTGAGAGCCACGCAACCTGAGTTCGAATCCTGGCTTGGCCACCTTCAGCCGTGCGCCCTCAGGTACACAGTCTTCCCTCTGAGAGCCTCCGCTTCCCCATTTGTAAAGTGGAGCAGTGAGGCCCAGAGGCCATCCTTTATCAGTTTCATAGGCACATGGCTTCATGGAGGGAGAAGATGCACATGTGGTGAGGGGGCTTTGGGGGCTGGTTTCTATCTCTAGAGAGGGGAAGTGATGGGAAAGTGGTGTCAGAAGGGAGGATCCCTGGCAGGCCCCAAGTTGGGGCCAGGAGCAGAGCTGTCCCAGGTGTGACCCCGCCGTGCCCCCATGTAGGGGTGTATTGGCTGGTGGCTGGGGCAGAGCCAGGCAAAGCCCGGGGACCCAGACCCTTCCTCTGTTCCCCATAGGTAACCCTGGACAGAGGGACTGGGTAGGGTGGGCCCAGGGAAGGAGAGGTCGGACCGAGGTGGGCAAGGGGCACACTGAGAGGGTCTTTGGTCTTCAGTGGGGAGACTGAAGGGTGGGAGGGAGGGGATGTGAGAGGCCTCCTTCCCTCCCTCCTCTGCCCCCTGATGGAGTCAGGCTGACGGAGGCTTCTCAGACTAAGGTCCAGCCTCTGGGCGATGGGGTAATCATTTGAGGGGAGGGGGCTGTGAGAGTGCTGGGGGATGGGCAAGCCCATCTTGCTGACTGATGTACCATGTGCAAGCATGTTTTCCTACATATATGTTTACTATAGAAAACAGGGAAATACAGACACTTTATAGAAGAACCGAAACCTTTACCCCACAGTGTTGACATTTGGGGAACACTATGTCTTTCAAAATTACTATATCTTTTTTTGTTCTAGGCTATAAACATAATACATTTCTTGTTGTAGGTCATAGAAATTGAGATCTTATCTACTCTGCATTTTTCACCTCAGGTTATTAAGATATTTTCCTGGGCTATTAAAAATTACTTGAAAACATGATTATTGATAGATACATAATATTCTGTCCTATGGCTTCTCAGTAATTTGCGTAACTAATCTCTTAGATTACAAATTTAGATTGTGTCCAGATTATTGCCATGATTAAAAAGAAAAACACCGTGATCAACATCGATACGGCTCAAACATTGTTTGCATTTCTAATTACTTCCGTTAGAATAAGTTCTTAAGCAAAATGACTGGGTAAGAGGATGTACATTTTTTCCTTTATTTTCTTTTTTTACTATTGTATTTGATACATACAAAGGAAATTATGTAGCATATATGTTAGTTTAATATTTCAATGTATATCGTGGACTTAGAATGTCACCAATAACTTGCATATTCCTGTGTGAGTGTCCCCATCCCAACCCCCTGCCTCTTTCAGAAGAAATGACCATCCTGTGTTTATCATTTCCTTGCTTTTTTTTTTTTTTTTCTATAGACTGTATTTTTTAGAGCAATTTTAGGTTCACAGCAAAACTGAATAGAAAGTACAGAGAATTCCCATATGCTTCTTTTAAAAAAACATTTTTATCTCGTGTGTGTATGCTTACACCATCTATTGTTTAGTTTTGCTTTTGCTTTAGTTCTTTAAAATGTCGTTGCGCAGTATGTAACCTTTTGAGTCTTGCTTCTTTCTGGCAACATTCTGTTTCTCTGATTCATCCACGTGGTTGCTGCAGCTGGAGTTGGTGCATCTGTATAGCTGTATAGTATTCCGAGGCATGAAGATGTAGCACTCTTGTTGATTTGTTCTCCTTCTGGTGAACATGTGGGTTGTTTCCAGAGCAGCTGTTGCAATCAGTGTTGCTGGGAACATTCTTGGCCATGGCGCCATCACCTAGAAAAGGAACACACGAGGTTAAAACAGATTTGGGAGGGGGTAGAATCCAGAGTGGAGCACACACAAGCTTGAGTTGAAGTGTCCACAGGCCATGAACTGATTTGGTTTTGGAGGAGGGCTACTACACAGAATGTCTCGTGGGCTTGCCTGAGCTAGAATGCACCGTTTCTCATCTCTCAAGCTCAGCTGCCAAGGTCATTGTCTTGGGCTTGGGAGCAAGAGTAGAACCCTCTCCCCTGCCCGCCTTCAAGGAGGCAGAAGCACTGTTTGTGAAGGGAATCACTGTCCCTCCCCCTTTAGCCTCGGTGCCATTAAATCTGAGTATCCCTAACTGTGGAGTGTATACCCCTGATGGTACCTAAGAGGGTACTAGGTGGTATGAAATAACAGCCCATCACCTGGTGAGAAAACTCATCTGTTTCCAGTTCTCTTTCAGTCTTCCAGGTCACCTCAAGGCTAAAGGTTCTGTCTGGAACTAGTGTGTCTTTAATTATGGCCCCCTCCCTGCCTGAACACTGGCTAGACTCTAGGCAGAGAGCAAGCCACCTTTGGGCTCAGGGCCTCAGGCAGGCAATAGAATCCACTAAACATCAGGACATCCTGTTATAATTTTTCTATTGTGGTCATCTTTTATTTGTGGTGAGTGGCACTGGTTTTCCTTTTAAAATAAATGTGTTTAAGTTTTAATAAGGCAAGCTATTAACAGAAAATGAGATTGATTAAAGGACAGATAGTAATCATCTTGACAGTCATATTTGATTGACCCGGGTTGGGGAAATTCTGACCTCAATCAGCCATTCTCCAACTTTCTGTCTCAGGACGCTTTACATTCTTAAAAATGATTGAGGACCCCAAAGAGTTGTGCTTATGTGAATATTATCTCTTCATATTTACCATATTTGAAGTCAAAACTGAGATTGTAATAATACTTGTATATTCTTTTAAAAATAACAATAATAAATCCATTATGGTAACATACTTTATGAAAAATAACTATATTTTCCAAAAAAAAAAAACTAGAAGAGTAGTGTTGTTTTATGTTTTTGCAAGTCTTTTTAATGACTTAATTGAAGACAGCTGGATTCTCATCTGCTTCAGCATTCAATCTGTTGCCATATGATGTTTGGCTTCCTGTGTTTGAAGAAATTCCAGCCTCACAGAGATATGTTGTGGGAAAGGGAGGAGGATTCTAATAGCCGTTCAGATAATTGTAGATATCCTTCTTTGATACTACACCCAAACTCAACAAGTGATAGCGTATTAGTTTGCTAGGGCTGTTATTCAACCAAACTTGGGCCCACTTATCCGTGCACAGTAAAGCCAATCTGTTGACACCAGGTTGTGGTAAAGGCAAGTATAGCACTTATTGCAAGGCACCCAATATGGGGCCAAACAAGGAGAATGGGAAGCTCGTGTTCAAAAGACCTGAACTCCTCTATGGCTCTTGGGGAAGGCTTTTGAAAGGCAACATTAGGGGTGAGGGTTGTAGGGTACTTGGTCAGCTCGTGGACATTCTTCTGATTGGTTGGTAGTGAGGTAATAGGGTGGCTTTTCAGGAGTTAACATCATCATCCTTCTGGTTTCAACCGGTCTGGGGTCAACATGCTGGTGGTCAGCATGCAGTTAGCTTCTTCTACCTGGAGGGGATTTTAGTATCCACAAAACAACTCAAGGATATGGCTCAAGAGATTACCTAGAGCCCTTGAAGAAGAACTAAAGGTCCTTGACTTTGTTTTATGGCTAAGCTATTATTATTTTGTCGTGCTTGACTGTTTTCCTTTGTTTCTGCATTTTCTCACTTCTCTGACTAAATTTGCTCTTTGGAACTCGGGGAAGGCCTAAGAAGCTAAAACTTTTTTATAAACAAGATGTGGGGGGACATGTT
Source organism: Neophocaena asiaeorientalis asiaeorientalis (assembly GCF_003031525.2). NCBI lineage: Eukaryota > Metazoa > Chordata > Mammalia > Artiodactyla > Phocoenidae > Neophocaena > Neophocaena asiaeorientalis. The sequence continues at coordinate 1,670,893 of NW_020172719.1, forward strand.
GGGGGGAGTCTGTCCGCAAGAAGGCCCCACAGGGTCCTGCTCAGTTACAGGGCTGCCATAACAAAATACCACAGACTGAATGACTTCAACAACAGAAATGTATTTTGTCATAGTTGTGGCAGTTAGAAGCCCAAGATCAAGGCATGCTGGCCTCTATCCTTGGCTTGCAGATGGCTGTTTCCTCGCTATATCCTCACAGGGTCCTTCCTCTTGTGTGCACATCCCTGGTATCTCTCTGTGTGTCCAAATTCCCTCTTCTTATAAGGACACTAGTCAGTTTGGATTAGGGCCCATTTAATGTCCTCATTTTAACTTAATCGCCTCTTTAAAAGGCCCTATCTCCAAATACAGTCACGTTCTGAGGTACTGGGAGGTTAAGACTTCAAGATATGAACTTTGGGAGGGACACAATTCAGCCCAGAGCAGACAGCATTTTTAAAATTAGTTGCAATGAAGAATCTGAGGCCATGACAATGAACTTTTCATATTGTACATTATAATCCATTTTTCTTCTTTCACTTTGATGAATTTTTTTACCTATGCATGGTTTTGCAACATCCTGCACTGGTCATTTAGAAAATATTGGCTCATTGAGTTATGCAGATCTTTTAAATGTTTGTATATTTCATTATACAATATCATAAAATGTCACATCTGTTATCTTAGCACTGACCTCATCAGAAACATCTCTAAGTATTGGGAAGCTGTCAGGTTCATGATGGCACATACAGGTCTTCCAAAATTCTAATTTTCACTTTGGAAGCTCAAATCTTATCATTGGCAACAAATACTGTCATTTGTTTTCCTTGAAATGATAGGCTCACTCTGTTCATTTTTGAGAAAATGTCTGCCAGATACCCAAGTCTGAATAACTATTGTGTGTCTGTCAGTTGTTCTTTTATGTAAAAATGGGTTTGGTGAAAACAGAGGCAAGTTCAGCTCACAACTCAAATGCTCATAGGAGAACCTCTCCTCCAACACCCATCATACTTGGGTTACAGCAGAATGCTTGATTCTATTGTGGTCATCTTTTATTTGTGGTGAGTGGCACTGGTTTTCCTTTTAAAATAAATGTGTTTAAGTTTTAATAAGGCAAGCTATTAACAGAAAATGAGATTGATTAAAGGACAGATAGTAATCATCTTGACAGTCATATTTGATTGACCCGGGTTGGGGAAATTCTGACCTCAATCAGCCATTCTCCAACTTTCTGTCTCAGGACGCTTTACATTCTTAAAAATGATTGAGGACCCCAAAGAGTTGTGCTTATGTGAATATTATCTCTTCATATTTACCATATTTGAAGTCAAAACTGAGATTGTAATAATACTTGTATATTCTTTTAAAAATAACAATAATAAATCCATTATGGTAACATACTTTATGAAAAATAACTATATTTTCCAAAAAAAAAAAACTAGAAGAGTAGTGTTGTTTTATGTTTTTGCAAGTCTTTTTAATGACTTAATTGAAGACAGCTGGATTCTCATCTGCTTCAGCATTCAATCTGTTGCCATATGATGTTTGGCTTCCTGTGTTTGAAGAAATTCCAGCCTCACAGAGATATGTTGTGGGAAAGGGAGGAGGATTCTAATAGCCGTTCAGATAATTGTAGATATCCTTCTTTGATACTACACCCAAACTCAACAAGTGATAGCGTATTAGTTTGCTAGGGCTGTTATTCAACCAAACTTGGGCCCACTTATCCGTGCACAGTAAAGCCAATCTGTTGACACCAGGTTGTGGTAAAGGCAAGTATAGCACTTATTGCAAGGCACCCAATATGGGGCCAAACAAGGAGAATGGGAAGCTCGTGTTCAAAAGACCTGAACTCCTCTATGGCTCTTGGGGAAGGCTTTTGAAAGGCAACATTAGGGGGGAGGGTTGGAGGGGACTTGGTCAGCTCGTGGACATTCTTCTGATTGGTTGGTAGTGAGGTAATAGGGTGGCTTTTCAGGAGTTAACATCATCATCCTTCTGGTTTCAACCGGTCTGGGGTCAACATGCTGGTGGTCAGCATGCAGTTAGCTTCTTCTACCTGGAGGGGATTTTAGTATCCACAAAACAACTCAAGGATATGGCTCAAGAGATTACCTAGAGCCCTTGAAGAAGAACTAAAGGTCCTTGACTTTGTTTTATGGCTAAGCTATTATTATTTTGTCGTGCTTGACTGTTTTCCTTTGTTTCTGCATTTTCTCACTTCTCTGACTAAATTTGCTCTTTGGAACTCGGGGAAGGCCTAAGAAGCTAAAACTTTTTTATAAACAAGATGTGGGGGGACATGTTGGGGGGAGTCTGTCCGCAAGAAGGCCCCACAGGGTCCTGCTCAGTTACAGGGCTGCCATAACAAAATACCACAGACTGAATGACTTCAACAACAGAAATGTATTTTGTCATAGTTGTGGCAGTTAGAAGCCCAAGATCAAGGCATGCTGGCCTCTATCCTTGGCTTGCAGATGGCTGTTTCCTCGCTATATCCTCACAGGGTCCTTCCTCTTGTGTGCACATCCCTGGTATCTCTCTGTGTGTCCAAATTCCCTCTTCTTATAAGGACACTAGTCAGTTTGGATTAGGGCCCATTTAATGTCCTCATTTTAACTTAATCGCCTCTTTAAAAGGCCCTATCTCCAAATACAGTCACGTTCTGAGGTACTGGGAGGTTAAGACTTCAAGATATGAACTTTGGGAGGGACACAATTCAGCCCAGAGCAGACAGCATTTTTAAAATTAGTTGCAATGAAGAATCTGAGGCCATGACAATGAACTTTTCATATTGTACATTATAATCCATTTTTCTTCTTTCACTTTGATGAATTTTTTTACCTATGCATGGTTTTGCAACATCCTGCACTGGTCATTTAGAAAATATTGGCTCATTGAGTTATGCAGATCTTTTAAATGTTTGTATATTTCATTATACAATATCATAAAATGTCACATCTGTTATCTTAGCACTGACCTCATCAGAAACATCTCTAAGTATTGGGAAGCTGTCAGGTTCATGATGGCACATACAGGTCTTCCAAAATTCTAATTTTCACTTTGGAAGCTCAAATCTTATCATTGGCAACAAATACTGTCATTTGTTTTCCTTGAAATGATAGGCTCACTCTGTTCATTTTTGAGAAAATGTCTGCCAGATACCCAAGTCTGAATAACTATTGTGTGTCTGTCAGTTGTTCTTTTATGTAAAAATGGGTTTGGTGAAAACAGAGGCAAGTTCAGCTCACAACTCAAATGCTCATAGGAGAACCTCTCCTCCAACACCCATCATACTTGGGTTACAGCAGAATGCTTGGTGCATATATTTCCCATTCCATGTTCCCATGTTGAGAGTTAATAAAATTAATCATTTTTACTGCTTCATCCGGGACATTCCTTAGTGAAGCTGGCCTTTTTTACCGCCTGCGCGTGGTGATGAAGAATAGGATGACGACTAGTACAGTTTGATGCCACTCTCTTGATTCATGCTAGGGCACCAGCAGTTTTTGCACCAGCAGTGCAAATATCAACAGGTGAAGGTGGTAAATAACATCTAAATGTTATTAGGAAGATGGTTTTGATCTCTCAGCCCCCCGTGTAAGCATCTTGGGAACCCTCACGGGCATGTGGACCACACTTTGAGAACCATTTTGACCTAGATAAAAAATACGGAGATGGTTTGAGGCCTCGAAAATGACCTTGGTGCCAGAGTGACAAGACCTGGGTGTGATTCTAGCTCTGCCAGTGTGGAACTAAGTGGCCTTGGATAGCTCACTGACCTCTAGAAGCCAGGCACTTCACACATAAAGGGTGGTGGGAGCTTCCTGCCTCCCAGAGCTGGGGAGGGAAGGAAATAAGGTACAGACTTGAGAGCCTTTTGTGAAAGGTAATGCACAGCCCAGGCAAGAGGAATCAGCTGTGGTGGGGAATGAGGCAAAGTTATGAACTTTCATGCCCTGGCTTAAGTCATTTTTGATTTGCAACACTGCCCAGATCCCTGTATTCCCCTGAAGAGACCTCAGAAGGTTAGACCTAGAGACCCTGAAAGAGATGCCCAGCAGGATTTCTAGTTTTAACAAATCGGCATCTTTGGGGCTCTGCTCCAGGTCACCCATTACCACCTACAGCTTTGAAAGGAAAAGGCCTCCTAAAAGCCCGGAGTCCTTCTGGTCCTTGACTGGACAGGTAGGCATTCACCTGGGTCAGGTAGAAAGCTGGGAGCCCATGGGAAATGACAGGCATCTTAGAAAATCTGATTTGTTTAGCTGTGTTAAGAAGATAGAGGTGATTCTGGAAAACTCCAGGGAGCTGGAAAGCACATGTTCAGAGGGCTTCAGGTGGGCTCCTGCTTCCGGGATGGTGGAGTAAAGGTACTTGTCCTTAGGTGCAACTGAGAACCCTAGACATTCTATACAAAATAAGCATAAGAAAATTCTAAAAGATAGAGAGAAGACAGACCTGCTTCTTGGGACCTGGGGACCCAAGAAACAGCATAGCAGTGAGTTCCTGGTGAGTTTTCTTTTTGCCTCATATAGCCCAGAGTTGGAGCTGAAGAAGCCAGAAATGAGGAAATGCCAATGGGCAGGCAAAAAAATGCCCCAACAGAAACCTGGTCTCTCTAGCTAAAGAAGCAGGAAAGGGGCAGCCTAGCAGAACAGACACTTTTAGGCAAAAACTGCTCTACTCTAACTAAACACCATAGAAAACATTGTGGCTCCACCCCCACCAGCAAAGATCCAGTGGGGAGATTAGACTTCCCCCTTCACCAGACTGTAATGAAGCATCCCAAGTCCCCCACGGGAGTGGTGTCAGAGAAGGCCAAGTAGGGAGCCAGGATTTTCATTCCCCACTGGGTGGTGACAAGACCTCACCCCAGTCCCTGTCATGATAATGGAGAGACCACACTGGGAGCAGTAACAAGGCACTCCTGTACCTCCCAGCCATGGAGGTATCAGTGGGAGCCTGATGGGGAGCTGGATTTCCCAACCAACCCCCTTTTCTCTGCTGGAGTAGTGTCAGAGGAAGCCAGCTGAAACAGAAGGTTTAAATGAGATCCAGTCTCATAACATAATACCCCAAATGCCCAAGTTTCTGTAGAAATTCACTTATAACAAGAATTAGGAAGATCTCAAACTGAATGAAAAAAGGCAATCAATAGAAGCCAACGCCAAGATGACAGAGATGTTGAAATTATCTGACAAAGATTTTAAAGTAGCCATCATAAAAATGCTCCAAGAAACAGCTATGAACACACTTGAAACAAATGAAAAAAATAGAGTGTGTCAGGCATAGAGAAGAACCAAATAGAAATTTTAGAGTGAAATATACGATAACTGAAATTTAAAAGAAAAATTCAATGGATGTGCTTTACTGAAGGCCGGAGGGGACAGAGGAAAGAATCACTGAACCGGAATATAGGACAATAGAAGTTACCTAAGCTGAATAACCAAGAGAAAATAGACACAAGATAAATAAGTAAACACAGCCTCAGGGACCTGTGAGATTGCAACAAAAGATCTCATGTTTATGTCGTTGGACTCCTGGAAGGAGATAAGAAAGGAAGTGAAACTGAAAAAATACTTGAAGAAATAGTGGCTGAAAACGTCCCAAATTTGGCAAATAACATAAACCTACAGATTCGTAAAGCTGAGCAAAATTCCAAAGAGAATAAACTCAACAAAATCCACACCAAGGTAAAACATAGGTAAACTTCTGAAAACTAAAAACAAAACAGAAGTCTTGAAAGCAGTGAGAGAGAAATGACACCTCATCTATAAGGGGGAAACAATTCAAGTGACAGTGAATTTCTCATTGGAAACCATGGAGGCCAGAAGGAAGTGGCACAACATTTTTCAAATGCTGAAAGGAAAGAACAGTCAACTCAGAATCCTATGTCCAGCAAAAATATTCTTCAAGAATGAAGGGGGGGCTTCCCTGGTGGAGCAGTGGTCGAGAGTCCACCTGCCGATGCAGGGGACGCAAGTTCGTGCCCTGGTCTGGGAAGATCCCACCTGCCGCGGAGCGGCTGAGACTGTGAGCCGTGGCCGCTGAGCCTGCGTGTCCGGAGCCTGTGCTCCGCAACGGGAGAGGCCACAACAGTGAGAGGCCCGTGTACCGCAAAAAACAAACAAAGAAACAAAAGAATGAAGGGGAGATCAAGACAGTCTCAGGTGAAGAAAAACTGAGAGAATTTATTGCCAGAAGACCTACCCTAAAAGAGTGCTAAAAGAAGTTTTCTAAACAGAAAATAAACAATAAAAAATGAATCTTGGGGCTTCCCTGGTGGCACAGTGGTTGAGAGTCCGCCTGCCGATGCAGGGGACGCAGGTTCGTGCCCCAGTCCGGGAAGATGCCACAGAGCGGCTGGGCCCGTGAGCCATGGCCACTGAGCCTGCGCGTCCAGAGCCTGTGCTCTGCAACGGGATAAGCCACAACAGTGAGAAGCCCGCGTACTAAAGAAAAAAAAAAAAAAGAATCTTGGAACGTCAGGAAGGAAAAAAAATATGGTAAGCAACAATATGGGTAAATGCAATTGACCCTTTCTTTCTCTTCTTGAGTTTTCCAAATTATATTTGACAATTGAAGCAAAAATTATAACACTTTCTGATGTAGTTTTAAGTGATGTAGAAAGAACAAGTAGTAAACAAAAATTAAAATTGCAGAGTTAAAGTTTAACGTATCAATAATTACATTAAATGTAAATGGTTTAAGTACACCAATTAAAAGACTAATATTGACAGAGTGGCTTGAAAAACATGACCTGACTATACACTATCTACAAGAAACTCACTTCAAATATAATAATACAGGCAGGCTGAAAGTAAAAGAATAGACAAAATGTATATCCTACCAACATTAATCAAAAGAAAATAGGAGTAGCTATATTAATATCAGATAAAGTAGACTTCAGAGCAAAGAAAATTACTAGAGTAAGAAAGGATTATTGTATAACAGTAAAAGAGTCAAGCCACCAAGAAGATATAGCAATCCTAAATGTATATGCACCAAACAACAGAGCTATAAAATATGTGAAGCAAACAGTGATGGAACTGACTACAATTATAGTTGGAGACTTCAACACCCCTCTCTCAATAATCAATAGAGCAATTAGACAGAATATAAGAGCAAGGATATAGAAGAACTCAACAACACCGTAAACCAACAGGATCAAATCAACATTTATAGAACACATTCTTTTCAAGTGTCCACAGAACATACACCACGATAGACCATATTCTGGGACATAAAATAAACTTCAGCAAAATTAGAATTTAAATCAAAGAGAATGTGTTCTCCAATTACAGTAAAATCGAACAAGAAATCAATAATAGAAAGATAACAGAAAAATCTCCAGCCACTTGGAAGCTAAATAATACACATCTAAATAATCCGTGGGTCAATGATAAAGTCTAAATGAAAATTTTTTAAATATACTGAACTGAATTGAAATAAAAATACAACATATCAGAATGTGTGTGACATACCTAAAGCAGTGCTGAGACAGAAATTTATAGTACTAAATGCATAATTAGCAAAGAAAAAAGCCTCAAATCAATAATCTAAGCTCCATCTTGACAAAATAAAAAAGGAAGAGCGAAATAAACCCAAATCAAGCAGGAGGAAGGAAATAATAAACAGCAGAAATCAGTAAAATTGAGAACAGAAAATGAATAGAGAAGACGCAATGAAACAAAGAGCTGCGTCTTTGAAAATATCAACAACATTGACAAAACTTTAGCAAGACTAACAGGGAGAGAGAAAGAAAGAGAAGGAAAGAGAGAAATTACCAAAATTAGAAATGAAATGTGATCTCACTATAGACCTTGCAAGTACACAATTGGATGGTAAGGGAATACTATGAATAACTCTATGCACATAAATTTGACAACCTAAATGAAATGGACCAGTTCCTCAAAAAATGCAAACTACTACAGTTCACCCATATGAAATAGATAATTTGAATAGCACTATAATTATTGAGGAACTTTAATTTTTAAATACCCTAAAAAGAAATCCCCAGACCAGATAGTTTCACTGGAGAATTTTACCAAATGCTTAAAAAATTAACACCAACTCTACACAATGTTTTCCAGTAAGCAGAAGAGGAAGGAACACTTTCCAATTTATCTTATGAAGCTAGAATGACCCTGATATCAAAACCAGACAAAGACAATACCAAAAAGAAAAACTACAGGCCAACATCCCTCATCAATATAATGTGAAAATCTTTAATGAAACATTAGCAAATAAAATTCAGCAATGTATAAAAGCAATTATGCATCATGACCAAATAGGGTTTATTCCAGGAATGCAAGGTTGGTTCAACATTTAAAAATCAGTTAGTATAATTGACCGTGTTAATGGTCTAAAGAAAAATCACATGATAAATCCATCAATGCAGGAAAAACATTTGATAAAATTCAGCAACCATTCATGGTATAATGTTCAGAAACATAGGAATAGAGGGGAATTCATTCAATTTGATAAAGAACATCTACAAAAAACTACAGGTAATATTATCTTAATGGTTAAAGACTGAATGGTTTCTCCTAATATTCGGCATAAGGCAAGATGTTAGCTCTCACCACTTATATTCAAATCGTGCTGGAAGTTCTAGCCAATGCAACAAGACAAGAAAAGGAGTACAGATTGGAAAGGAGGAAATAAACTGTCCGTATTTGCAGCTAACTTCATCGTCTACATGAAAAATCCAAAAGAATCTATTAAAGAAAAAAAAACCTCCTAGAAGTAATAAGTGATTTCAGGAAGGTCATAGGGTACAAGATAAACATACAAAAATCTATTGTATTTCTGTATACTAGCAATGAACATGTGGGCAGAATAATTTTAAATGCAGCGCCATTTACAATCTATTGTATTTCTGTATACTAGCAAAAATCTATTGTATTTCTGTATACTAGCAATGAACATGTGGGCAGAATAATTTTAAATGCAGCGCCATTTACAATCACTCAAAAAATGAAATACTTAGGTGTAAATTTAACAGGACATGTACGAGATTTGTATGCTGAAAACTACAAAAAAAAACTGATGAAAAAAGATTTTTTAATCTAAATAAATGAAGCAATATATATGTTCATGGATTGGAAGACTCACCATAGTAAAGATGTCAGTTCTCTGCAGTTCCTACCAAGATCCCCCAACATTTTTGTAGAAGTAGAAAAGATTATTCTAAAATTTATATGGAACAGCAAAGGAGCTAGAATAGCTGAAATGGTCTTGAAAAAGAATAAGTAAGAAGAGTTAGTCTACCTGATTTTAAGATTTATCATATAGAAATCAAGACTTTGTGGTATCAACAGAGAGGTGACACATAGAGCAATGGGATGGAATAAAGGACCCAGAAGTAGACCCACACAAATAAGCCCAAATGACTTTTGACCAAGGTGCAAAAGCAGTTCAATGGAGGAAAGATGATAACCTTTTCAATAACTAGTGCTGAAGCAATAGGACATCCATAAAGAAAAACAAACAAACAAACAAGCAAAAACCTATCTAAGTCTTATGCCTTACACAAAAATTAACTCAAAATGGATCATGGTCTTAACTATAAAATGTAAAACTATAAAACTTTTAGGGGAAAAATGTAAGGGGAAAATCTCCGGGATCTAGGGCTAGGCAAAGAGTTCTTAAGCTTGACCCCAAAGCATGATCCATAAAAGAAAAGAAATGATAAGTTGGATTTCACCAAAGTTAAAAGCTCATGATCCACAAAAACAAACAAACAAAAAAACCCTGTTAAAAAGATGAAGACAAGCTACAAACTGGGAGAAAATATTTGCAAACCACAAAATCTGACAAAGTACTGGTATCTGATATGTATAAAAAACTCTCCAGGCTTCCCTGGCAGTCCAGTGGTTAAGACTCTGCCCTTCCAATGCCGGCAGCGCAAGTTTGATCCCTGGTCAGGGAACTAAGATCCACATGCTGTGCAGACAAAAAAAAAAAAAAAAAGCATGACAAAAACTCTCCAAACTCAACCATAAAAAGAAATCAAACAATCTAATTAGAAAATGGACAAAAATCATGAAGAGAAATTTCTATGAAGAGAATATACAGATGGCAAATAAGCATATGAAAAGATGTTCAACATCATTAGTCATTAAAGATAGGCAAATTAAAACCACAGTGAGATATAATTACACACCTGTCGGAACAGCTAAAATAAGAAATGACAACACCAAATGCTGGTGAGGATGCAGAAAAACTGGTTCACTCATACATCGTAGGCAGGATGTAAACTGGTACTATAAAACCATTTGGAAGTTTGTTTAAAAAAAAAAAAGCTAAATATACAACTACCATGTGACCCAATAACTGTCCTATTGTACATTTATCCCAAATAAATGTAAACTTATGTTCACACAAAAACCCTGTACAGAAGGTTATAGTAGCTTTACTAATAATTGCCAAAAATTGGAGATAAGCCAGATGTCCTTTAATAGATGATTAAGCTACCTATGGTCCACCCACGTCAGGGAGTGGTACTCACCCATAAAAAGGATTGAACTGTCTATACACACAACAACCTGATGAATCTCCACTGAATTGTGCTGAGTGAAAAAAGCCCGTCCCAGAAGGTCACACATAGCATGATTCCATTTATAGATATCATTAAAAAAGCAATATTATTGGAGAACAGATTCATGATAGCCAGGAGTTAGGGTTGCATGCGGCATGGTGGGGGGAGGCGGTGACTATAATGGGACAGCCCAAGGAAGCTTATGGTGACAAAAAGTTCTGTGTCTTGATTGTGATTGTGGCTACATAACACTACACACATGATAAAACTGAACGCACACACACGCGCGTACACACAAGTGCATGTAAAAATAGATATTATTATCCTATCCTGCAGATGGGGAAACAGAGGCTTGGAAAGGTCCAGCCACGAGCCCCAGAGCCTCTGTCTCTCCAGAGCACATGCCCATGACCACTCTGCCTCACTCCCTCTGCCCTTGCAGGCCACACCAGACAGCAGACAGAGAACAGGGAGACCCCACCTTGACACCCTGCTGGCAGTAGACTAGCTCCCCTGAGATGGGGCCTGGGAGGGGTGAAGCCCACCCAGGCAGGTCTTTTTTCTTTCTTTTTTTTTTTTGCGGTACGCGGGCCTCTCACTGTTGTGGCCTCTCCCGTTGCGGAGCACAGGCTCCGGACGCGCAGGCTCAGCGGCCATGGCTCACAGGCCCAGCCGCTCCGCGGCATGTGGGATCTTCCCGGACCAGGGCACGAACCCGTGTCCCCTGCATCGGCAGGCGGACTCTCAACCACTGCGCCACCAGGGAAGCCCCCCAGGCAGGTCTTGATGGAGAAGGCAGGGGCAGCGTTCCCCTGCTTCTCTTCCATCTCCACCCCAACTGACCCTGGCACTAGCCCAGTGCCAGCACACGGGACGCTCCACACCGCTGTTCCCTTCCTACTCCTTGCTGACTTGAGTCCCCATTGGGTCACCCACCCCTAACCAATGCCATCTCCCCTTTTCCAGAGCTGAACTTCGTCACCCAGTCCCCAGAGCTGGCAAGACATGGGCCCTATTTTCCAAACCCTGACGCCTTTCATTTAACCAGAAGACGTGGAGGGGTGAGTTGGAGACCGGGGTTTTGCTGGAGCTGGAGATGGGGAAGATCTGGAAAGAGAGCACCCTTGCAGGGAGTGCTGATGGAGGGTCTGACAAGCAGGAAAACAGTGTTTGACAGCAGCTGCCTTCCTTCTGCCATTCTAGCAGGGACACTTGAATTATTTATGCACCATTGTGCAGGTGTGGGGAAATCCCCCCACATGTCTTTGCGTTTGAATAGGGAGAACGGCTAGGAAGCGTAGAAGGAAGGCAGCATCACTGCACACAGTGAACTGAGTCTCAGGTCCCTCGTCAGTAAAGTGGGGCGGCAGCAGCATCTCCCTCTTGTCAAGGTCAAGCAAAGATAATCCATGTAAAATGCTTAGAAGAGTAACTGGAACATAGTAGGTGCTCAATAAATGCTAGTTGCCTAGTGCATGTTAGTTAAATGGGGCAGCCCTCTCTGGGGTCAAAATGCCGCTTAGCCTTCCAGAGCCAGCCCATATTGCAGCTCTGTGAGATTTCTCTGGCTCCTAGCTGGGATTAACCACATCTTCCTCTGTTCTCCCAAAGCCCTTTCTTTGGGCCTCTGCTATTGCCTTGCTCGATCCGCCCTGCGTTATATACCTAAGAACCTCAAAGTCCATGCCTGCTCCCCCAGACCCACCCCTGTCAGGGAACAGAGGTCACACTGCTCATCTTTGAGCATCAGGAGCAACTTACCTTCCGAAAGAACAGCCTCTGAGCTAGAGCTCAGAGTCAGGATCTCATCCGACCTTCCCAGAAGGTGTCGTCAGCCCTTTCACAGGTGAGAACACTGAGACCCAGAGAGAGGTGACTTTCAGCCAGGAGCTGGGAGAGCCAGGGTGCAACTCAGAGATTCTGAGCTCACTTTCTCTTACCCTACCCTGCCGGCATCAAGGAAGATGAGTGACTCCAGACCCAAACAGGGGAGGAAGCAGACAGGCAGACCAGCTGCGTGCCTCTCTCCTCAGCCCTCAGAGATCACCCAGATCTCTTACCCTGCCGAAGTTTTGTTTCTTGCCCAAGCACTTTGGGACTAACCAGGTTGTTTCCAAACACGTTACATAATTATGCACATATTTATTTAATGCCATCTCTTGAATATTAAACAATCGGTAATTCGGAACAGAAACACGGGCGTCTAAACCCAGCAGCTTTTGACAGGTGTGGGTGGGGAAGGAGGTTGAGGAGAGCCATCTATGAGCCATTACGGGATAAAGAGGTGACACCGCCCTCCTCCTCCCAAGATGGGTTGAAAGGCTTCCCAGGTTTATGGTTGGCAAAAACGTAGTGGAATTTTCACCATTGGGGTTCCACCTCTTTTATTATATAACAACAAAGATGCATTAGCTCTTCCCTAAAGGATGCTTGGAGCCGGGGCTTGGCCACCTGTTTATCTGTTTATGAGTGTTTACTGAGCATCCTCTGTGTGCAGTCTCTGTTACACTCTGATTCACCCTTGGGGTGCCTTCGAGTATGAAACACATGAGACTTGGTCCTCATACAGGTGACCAAATAAATATAGAAGATGGCTTCTGGGCGTGGTAAGCACTGTGAAGAAAACAAAACGGGGCTGCAGGGTGGGGACCGGCGGGCAGTCCCTGAGGAGGGGACTTCTGACCAGAGGTCCCGATGGGAGAAGCAGCCAGCCATGCAGAGGTCAGGGTGGTGGGGAGAGCATTCCAGGCGGATGGGGACGGGGGCAAGGAGAAGGTGGCCCTGGGGGGGTTGAGGAAGAGCGAGAAAGGCAGTGGGCTGGGGAGGGGCGAGTGAGGGCCCCATGTAGGCTACGCAGGCAGAGGGATACCCCTCTGCCAGAATTGTTGGGGCCAGACCGAGAGGGCCCCCATGAGGAATTGGAATTGCAGTCTGTGTGCAGCGGCAAAGCTCTTGGAGGGCTCTAGCAATCTGATGAATGTTAGGAAGACATGCTTCTGCAGCTGGGAGAGGACTGGGGGGTGGCAGGCATGCAGGGAAGAGCTGGGTCGAGGTTCTAGGGCTGGAGTGCTGGGGATGGGTAGGGAGACTCCAGGGAAGGCACAGGAGGGGCTGGCCGGGCCCCAAATGCTAAAGGATCTGTCCAAGGTGTTTCTCCCAGGGCAGCTGTGGAGGGCCTGGCCTGAGCCGGCAGGAATCACAGTAACTCTGATATTGATGATAATAATAGTACCTAGGATTTACTAAGCACTTACTGGCTGTGAGCCAGACATTGGGCCGAGCCCCTCATCCTCACCAGCAGCCTGTGATGTATGTACGTTCATTATCTCCATTTCACAGAAGAGGGAGGGGACCGAGGCGCAGAGTGGTGAAGTGAAATGCCCAGGGTTGCTCAGCGAGTTAGTAGCAAAAGTGGGATTTGAACCTCGTCCATCTGACTCCGCACGTATGGCCCTCAGTCCATGCTGGCTGAATGAACTGATAACAATAACAGCAATAGCAATAATGAGAGCAGTCACTTAACTATGGTGCTGGCTATGTGCCCGGCCCTACTCTAAGTGCTTTAAAAAAACACTAATCGTTTAGCCTTCACAACAGCCCATGAGGCAGGCACAACCATTATCCCCATTTTACAGAAGGAGAAACTGAAGCATGGAGCTTACCCTAGCCAGGATTTGAAACCGGGAGTTTTGTCTCCAGAGTCCAGGCTTTTAGCAAAATGCAGTGTAAGTTGGGGGTAGTGGACCACCTACGATCTGACTTGGCGCCATGTGCATTTCCAAGTCTGGGGCCAGGCCTGGGCTGGGCCCAAGCCCCAGGCCTGCGGGTGGGGCAGCCCTCCGGGAGCCTGTGGGAGACCACGAAGGGCTGAACTGTCCCCCACAGAGCCTGCTGGCTCCTCAGTGGCCAAAGCAGAGGGCCTCCCAGAGCCTGGCCCTCCTATAGCTGCCAAGATGAGCCAGTGCGGCCTGAGCGAGAAAGTCCTTGACAACAGAATGGAGAAATCCCACCACTCTCTTTGCCGACAGGAGCGTAGAGAGAAGTGAACCGAGAGGGGTTCATCAAGCCAGAGAACGTCCATGGGAAATGTTTACTCCAAGTCTGTTCAGGAACAACCCCCAAAACAGTCCCAGTGGAACCTCTTTAAGTAAAAACTACAGGCATCCTTCCCTATAAATAAATCCAACGGGCAGAGTTTCCACATCAGAGCAACATAGTAGGCTGTCGTAACTAAGGCCAGTTTACAAGTAAGTCAGCCGTCCTTCAGAGGTGGACAGTAATTCCCATCTGAGGGGCAGTGCTGGGGCCGGGGAACAATGCATGCGAAAGTGCTGTGTGAAAGGTGGAAACTTACACACATAAGGGCTTTTAAAAAAGTATTCGCGGATTCGTAAACATCTCATCCTTTCCTTGCATCCTGTTCTCCTCGATGAGAGAACAGAGAAAAACATGGGCCCATGCCCTGGCCAGTCTGCGCGAGAGTCTGCAATACCAGGGATGGAGCAGAGAGGCTGGGGCAACGCACCCCAAGCCCCGGAAACTCCTCAAAACAGGTTCTGTATTGGGGAGGTGGGCGCGGCAGACAACCAAGCTCCACGGCTCTCCTGCCGGTTTCAGGTCCTGACCCTGCAATCCTTGGCAAGGCGTTTGAATTTCTGCCACTGCAGTTTTATGTCTTTAAAATGGGAGTAAGAAGCCCTCCCTCTTGAGACTGTTGGAAGGATTAAGTGGGAGAGGACATCTCAGGGCATGGCGTGTCACCTGCTGCTCAGTGGGTCTCTGCCCCTGGTGGCCCCAGTGGGAACGGTTGCCTCAGGTGTGAGGACCCTGGACCCCTTCCCACTGGAAGCACATCAGTTTCTCTGAACCGTACAAACACTGAGAACACTTTGCCACCTGTTTTAGTTTGCTGGGGCTCTTGTGACAGAGCACCACAAGCTGGGTGGCTTAAATTAGCAGACGTTTAGTGTCTCACAGATCTGGAGACTGGAAGTCTGGCATCACGGGGTTGATTCCTTTTGAGGGCCGTGAGGGAGACTCTGTTCCCGGCCTCCCCTGCAGCTTCTAGTGGTTGGAAGGTTCATGATCCTTGGTGATCCTTGGCTTGTGGATGCATTACCCCATCCCCACCTTCACATCATCTTCCCTCTCTGCTTGTCTATGTCTGTGTCCAAATTTCCCCTTTATAAGGACACCAGTCCTGTAGGGGCAGAGTTCACCCTAGTAAGCCTCTCTTAACTTGCTTACCTCTGAAAAGACCCTATTTCCAAATGAGGTCATATTCACAGGTACTGGGAATTAGGACTTCAACATCCCTTTTGGGGGACACACAACACCCTCCTAATTGTTTGAAACTGATTCTGAATGGGCTCCAGGTTCATTCACGACATTTCTGAAATAGGCTCAAAGAATATTTTACATCATTTTCTAAAAGAACAGTGTCCTCAAAATCACTGACTCCTTAGCTTCCAGTAGATCCCTCATGAACACTTGGCCTTAACAAACCCCATTCTGGCTCTCTCAGCCATTATCTTATATGAAGAGCAAGTGGGTTTGAACCCAAGCCCTTGGTCAGCCCTGACTGTGAACTGGACTCCAGGAACATAGGAAGCCACGGACGGTCCCAGCTGTTGATGCGGTCACAGGGGAAGGCCATAGGACACATAGGAGTGCACCTGGCTGCTGTTGGGCAGGTGGGTGCTGGGGCCACCAGGGTCCCTCCCAGCAATGATCTTCGAGAGGTGAGGGGAAGAGGCTTCCTTCCCAGGAAGGAAGCCTTTGTCTCCTTGCAGGTGGACGTGAGTGCTCCCAGGACCACAAGAGAACCCTCACCTGCTCTTTCCGTGGTCAGATAACTATTCAGTCAGTCAACTGTCCTTCTGGGAAGAGACCCACTCCTGGGCCTCTGTGTACACAGGAAGTGCAGGGGAACCCCGAGCCCATCATCCCCATGGCACCCCCAGCCCGGGTCCCTGGAGAGTGAGGGGTCAGTAGTAGACCCCACCTTCTTGCCTGATCTCCATTCTTAAAATAAGCTCCCGCACCTTGAATATTGAACTGAGAGCCAGGAATCCGTTTCCAAATGCGCCGTGACCGGGTAGGAGTGCCCTGGACTCGGCACAGGCAGGCCTGGGTGCTGGGCCGAGTCCCAACGCTGCCAGTCTGAGCTCTCTGATCCCAGGTGAATCTTGAACTTTTCCAGTCTCAGTTTCCCATGTACAAAGTGGAGATGGTTCCTACCTCACGAGTGAGGGGCATCTTTAAAGGGCTCGTGCAGTGCTGGGCGTCCAGTCGGCATGCTCCCTCTTCTCTCTCTGGGCTTCAGTTTCCTCCCCTGCAAGCAAGGCTGTTGGACCAAACGGGCTCTGGCAAGCTCCATGTGGCTCTTGGGGTGTCCTCCAGGGAGTCCAGCGTCTGGCCGGGCAGAAGAAACCTCCCAGCCCATAGGCCTGCTCTGCCCGGAGCTCGCTGAGTGAGCTGGGGCAACTGCTCCCCACTGCTCGCAGGCCTGCTGGCTCAGGGTGACCGTGGCGAGGTTCCTGGAGACTCTGACCTCATGCAGCCATCCAGCGGTCTGAGTCTGTGCCTCACCAGGTGCCCTAAATTCTCACACCCCATTCTTTTCTTGGCCATCTCAAAGGCTCTGAGAATGCCAATCAGATGCTCCCTACCCATCTCCAGGTACCCAGGCCACCTCCGGCATGCTGGAGGCAAAAGCGTCTTCATGGGGACACCGCCCAGTGCCTCGCACGTGCCATGTCCTGTGCTCGGCACCCGAAGTACTTGTGCAGCTGAACGTATTACGGGATCCGCTCACCCAGGTTGAAGTCCAGGGGGCAGAATGTTTTACCCCTTCTGGGGGAGGGAGGTAAATGTCCCAGGGACATTTCTGTTCTCAGAGTGGAGCCGCAGTAGAAGAAGATGCATAACAGAAGCCACTAGTGCACTCATGGTGGGCTTGTGGGCAGGAAGGCTAGGGATGGGCTGCATTCAAGTCAGCCTTTCTCTGCAACTCTTGTTGTGGAGTGAGGTCTGACCCTGAGCCTTGAGACGGTACTGTTGGTGCCTTTTCACTGTCTCGGGGGAATTCTGCTCACTGCACTGCACCAAGGTGAGAATGAAACAAGAAAATATGTAGGAAGTAGAGTGGGCACGTGGTGTGGTAGATAGAGCATGGACATTGGGTTCATACCTGGCCCTGCTGTGTGACCTTGAGCAAGTGACCTCCCCTCTCTGGGCCTTAGCTGGCTGATCTAGAAACAGGTCACAGTGTTGTCATGAGGACCGAAGGCGCTCCTGTAGGCCACGTGCCCACCCCAGCCTCTCCCCTCCCCATGCCCCCAACCCCACCAGCTGATTGCATGACAGGCCTTGCCCCCCTTTGCTGGGCTCCTGGCATCATGCAGACAGGCCGGATGCCCAACCTCAGATGCCA
Source organism: Neophocaena asiaeorientalis asiaeorientalis (assembly GCF_003031525.2). Taxonomy (NCBI): domain Eukaryota; kingdom Metazoa; phylum Chordata; class Mammalia; order Artiodactyla; family Phocoenidae; genus Neophocaena; species Neophocaena asiaeorientalis. Next base: position 1,688,853 of record NW_020172719.1, read on the forward strand.
AGAGCAGAATCCCCTGGGCCCGGCCTGGGAGGGGTCCTGCCCTCTGGGTCTTTCCTTTCACTTGGTCTGTCTTCGCTGGGTGCTGGCAGCTGCAGTAGCAGAAGCACCGTGCTCAGGCTTGGAAAGACCAGACAGTGTCAGTCACTCAGTGTGGGGCCCTTTCCTCTCTGTGCCTCAATTTGCCTGTCTATAGACTGGGTGCAGCACCCCCTGCCTCAGGGGCTGGCATGGGGGCTACTGAGGTAACCAATATGCAAGGGCCTGATAGGTAATTGCTCAAAACTATTTACTGCGTCAGCGTCCAATGGGGTCAAAGGCCACTGGGGTCCCAGGCATTCCTGAGCTCCCTCAGGCCTCACTCTCAGCCTTGGGTGCCCCCTCCCCAGGGTCAGCGGGAGAACTAAGAAGGGACCTGCCTTCCCTTCAGTAGGGAAGAACAATAAAAACTTGTAGCATCTTATTGTTAGAAGGAACCAAAGAACTCCTCAACAACCCCACCCAATGACTGGTAGCTTTTTTATTTCTTGCCGGTTACCTCCAGGGACAGGGACCTCACTACCTGTTGCGTGACCCAGAGCAGAGACGGCACCCAGTTCACACACCTTGTGCGAGGCGTTTTATGCATATATAAACCCAGTGCTCCTTACTCAGGGCATTATGACTTAGTTTACACACAATTTTAACCACATGAGTTATCTGATTTCTTTAGCTTAATTGAAGACCCTGCTCAGGTTTCACCTCCCCTGAAACATCCCCAACAGGACTTCCATCCCCGTGAAAATTAACCACTCACCCTCTGTCCCTGCAGCTCTTCAGATATGTCTCTGTTGTAGAATGTATCCTATTGTGTTTTACTTGGCTGTTCAGTTACATCTCTCTTACTAGATCCTAACTCCCTAGAAGGAGTGGGGCAGTGGAAAGAGCTTGCTTGGACCTTAACTCAAATAAGTCTGACCTTCGTGCCCTATTCCCTCCTGGCTATGTGACCCAGAGGAAATGATCTAACCTCTCTGAGCGCATGGATCAACGTCAGAGTCTTCATGAGCCTCTCGCCCTCCTTGAGCAGAGTCCAAGTCTTCCTACCCCTGTCTCCCTAGTCCCTGACCCACAGTAGGTGCTGAGCACTTGTTGAGGAGAGGAGGTGCAAGGCGGCCATGGGTACAAGTTATGAGGTGGCAGGGGAGGGAGTTTTTCTGCTGGAAGAGCATGCAGTGCTGAAGCCAAGAGACAAAACAGTCAGGAAAATAAGGTGCACAGGCCAGACACGTGCAGCAGTCTGGGGCTACTTAGGGAAGGGGCAGCAGAGGGAAACACATCACCACACAGGAGCCACCCCAGGCAAACTGACAGCACTGTGGTCCCTGAACCAACTTTGTTGAACGGGAGAGTGTTCATCTAGTACCTGTGTGACTTCAACTGTCTTTTAAAAAGCAAAAGGCTGAGGAGCGAAGGAAATCGCGAGGGTGACTAAATAATATGTTTGCGACATAGATGTTCTGCTGTTTGTCAAATAGGAGCCATTGTGATCAGCAAAATATCAATTCATGTAAAAGCGAAAAACAGTCAAGGGCGGGTTCCTTACACCTGAAAGGTTTAAAATAAAACAAACGTCAGCGCGCAAAGGGGAAGATTACAGGAGCTGGGAAGTCCCTCGTGTGGAACTGCTCTTCTCCAGAGATGCTGGAGAAAGTCTGGCTCTCCGTTCGACAGGAAACAGGCGTGTTTTCTTCCTGTTCTCTGTCAGTGGACAGAAGGGAATTGGGCACGCTCTAAGGGAACAAGCGAGGAGTGTCATGGGGCCACGAGACAGGATGAGTGGGGGACTGTGTCACCTTTTTTCCCTTTAGTCTAGAGAGGCTTCCTGGAGGAGGCGGGATCCAGGCTGTTTGGTCCAGGCCCTCCCCACTGCCCCTGGCCTGGCCTCTCCCCAGTGCTCACACACACATGGCTGCTTCACTGGAAGCCTCTATGCTCGGGTCTGGCCAGATGCACATGTGGTGGCTGCCCTTTCCCGACGTTCCCAGGGCCGCTCTATACCAGTGACTTGCACAGGGAGTCCTCAGAACAAAAGGACTTCCAGGTAACCAGGATTGGAGCCAGGGCACCGCTGATAGGATCAGAAGCCTCAAGTGAACGGTAGCCCAGGAGGAAGCCAGGGCCACAGAGAAGTGCCCACCACCCACACTGCTTTTGGCAGTGGCACTGTTTTGCCGAGCATAGGCGCTGTGGAGGCCGGTCATGCTCCCCCGCCCCTCCCCACCCTGGCCTCCCCCTCGCTGGTCCCAAGACCAGAGAGGGAGGCAGCCCTGCTGGCAGCTGGACCAGGCGCCGTGGCCACCTCACAGGGTATAGCCACAGGCTGCAGACTTCTGTGGTTGCTGTCGGTGCTGAAGCCAAGAGGTCAGAGTGGGGGTTTGTGTCCGTGGCCTGGGATGCAGCGGGGACACCGGGGGATTCGCCACCGTCTATCTCCAGCCCAGGTATGGGTGAGTCGTTCACCGGCACAGCCCGCGGCCCTGGACTGGCTGGGCCCCGCAGGGACCTGGGACTCCAGCGCAGGGCGGGCACTGAGATGGAAGCAACTTAGTGCAAGGGGAGGGGCCACAAGCCTGTGAGTGCTGGGCCGGGAGGGAGGCTGGAGGGCAGGCACGCCCTTTGGAAGTTTATGAGGAGCCCCACGGGGTCAGTCTCTGGCCCTCACTCAGCTCTCTGGGCACCCTTCCTGCGGAGGGCTGCTAACATGAGCGAGAGAGTGAGATAGCCCAGGTTCAAGTCCAGACCCCTGTGTGACTTTGCACATTTACCTCTGCTCTCTGTGCCTCAGTTTCCCACCCTGTAAAATGGGAGTGGTGATAGTGGGACCTGTTTCTTAAGGCTGTTACGAAGATCAGATGAGATGGTAGATGCAGCCGCATAGCTCTGAGCATCTCCACTGCCCCCTGCTACTCCCTGAACAAGGGACCCACCTTCAGAGGGTACCTGATCAGCGCTGGAAGGAAAATTAGGAGCCTCCTTAGGTACCTGCCTGTTTCACAGGTGCAGCTGCAAAGATGATCTCGGTTATAGCCTCAGACTTCAAGTCAGACAGACCGGGGTTTGAACCCTGTGTCTGCAAACTTTTCAGCTGGAAGCCTCAGACAAGTTCTTGACCCTCTGACCCCCATTTTTTCATACGTGAAGTGGAGATAATTATAGGATCTACTCCATGGGATACTTGCGAGGATGGAATCATGCCTCGCACATAAAAGTTTATCCTGTGCTTCATACTTGAATCGGGAGCCACTATTGTTACTATTATTATTGTTGTCATTGTTGTTGATGGTGATGTTTTGAGGAAAGGGAGACTCGGAGAGGGAGAGGGACCTGCCAGCAGTCACACAGCAAGTCAGAGGGCAAGACAGGGTCCAGCCCTGACCTCCTAACCCCCAGTCCCTGTTCTTTCTGCTTCCCTCACCATCTCATTGAACCTCATTGGTCTTCGCCGCCCCTCAGCACATCCTGCCTAGAGCTTGGTTTCCGCTTGCAAGAGGTCACCCTAAAGCATATAAGACCTATCTTTTACTGACCTCATTGCTTCTGGGCACAGTTTGGGGGCGCCACACAAGGGAAGCTGGCATCCCCCAAGATGCTGGGCCAGCAGAGAGCTGGGGGAGGCTATCTTCTCCCCATGATTTCCTCAGTGCCCCTCCAAAAGCCCACAGCTTCCCACTGTGCCCAGGGATCCTTGGCCAGGGAGACCCCTGAGGGGGGCAGGATACAGCTTTTGAGGGCAGAACTCCTTGTTTTCCAAGAGGCTCCTTAGGAAGGGAAGGATTGGGACCTCAACTTCCACCAAGGTTTCCTTGGATGTTGAGGACAGATCTGGGGTCACCCTCAGGGGTCTCCTGGTTCCTTAGCTGATCTGGGGCACCTCTGAAGGCTTGCCTCTGTCTCTCCACCTTCTAGCCATCTGAGCTTGGGCCTTCCCTGGCAGGGAGGGACGGAGACACAAGAGGAGGCTGAGGAGGGAGAGGAGAGAGAGGATGGAGTTTGCTTTAAGGAGAAAGAAGAGTTATGTACTTGTTTTAATAATATAAATATTACATGAGCAATGATAATTATTATGACCCATTTATTGAACACTTACTATGCACCAGGCACTGTGCTAAGAACTTTATATATGTTATTTCAATTAATCTTGACCATAGCCTAATCAGGTAGAAAATATCATGATACCCATTTTACAGATGAGTAAACTAGAAGAGACTTATTTATATACCATGTGGTAACTACAGATGCCAAGCAGATGAAATAAAGAAGGATAGATTCCGAGTGAGATAATAGGGAGTGCTGGGGACTGTGGCAAATTGGAGAGAGTCATTCAGTTGTTTCTTTGTTGAGGCATGATACACATACATTAAAGCATGTAAACAGCACTGATCTCAAATGTACCATCTGAAGATTTTTACACATATTTACACCACCCAGATCAAAATACATATAGAAGATTTCTAGTACCCCAAACATTCCTTCTGAGGCATACAAGTTTAATTTTTTTTTAAATTCTGCAAAACTATCACAGCCAAGAGGCACCTAAGGAAGCATGATGACTAAATATAATCTGGTATCCTGGATGGGATCCTGGAAGAGAAAAAGGGCTTTAGGTAAAGACATGTGACTCGAGTATGGACCTTAGTTAATACTAGCATATCAGTATTGATTCATTAATTGTGAAAAATGCACCATAGTAATGTAAGCTGTTAATAATAAAGGGAACTGGATGTGTGGTAGGTGGGAACTCTCTGTACTATTCTTAGCAAATTTTTTGTATATCTGAAACTGTTCTAAAACTAAAAGTCTATTTAAAAAAAAAAAAAGCACTCTTCAGATATTTAAGCAAAATGTATCCATGGGCAGGGTCTGGCCTTTGAGCTGCCAGTTTCTGACCTCCAGTGGTCTAATGCCCTTATTTTACAGATGAGGAAACTGAGTCCCCCAAAGGGGAAGGCACTCGTCAGGGCCCCAGGGTAGGTCAGTGGCAGAGCCAGGACTGAAAGGCTGGTCAGTGCTCAGCTGTAAAGGTTGGGGTTTGGGGCGTGGGTTCAGGGCTGCCAGGGTCTCCCTGAATCCTGAGTGCCTTGCTGAGGACTCGCCCTACAGGAAGCTGCCAGGTGCCACCGGCTTCCCTCTACTGCTTCCCCCTGAGCTCTACAGGGCTGTCAGTTGGCAACCAGTTCTCCCACTGGCCTCGGCCCCAAAGGGAGTGGTCATGGGCAGTTCCTGTTCTGGGAGCAGGGTGTCGCCTTCCCACTCCCCCCTCCCCAGCCTCGATACACCTGATACATGTCCCCATGGCCAGCACGGGGTCTGAGTTGAGTGTTGGATGGATGGGGAGTGAAGAAATGAAGGGGGGAAGAAATGAATGGAAAGCGTGGATGGTTGGGAGAGAGCGGGGGGAATATAGGGTGCCAGGAGTGCAGACTCCACAGCCAGAAGGCCTGGGCCTGCCACCTCCAGCCACAGCACCTTGGACAAGTCAGCCTCTCTGTGCCTCAAATTCCTCATCTGAAAGTGGAGATAATGGTAGCTCCTGTGCCTTACAGGAGTGTGGAGAGGATTAAAGGAGTTGATTGACACGAGGGAGGGAAGTTATAAATATAGGCCAGGAGGGAAGGAGAAATGGGGGAGGGGTGATGATTTCGTTTTCATATCGGGACATGGAAACCTGGAGGAAGCCACAGGACTGGCCACTGACCCAGAAAAGGGGTTGGGTAGCTTCACACAGTGGTTAGAGCACAGATTCGGGAGCCAGGTTGCCAGGAATCAAATTCCAAGGCCAGCACTTACTAGCCACGTGGCCTTGGGCAAGTGAGTTAACCTCTGTGTGCGCCGGTGTCTTCTCTGTAAAATAGGTGTGATAACAGCAGCACTCACTTTACGAGGTTGTTATGAGAGTTAAGTGGTTGTTTGGTATGTGTGTAGCCCGTGGGACTATACCTGGTGTGTTTAAAACAACCTCTGGCATATAACAAGTATTTGTTAAATACCTGGGAGAGGTTTGGTACCAGAAACCCACTCCTCTCTCTGGAAGGCACTGACTCTTGCCAGAGATCGAGATCCAGGCGTTATAAATTCTCTTACCTCCTGAACCCAGGCAGGAAACTGCCCTTCACGAAGCCAGATGGGGTGAGGGCCGCACTGCTGACCAGTTGCCCATCTGTATGGCCTCACCCACTCCAGCCAACCCCGGGGTGAGCAGCATTTCTCATATTTTAAGAGAAGCCAGAAATCTGGATTCTGCACAATTCCCCAATTTTTAAACATTGGCTCTTAGTTCAACTTTATTTTAAGCTCTGAGCAAAACAAACAAATTTATTTTAAGCTGGCTGCTCTCCCAAACAGTTGATTTGCAGCTTCCACCCCAGTCTAGCCCTGCCAGTTTGCTTTCTTTTATTATTTTTTTCCTGCATTTTAGAGAAAAGGAAACTGAGGCACAGAGAGAAATGCTTGGACCTGTATGTCTGACTTTTTATTGGAGGCAAGAAGCAATCTCCTAGTTTCCCTCTCCCGGCTGCAAGCGACACGGGGGGATTCCCCCGGGGTCCCCGGGGAATCCACCAGGCTTTGCAGCAGGTGAGGGAGGGGGACTTGAGGGGGAATTTTCCCCTCCACCTGGGTTCTTCCAGTAGCATATTTGAAATATGATGTTTGCTGACCAGATGCCATCTGCGCCATGCGTCAGGGGTGCAGCTGATATGAAGCAGAGTTTCCCCACTTCCAAAGCCTTAGCAAAGATTAGGGATGCTGGGACCCCCAGCTTCACTTCCAGCACTGGCCCAGCAGATGGGAGGCCACGATTCCAAGGGGTTCCTGACCCTCAGTCTGTGGGAAAGAGCTAGCAATAAACTCTATGTAAAGGAAGTCGCCTAAGTGAGAACTAAAGGGGTTGAGGAATGAGGGGAGGCATGTTCTGGAGGGATTTTTTTTTTTTTTTTTTTTTTGCAAGAGGGTTCATTTACAGACCTGTCCTACTCTGAACGCGAGTTGTTTTTTCTTTTCTGTTGAAAAACTGCTCTTTGGTTCCCGTTTACTTAACCTGTCTGTGCCTCCGTTTCCTCATCTGTAAAATGGGGATAAACATTGTACTAACCTCCTGCAGCTTACGATGAGGCAATAAGACAACATGTGCTGAGGGTTAAGCAATAACAACCAGTGTGGTTGTCATCGTCGGCTGCAGCCCGCCTCCCTGTCTGCACAGGTGGTGACTTGAGGAGCTGGGGCTCTTGGCCTTTCTTCACCCTGACTCTCTACGTGTTTGTGATCTTAGCTTTGTCTGGAGACCTACCAGCTGTGGAGTGCCTCTCCTAGGTCAGCTTCTATGCTAGACCCTCCCACCCATTTTCTCTTCCTTAACCCTCAGAGCAACACTGGGAAGCCAACACCATCGTCAGCTTTGCAGATGAAGAACCTGAGGCTCTCAGAGGAAACATGACTTATCCAAGGTCACACCCACAGGGGGACCTGACCTTGAGCACACCCTGTTACCTTCCTGAGCCTCTAGCTTCCTCATCTGTAAAAGGAGGTTCAGGACACCCACCCCAGGGCTGCTCTGAGGACCTAGGAGGTAATGACTTGGAAAGTGCGCTGTCAGCTGCGAATCCCAGCCAAATGGGCAGCATTGATGTGAGTCCTGCAGAGGCCTGATCCCTTTCGGGGTTCAGTGCGCTTTGGCAGCAAGAGCTACAGAGGAAAGTTATTTCAAGTGTCTTTTTCTTGGGTGGGTTCCAAAATGCATCTCCTCTCTCCATCTAACAAGTGCAAAGCTGGCTTCGGCAGGGCCTATGCCTAACGCAGGTAACCTCCAGTGCAATGACCTGGGAGGCGGAAGGAGGTGGGCATGGTGGCCGCAGGGGAGACAGGGTCATGCAGAAGGCCTCAGGCTATGGAGTCAGATAGACATGAGATGAAATCCCGGCTCTTCCACTTCCTAGCTGGGTGACCTTGAACCTGCTAGTTAACCTCTCTGAGCCTCACACAGAGTATTGTTATGATGGGGGGTAGGGGTGGGGTGGTGCTGAGCATGGCTGCTGAGAAGCATGAGGGTCCACAGACATCCAGCGAGACAAGTACCAGGTCCAAGGCTGGGGCAGCAGACCTTGCAGAGGGTGGGGGGCTAGAGAGAAACCAGCCACAGGGCCGGGGGAGAAGGGTTCCTGCTGAACCTGGGAAGGGAACGCGGGTCAAGCAGGATTTAGCAGGACACACACTAGGAAGGAACGCCAGCCAAGTAGGTCTTAGCGGCGCATGTACGCTGGCCCATGAGTAGCTGGAGGGCAGGCACAGTGTACTCTTCGTCCCTGTGGCCTGGCTCCCGACCAGTGCACAGACTAGATTTTAAAAACTGAATTTAGCATCCACTTTCCTTTCTGCCTCAAATCCTCCTTGCCCGTCAGTCTCCAACCCCACCACCCGCCTCTGTGAAGCATAGAAGAACACAGGCTCCGGTATCAGACAGATTGGAATTCAAATCCAAACTTTGCCCTTTCTGGCTGAGTAGCCTGGGGCAAATCACCTCCCCTTTCTGACCCTCAGTTTCGTCTTCTGTAAGTGAGCTAACACTGCCCCTCCCCCCAGCAGAGTTACTGTAGGAGAGGATGTAGATGAAAGCACCTCGCATGGTCCCTGACACAGAGTAGGCATTCCAACAGTGGCACTGCTGTTCTTTCCAAGTGTAGCCCGGGGCCACCTCTGGCTCCTCTGTTCTCCCCAAGGCAGACTGAACTCCCCAAGGAGTTCACGATTTGTCTTTACATCTCAGATGACAGGAGACAAGCACCTAGGCTGTATACATCAGTGAAGAATAAGTGTCACCCCCATTCCCACAGTCTCTTTACATGATTTCCACACTGCTCCTATGTTGATTGGACCTGGTGGGCTTAATAACATCCATAAAACACCTGGAAAATGAGCATGAGAAGGCAGATCGCTCGGGATGAAGGGATAAACCACCCTCAGGGACTAAAACGCCATCCTCGAGCTGTGAGAATGTACAAGTTCATTAGTGTCTCTGAAAGTTCTCATGTTGAAAGTTCATGAGTGAAGGGCTTTCTGGTCCCAGATCCCATGTCTTATTCCCAAGGATCGCCTGGAAACCCTGTGCCGTTGCTCAGCTGAGTATGGGTGCCTGTCTGGCACCTCCTGGTCAGGCTGCGTTCCTGAAAGGGGCCCTGGCTCTGATCCCTGCGGCAGGAATCCCACTAAGGTGGGGCTGGTGGGGTCTAGGCCCGTAGAGGGGGTCCCCTACCCATCTGGGATGTGTGTGCCCTTGAAGCCTGAAGCCTGTCCGTGCCTGGCTCACACCCACTTACCCTACATGCAGTGCAGGCCCTGTTCTGGGAGCCTCCTCCTCAGAACTGGAAACGGGGTTCCCCCTGTTATTAGCTGGGAAATCCTGCTTTAACACCCAGCACTGTTGCAGCATCTCCACGGCCATCGGCCAGGGCCTCGGAGAGATTATCTGCAGCAACGTGGTCTCACTGCCACCCCCTGAGCCCCTGGTGACGTGGTGCCTACAAAAGTCATGCAGTTTGGTCCAACACAATCACAACCTAAAGGAACAGTCCCTAGCCCACTCTTGGCCCCTCCAGCTCATCTCTTCTTCCGTGTTACTTAGGATTTCTCTCCACTCACCTCCCACGGGCACGGAGGGGTTCACTGCCGGTGCAGGACTGGGCGTCTGAGCTTAAAGCTGGCCCCCAGCCCCCTTACCGCCTGCTCCAGTGCTGGCTCCCACACCCAGCCTCTCCCTCTGGGCCCCTGAGCTAATTACGGGCTTACCTCAATGATTCTACGGAAAAGCTAACTAAATCAGGGTCGGCCATCAATTTTCCGGCTAAGGACAGGCAGCCCGACCCCTCCTTCTCCATTCCAGGATTCTGAAGCCCTGGCTGCAGCTTTGCTTGAGTCTGAGAACAGAGTTTATCTCTTAGGGCTGATGTGAGGAACAGCAGCAAAACAGGACATTTCCCTCGCAGCCCCTCTGCCCCGTGTCGGGGTGACCATGAGGGAGCAGGTAGGGGGCTTGAAGGACTGGGGTGCAGCCAGATGTGAGCAGCTCGGGGAAGGTGTGTGAGGAGATGAAGCAGGTGACAGCCCCTCACATGCAACATATAAAGCAGCCAGCGTGGCGCAGGGGCTGAGCCAATGTTTGTTGAATGAAGGAGTGACTACAAAGCGCCTGGCCCAGTGCCGCTTACAGAGTAAAACACTGAACGATGTTTTACTGGAATTCCCATTTGTAACTATGAATATTCATAGGACAAGGTGGCTAAGTTCCTAAAACCTTTATGCACATGTTTCCCCTTTGAAATGTGAGGGCAAGAAAGGTCAGGGATGGCTGGGGGCAGTGGGGGTGGGAACTGAGGGCTCTGCTGCCACCGCCTGGCTTCCCTTATCTGGGACTCAGCATCCTCTCTGTAAGGAGGGGTGCCTTGATACGAGTCCCACCTGTGATTTTCAGCCCCTTCCTGCTTTGTCCCCTCATTAGCCGTGGCCTCCTAACCTCCTCGCAGGGGCTGATGTCCGCAACCGGCACGTGGCCATCATTATTTGTTTACTCAGTGCCCACTTGATTGCAGGCAGTGAGTGACGTGCTTAACTAATTAAGGAGACCCCGAAGGCAGGGAACACATGGGGACTGAGGACCCACTCTGTGTGCCAGGTTCAGCAGAGCACTCAGGACACAGGCTGTGGAGTCTGATTTGAATCCCAGCTAGCTGTGTGACCTTCGGCAAGTCACCTAACCTTTCTGTGCCTCAGTTTTCTCCTCTGCAAGATGGGCGTGATAGTAATAGTATCTCTCTCATAAGGTTGTTGTAAGAATTAAGTGAGTTCATACGTGCCAAGTGCTCAGAACAGGGCCTAGAATGTAGTTGGCGCTCCCTAAGCATTAACCATTACTCGTATTTCAGAACTAGGAGCTCACTGATTCCTCACCAAAGCCTGGCCTGTACGACGGCTCCCGTTTTACAGATGAGGTTTGGGGAGCAGGAACCACTTGGCCCCGGTTACCCAGAGTGAAATCCCGGCTCCACTGCTCTCTCTCAAAGAGGAGGGTCTGGCAGTGCCTGTCAGATCAAGCAGGGCTGGGGCGGCACAGAGGTGGCGAGAGAAGAGCTGGGCCTCCCTCAGAGGCGCGAGCTGAGTCCGGAGGTGGCTATAAATACAGGAGGCGAGGGGCTTTCTAACTAGGCCAGGAATGTGTGTTAATCATTGAGGTCAGCCAGGCCGAGGCAGCTCTTGGCTGGAAAAGGGTGAATCCA
>NW_020172719.1:1700344-1712577 GCF_003031525.2 Neophocaena asiaeorientalis asiaeorientalis
AAGGGCAGACCCGGGCCTTATTCTGGGGAGTGAGCACTAATTTTAATGTGTTTGGGGGGAAAACACAACTGGCAAAGCAAATCCATGATCTCGTGGCCGTGAATGCTTAAGATAATATACTAAGAAGGTATATACGTTTTTTAAAAGGGAGTTGAGTGAAAGAAGGATGTGAAGTGTGTGCTATACCTGTGGAGTCGGCAAGCATCATTCCTGAGGTGTAGGGGCTTCTGGTCCCCAGGCAAGCTGCCAGCCCCCTTGCCGTGGGGTCCCAGTGGCCTCTGCCACTCCCAACCCACAGCCCAGCCCCGCCCTCCCCAAACAGGCCAGGCACTGGCACCCCACCCCACCTCCACTCTCTCTGTGCCTGTCCCCCTTTCCTGGCAAGGACCAGGAGAAATGAGGTCCTCGCTGGGACCTCCTCCGGGCTGCCCTAGGCCCTTGTCCATCCACGGCCACTCGCTGCCTACATGAGAGTCACCATAGCTGGGACCATGGCTCCCTTGGTGATGGGGAAAGCAAGCTCTGGGTGTTTCTGTCCTCCTGCTATGCCCAGGAGCCAGCAGACACCCGGTCACATTCTGGAGCCGTCACTGCCTGGTGCCAGTCCGTGCACGGGCACTGTCACCCTCGGGGCTCCGTCCCCTCCCTCATCTGTCAGATGGGGTCACCAACTTTCCTAACCTGGGGTTGGGCGGGGGGGGCACGGTGCACGGAGTCAGCGTGCTTACTCCACCTAAAGGCCCACGTCAGCGCTCCACAAACATTGTCCTGATTATTCGCGTCATCAGGGGCCGATGGACATTCAGTAAGTGAGTCCACGGGGGTGCAGGGTGGAGGGGAAGGGAATAGGACTAGGGCATCTTTGCATTTAGGGTCAGGAGAAAGTTCGCAGTGCCTACTGACTCCGCCCCTCTCACTTTGAATACGGGGCAGCTGAGGCCCAATCTCCCGATGCTCCGCCGACATCTCCCTCCCCAGGCTGGGGGAGGAGGTGACCGAGGCCCCACTCACCTGCCCAGTGAGGCACAGCAGGCCTCCCAAGCTTCCCGGTGAGACTGGGGAGGAATTCCAGGGGCTGCAGCAGCGGAATTCTCACTTCACCCAGGCAGTGAATCGAAAGCCTCATTCTTTGTAGATTCCTCCCATAGGTGGGAGCAGATGTGACCTTTGTCATTTGTTATTTTTAGCAGAGCAGGCGAAGAATGATAAAAACCTGTACGCAGCTGACTATAAATAACATGCCTGTGGCGTTTTTTTTCTTTAACACATCTAAAAATTGTAGATCTCAACAAGCATTGCCCTTCAGAGTAGAATAACAGCATTAGCACGGTGCTTTACAATTAGAGTCAACCTCACCCCAGCCATTGCTGGGGATCACCGTGCAAGTCCCCAGGGCAGACAGTTTTCTCATCCCCATCCTGCAGGTGAGGAAACAAGGATGAGCTCAGCTGGTAGAGCTGTTGGCACGGTGCCTGACCCATGGCAAGAGCCCGATTTATATCACCATCCTTACCGAGGAGTCTCTGAAAGGCCGAGAAGCTTGTTCGGTGTCACAGGGGAAAGGCCCAGGGCCAGGACCTCCTCGGGGCCACCTGTCTCCAAACGCAGTAGTTCACTGGCTGCTAACGGGCCTCATGGGGCTGGAGGAAGAAGAGGTGGGCATGGAAAGATCAGAGGAGTGGGTGCCAGGCATCGTGGAACTTCAAGATGAGAGTGTGAGCGAGAAGGTTGTGGCTGGGATACTGGAGGCTGAGAGGAGGGCTGACAAGCGTTCAGAAAAGGGAGCGAGGGAGAGAGAAGATAACTGGCCACCAGCCTTCTAGGGCTGTGCCTCACCAGGCTCACCTCATCTGACTCCAAAATCCCTCTGGGCAGAGCAGCTATCCTCAGCCAGCCCTGTGGCAGAGAATAAGAGAGACCCAAGGGCAGGTTACCAATGCTGGGGTGGGTGAGGGTGGCCAGGTGTGGAGGAGCAGGTGGAGAGAAACCAGGGCAGAAGGGGGTCCCGAGACCCGGAAGGCAACAGACTCCAGGCAGCAGGTTTGCGCTCCTGACCAGGGCTCGGTGGTGTGCTAGGGAACGTTTTAGACCGGCTCGTAGGGAGGTGAGGGCCCTGATACGTAGCGTTTGCCGGTGTCTGTGGTGTAAGTGCTCCCACCCTGGCAGGTCGCAAGCTACCAACGTGAGATGGCCATAGACATGATCAGTTCTCACGAGTCACTCGGAGTGACTCCAGAGCACCCCAGGCAAGACTGCTGCTGTGCCAGCCACACAGGGTGGGATACTTATGTCCCAGTTGCTTCAAGGAAAGAGAGGAGGGCCTTGTGTGCCGTTTTAAACTACCATTAACGGTGGACAGGTGAAGCATTTTACATGCAGTATCTCAGTTAATTCAAAGCACAATCCTCTGAGCTAGACATTATGTCTATCGTCCTGATGAAGAAACTGAGGCTCAGAGAGGTGAAGTGACTTGCCCAAGGTCACACAGCCAGTGAGTTATGGAGCCTGGATTTGAACCCAGGAGTGTGTGAGTTCAAAGCCCACACCCCAGCCACACACACCCCCAGCCTCCAGCCAGGTAGTTCTAGGACCTGAGTTGGGGCTGGATTTTCAGGCAGGAGTTCATGGGATCCCTCTGTGGGGCTGGCAGCCGAGAGTCCTGACCAAGGCCCAGAGGAGATGCTTACCTCCCTTGGGGGAGGTTCTGAGAGGTCTGAGACACCCCCACATGGGTGGGGCAGTACCTAGCCCTCACCCAGGGCAGAGGCACCACTCAGCACCCCCAGGGCTCCTCAGACCCTCCCTCCCTCCCTCCCTTCTTTGCAGTTGAGTATCCTGCCCCAGGAGGCAGTCCCCACACTGCCAGGCATGTAGTACGTGCTCAATTCACACTGAAGAAGTGAACCAATGATATCTTCTGATTCTCTCTCGTTTTGTTTGAAATCAAAGACTAGATTTCCTATGGCTTCAAAGTGTTATCACCTTGCAGAAGAGGGATGGAGAAGCAAGCCAGACTTTGCTGAGCACCTACTATGTGTCACACACATATGTTACTCATTCATGCCTCCCAACACTCTCACAATTGCAGGTATTATCGTTTCCGTTTCACAGATGTAGAAACTGAGGTTCAAATTGGCCAAATGACTAGCTCAAGGCCACCCGATAGTAAGTGGCAGAGCTGGGGTTCAATCCCATATCTTTGATCCCCAAGCCCCTGCTCTACTCCTCTGCTGTGCTGAGTCCCCCAGAAAGAAACAGCACCTTTTATCCAGGAAGCTACTTACAGTTTGTCAAGACTTGTCCATTTCCTTCTTGTATTTTGTCATTGCAAATTGACCCATGGCGGTGGCAGGGCAGGAAAGCTGGGGGAGAGGAAGGTGGGCTCAGGAGAGAAGGATGCCCCTGCCCCACAGCATTTAGTCCCACCCCGGCCGACTCCTGGTCCAGGACTCACCCCACCTCCCAGGGCAGCCTGTCAGTGGCCTTGTAGTGAGAGTGTTGGCCCAGCCTTGAGGGCAGTCCCATGCACAGAGGACCCCACTGATGCAGGGTCTCCTGAGAAGGTGGCCCTGGCCCCTGTGCAGGTGCTTGCTTTTGGAGCCGTATCTGATGAAGAGGGGTGCTGAGCAGGTAGCCCCACGAGGTGACAGGAGAGTTTTCTTATCGGGTTAAAGGTCTACCCTGGAGCCGGCACTTGCCTCCCAGCCCTGGCTTAGCTGTGGCGTGTCCAAGGCAGATGGCTGCCTGACTAGGCCTCAGGCTCCCCATCTGTAAAACGGAAGGGTAGGCTGACAGAGGGGCATGGCAGCGTCTCCCAGCCCCGCCGGGCCCCGATTCCACATAAACCAGCTCCACAGGCAGATCCCAAAGGGAATTCCCTCTGGGGAGAAAAGTGGGATGCCTTTGTGGGAACGACTTTGGAGGCCATCAGCATTGCCCACTGCCCACCTCCCTCTTCAGCCAGCTCTGACTCCACATCTCACTTCTACCCTGCTTCCGTAGGCCACTTGCTGGACACCCTAGTGGGGCCCAAGCATTCCCCAGACCTCTAGCAGGGTAGGAAGGAGATATCTGAGTTCAAATCCCAACTCCACTTACTGAACAACCTTGGCCAAGCTCCCTGACCTCGCTGTGCCTCAGTTTTATCATCTATAAAATGGGGATAATAGTCAGAACTACCTTAAGGGGTGAGAATTGAATGAGCCAAAACACGAAAAGTTCTTAGAACAAACGTACCTGGCATGTAATAATTGTTCGGCCAATACCACCTCTCAGCACTACTACTTAGGATTCATAGTAATACCATCTATTCTGCCCAGCAGGGCAACCATCAAGGCCCTGGAGGGAGCACTGGATTGAGAGTCCTGAGCCCACAGCTCTCATCTCAAGTCACCCACGACCCTGGGGACGAGGGCCCCCTTCCCCTCTCCTGGCCTGTTTCTCCTTCTGTCAGGTGGCTCCCCTCAGCTCTCAGCACATCTGGGAGTCTGTATGTGTCTATTGGATATGCTTTTCCTCCCAGCCAAGGCTGACGTGCCCCTGGCCCAGAGTCTGCCCCAATCCAGGTTAGTAGAATGGACACGTTCCTCGGGGAAGGTGGCTGTCACGTGGTGCGGCTGTCCCACGGCACTGTGGAATTCTGTCCTGTGGCAGGCCCTTGCCACGGGCCTCATGTTCCTCTTCCTGTTTAATCCTTCACACCCTTCTAAGGTTCCTCCTATTCCCAGGATAAGGACAGGACTCTGTAACTGGTCCACAGGCCCCTGCCCGCTCCTGCCCCTTGCCCACTCTCCCTGTCTAAGTCATCCGGGCCTCCTTTCCACCCCCTGAGAAAGGCTAAGCCCTTTCCGGCCTCAGGCCCTTTGTCACCACCCCGTCCTTGTACCTAGTGAGCTCCTGCTCAGTCACCACCCCCTCGGGGAAACCTTCTCCAGCTCCCCCGCTCACTCCCACGAGAGACATTTCTGCCTAACGTGCTCATGGCCTCCACCCCTTTATCGCAGACCCCTTGGTAAATTTACATTCGTTTGTGCACTCATTTCATTTCACAACTGTCTCTAAGTTTACCTCCTGAGAGCGGATACCGTGAGCCTTTCTGCTCACCGCTGTATTCTCAGCACCTAGCAAGGAGCCTGACGAGTAGTGGACATCCGTGGATGTTGCTGAACAAGTGAGCCGTCAGAGAGGCAGGAAGCAGATGGTGCCGTGCCTGTTTTACAGATGAGGAGCCTGAGGCCAGAGAGATGGAGAGATTTGCCCAAAGTCACACAGCCCATCAGGGTGGAGCAGGGTTTGAGCTAGTCCATCGGGCTCAAGCTCCCAAGCTGGGTGCACCCACCCCCACTTCCTTGCTACCTGTGGGTGCAAAGAGGGACTGAGACAGCTGAGCCCCTTCATGTCCCAGAGGCAGGGGTTTGAGTGACAGGTCAAGGGCTTCGGTTATGCTGAGAGCCCTGGCTGCTTGGAAACCTGCAAGCCTGCCGCCCCTCTGCAAGCCTTCCAGGAGAGATCTGAGTTCTAACTCTGGCTCCAGCTGTTTGGTCCTGGGCTTGTCCCCTCCACTCTGCAGACCTCGGTCTCCTCATCAGTAGAACAGGAGTGGTCTGCTCCACATAGCAGGTTACTTGTGTGTTAGCACACAGGGAAACGCTCAGCAGACAGTTGATGTGGCCCCCGCAGCCTCCCTCCCCTTCTGACGAGCCGCAGACCACAGGCGTGGCCACGTTCATGCCTGAACTTCTTACTGATCACAACTCCAGTTGTGTCCGGCTCTCCTGCCAGTCAGCAGGCAGGCCTCTCAGCTTGTAGCATCTCAGTTGTCACCCCTCTGCCCTTGTCCTCTCTGGGAGGTCCTCTTTCCCTGCTGGGTCCCTACAGCCTCCTCAGTGGGAGGACGTCCACAGAGATCACAGGCTTCAGGGCAGTCGACGTTAGGTTTGAACGCTCAATCCTGTGCCACACAGCTCTGTGCCCTGAAGCAAGACACTCACCCTCTCTGGGCTTGATCTTCTCCTTTAAACTGAGGGCTGAGAACACTAAATTCTCCTGGGGTGGTGATGACGAGTAAATGACAGCTCTTGTGTTAAGTGCCTGGCACATAGTAGGCGCTCAGCAAATGACAGATTTTCTTCCCTCTTCTTCTGACATTCCTGGATTCATTGTCCCCTCTCCCTCTGTTTCCTCCTTCCTCCTATTCTTCCTCCAGGGAGTCAGCCTTCTGGCAGGAGTGGAAACACATACATACACACAAATGTTAAATAGGGACCCCGGCACAGTACCTCACATTTAGTGAGGGCTGAATAAATATTTGATGACTGAGTAATCCAAAGAAATGAATTACTGACGGTAAAATGTCAGGCTGTAGGTACCTTGGAGAGAGCATTTAGGGACAGGGGCTCCTCTCTGGTTGCTTAACTCACCTTGAGTCCAGCCCTGGGCTCAGGCATCCTGAGCCTGTTGAGACATCTCTGGACGGGGTATCTGAGTGAAGTTGGGGGGTCTTCCTTTCCTCTTCCCAAGGTGGGCATACAGAGGAAGCCCCATTCATTGACAGGTTCAGGAAATAGCAACTCTTAAATCAGGACCTCCAAGCAAGCCCAAAGAATATTTCCAGAGCCATAGAGAGATGCAAATACCAGTTTAAAACCACCAGGGGAATTGCATTTTCATTCAACAAACCTGTATTCATCAGTTCAATCAATATTTATTAAGGCTCTGTGCCCAGTGCTGGGACACAACAGGCTAATGAGACTTGTTCCCTATCCCTAAGGATCCCCCCAGACTGATGGACAAGACAGATGTACATAAAAAAATTAATTGCAGCAAATCTTTTGAGGGGGAGTAGGGGAGGCAGGGATGATGGAGGGGAAATCAGGGAAGGCTTCCTGGAGGAAGGATTGTTGGAGTTGAGTTTGAAGGATGATAGAAGTTCTCCTGGCAGAGAAGTGGGGAAGCAAGGCATCCCTGGCAGTGTAGACGGTACACACAAATACACAGAAGCATGGAAATGCAAGGGTGTGTTTCAGAAGCAAGGAAGGCTTGATGTAGGGAAAGTGGACAGAGGGTAAGGGGAGGGGTCTGGAACAGTCATCCAGGCCTCATGAGTCATGGTGAGGAATTTGGGTTTTATGCTAAAGGCACAGGGCAGCCAAAGAGGGGTTTAGAAGAATTAAGGAAGGTCCTTAGGGTGCAGGGGGTGGGTAAACGGGAGGAGGATGGCAGGCGGAGCAGCAGGGAGACCGAGGTGAGGAGGCAAGATGGACGGATGGGAGTGGGCAGTGTGTAAGTGCGTGTGCATTAACAAGGCGGCATTAACCCGAAGGGCTAGCTGCCCGTGGATGAGACCGTGTTTCTCGGGCCTGGAAAAGGCAGCCTCCCCCAGGGAGTCCTCCCAGAGTAGCTCTTGACTCACTAGGCTCTGTGTTCTGCCAGGTGGGAAAGTGCCTGCTCCCTAATTGGCCCCTATTCCTGACCTCGCAGAGAGGTGGCAAGTCAGCCATAGCCACATACCTGCCCCGCCCCGCTGGAGGGTTGGGGTGGGCCCTCTAGGCTGAGGTTTTCTGATCTGTGGGAAATCGAGGTCCCGCGTGGCTCCCTGGACCCAAGCTTACGCCTGCCTCCTACAGTCCCTGGACTCAGCGTGGGGCCTCGCGCAGCCCTGGTTTTAGGCCCCGGTTCCCCTACTCTATGACCCTGGGCAACATCATTTCACCTCTCTGTACCTCAGTTTCCTCATCTGTAAAATGGTGGGGGGGGAAGGGTAAAAATAGGACCTACCTCCCGGGATTTTGTGACGCTCACACCACATGAGACACACGGTAGGATGTCGATGTGAATGGCAGCTGGAGTTAGCCAGGGGTCAGGCCTGTACCCTCATTCCCGAGGGAGCAAGACCCAGTAGAAGGAGCTGGGAATCAGGGACCTGGGTTCGAGTCTCAGCAGAGCTGTCTGGGCCTTCAGAGTCCTAGAGACCAGCCCTGCCTAGGCCCCACTGGTGGTATCTAAGAACCATCACCGGCCAGGGGGATGAGGGGCTGGGAGAGGCCCACTCCCCCAACCTTTCCCAGGGGCCTTCGGAAGAAGTTCATCTCTATGTTTTTTCTATGAGTAAGAGCTGCCATTCTCCTCTAGCAAAGCTGCCAAATAGGTATTATTGTCCCCACTTTGCAGATGAGAAAACTGGGACTCAGGGAGGTTGAGTCATTTGCCCAAAGTCACATAGCTGGTAAATGAAGGAGCCAGGATTTGAACCCAGGTTTGTCTGACCACAAACCTGGGCTGTCTTGTCTCAGCCCAAGATCAGGTTGTCTTGAAGGACTTTTGGACTTTGGTGGGAGTGGGTATACGACCCCAATGTGGTGGAGGAAAGACTTAGGACAAGCTGGGCCACATAGCCCCCTAGACATTCTGTGGCCCCTTGAGGTCATGGGCCTAGGAGAGCCTGAGTCATGGGCCTCAGAGTTGGGTGGCTTGAGGCAAGGACAGAGGGAAGAGCCTAAAGCTCGAGTGGGACAGATCTGGGTTCAGATCTCAGCTCTGGCCCTCACTGGCCCTGTAATTCCTAAGCAAGTTGTTCAAAATCTCCAGGCCTCAATTTTCTCCTGCAAAATGGGAAGAAGCCCAATCTCTCCGTGAGTGATTAGTGGAAGTCAGACAAGGCAGGGATGGGAGGGGCCTTTGGAAATAGCTTCTCATCCCCTGAGAGGCCCAGCCAGCAGCTCACTGTGATGGCAGCTGCCCCAGGACCCCCGGCCAGGCTTCAGAAGACCCTGAGCTGGGCAAGGTGAGGGCAGGTATAGCCTTCATTCCTGCTTCCCCTCAAGGGGGAAAAGCCCCAGAGGGCCCGTATCTCCCAGAGAGGACACAGCTGGCCTCGGATTGCTTTCCATTCTGCCTGCCTCAGACCTGTCTGGACCTACCTCATCAGTCTCCCTTATGCAAAATGCCTCCATCAGCTGGGGCCAGGCTCCCCACCCTCATCCCTGGGTAGACTGACCCTCTCTACTCCCCCTCTCTCTCCGGCCCCAGGATCTGCCCCAAGGGGAAAAAACTGGGCAACTAAACACTGTTTGAAATGTGACTGGACCGGCTCTCCCCTCACCCCTGCCCTATTTCTCATATCTTCCCCCAACCCTGACCCTCAAGCCATGTCCACCATAAGCCAAATCATGCTGGAGGCAGAAGCTATGGGTAATCCTCCTGGCTGGCCTCCTGCCTCTCTCCCCCTCTTCCCTGTGAGTGACCCTGACCTGTCGTTTCCAGCCTTCCCAGAGTTGCGACACTGGTGCCATTGTTTGTCTGATTTCACAACACCTCTGCCTGTCCAGTACCTCCTGCCCCCAACATATCCTGGAAGGACAGGCCAGATGCCCCAGGTGTGTCTGCTGCAGGAAGGGGAGGCAAAGGGGGCAGGGCAGGGGACGAATGTCTGTGGCCAGATTCGACCCTCAAGGATGACCTGGGCAAGCCACTTACATTCTTTTCTTGAGGCCTCAGTTTGCTCCACTATAAAATGGGAGAACTGGATAAGAGTCTTTCTAGTTCTGGTATTTGAACTTAAAATCACATAGCAGCAGATTTCATTCAAGCCTTTATTGCGGCACCCACTACGTGCTGGGAGCTGGGAGCTGGGACTCTGGAGACAGAGTTGATGTGGTCACAGCCCAATGAGGGAGACAGATGTGAAACCATCACAATATGTTGTGATCAGAGCTGGGCCAGAGTTATGAACTAATTCTGTTGCTGGAATCAGGAAGGACTGTCCAAGGAAGGGGCATTTGAGCTGGACTTTGAAGGATGAGTAGGAGTTCATAGGCCTAACATAAGAAAAAACTTCCAAACTCTGCTATTTAACATTTGGACTGCCTCAAAAGTTAGGGAATATCCTGTACTTGGGGTATGGATGCAGAGGCTGAAGTACACAGGCCTGAAATGCCAAGAAGCTGGGAGCTTAGCCAGGTGCCGTGTTAGTCTTACATCCTGAGAACCA
This sequence comes from Neophocaena asiaeorientalis asiaeorientalis, assembly GCF_003031525.2. Classification (NCBI taxonomy): domain Eukaryota; kingdom Metazoa; phylum Chordata; class Mammalia; order Artiodactyla; family Phocoenidae; genus Neophocaena; species Neophocaena asiaeorientalis. The sequence goes on from NW_020172719.1 coordinate 1,710,333, forward strand.
AAATCCATAAGCTCCTGAGAGTTTGGTGTCTGTTGGTGAAGGCCCAGCCCACCCCTCACAGGGGCTAGTGAGCAGGCAGGACTTAGAACTGCCAAGTGGATGAGTACTGGGGCCCCCAGGCGGCCTGTGCCATGCTGGCCTTCACATGTAGGGAGCCCTGGGCTTGGAGTCCTCAGGCTTGGGTCACAGGTTCAGTCTACCCCTTCCCAACCAAGGGACTTTGTGCTGGCCACCACACGCCTCTGAGCCACACGCAGATTCCTAATCTGTAACATGGGTGCTCACAGCAGCCATTCCAGCAGTACTTGTGAGAAGCAAGCGATTTACTGTTTTGCAGGTGGCCTTTGTGAACAGAAGTGTGCCGGACAGGGACGGGATTGTTATTGCTGAGATGGTAGCTCATAACCGGCCCCTGGTGGGACTGTTTGTTTTGTAATCACAGGGAAAGGGTTTTGCCCCCATTAATGTCACGGTAATGACGGTGGGATTCCTGGCCCAGACAGTTGCTCCAACAGATGGGAGCTGGAGTGGTCCTTTCCCCTCTGCCGGTCTGTGCTCACCCTCACCCCAGTGTCTCCGACACTTTTACTTGGCCCCATGTTGGGGGGCAGAGGCTGGCCTGGCCCCTCCTGAAGTAGAGTTTGTCCTAGAAGTCTAACTGGAGAGGGGCCCGTGGAGTCCCCCGTCTGCACCCCCAAGAAGGGGCCGAGGTGGGAGGTCCCTGTCGCAGGCTATTGGTAGAGGATGAGAGCCTCCCTAAGTGGTGTCCTGGGCTGCTCCCTCGGAACCCAGCCTGGTGCCTTCCCTGCCTGCCCTACTGGAGCCCAGGGCCACCCAGTGCCCAGCACCCTAAGCTTCTCAGCAGCCTCCCTGCATCTCACTCTGCCTGGCCCAGAGACAGAAGGGGACACCTTGGTGGGGTTAGGGGGATGAAGGGCAAGGGGGTATCAGCGTGGCCTTGTTGACAGGGGCCCTGCCACTGGCGCTCCCGGCTCTATGCCTCCCGTGGCCCCTCTGCCCGGCCAGGTTCTGATTTTGGTGCAGTGCAGACTTTCAGCTTAACGAGACAAATTGATATTCTGTGCCAGCCCAGGGATGGAGCAGCAGCTTGGGACGCTCGCTTGGGCGGGCAGCTCAGAAGTGGTCAGGGGGTGGGGGCAGTGGAAGGAGGCAGCTCTAGTCTGGAACTCCCTCCTGGGGCACCCCCCAGCCCTCACACAGCCCCTCCACGCGGACAGGTGCCCCAAGACACTCCTGAAGGTCCTTCCACCTTCAGTGCCCTCCTGCCAAGCAGGGCAACCCTCCTGGAGGGGGCACGTCAGTGGAGGGGAGGCTCCTGAATCTGAGAAGAGCCCCTTCACCCACTGTGACCTCCTCCCCTTGTTCCTGGGGCTGTCCTCCCACCTGGCTGGATTTAAAGAGGCAGCAGATCTGCCAAAGATGAGGCAGGAAGAAGCAGGCAGCTGGGTGGGGGAATCCCATTCCTGCAGACTCCTTGTTGGGGGTCCCTAGGGTCCTCTGGACATCACCAGCCCCCGGCAACTCATCACAGATGTCCCTGCAAATTCTGTAGATGCGCGAGGCATACGCAGTGGGCACCCGTGAGTAGAGAAATGGACTCTTGAGGGGCTCCTCTGGGCATCACCAGCCCCCGGCAACTCACCATAGATGTCCCTGCAAATTCTGTAGATGCGCGAGGCATACGCAGTGGGCACCCGTGAGTAGAGAAATGGACTCTTGAGGGGGTCCTCTGCAGACCTGCAGCCCCCAGGCAGGTGGGGCTGCACGCAGTCCAGCCCTGGGGCTGCAGGGGTTCAGGGGTTGTGCTTCCACAGCAGCAGGGAGTTCGCTGCAGGCTCTGCTCCGTCGGTCCTGCAACCACAGTTGTGTTTAGACTGTGTTGAGTCCACTGCTCCTCATGTGACCTTTGCCCCCTAGGTCTGGGGGTGTCCTGATCAAAAAGAGGGGGCACCAGAGCCCCTGCCCAGCCGAATGGGTCCCTCAGAAAGTAAAGGAAGACTTAGGGCCATTTGAGCAAAATCCTCTTCTCTGTTTCACTGACCCCCCCCCTCCACTACTCGAAGGACCCCCTCCCCTCCAGCGCAGCCCCAAGCCTACCCTCACCATGCCCTTGACATTCCCTCCTACTTCGGGGGAGCGGGCGTATTCCTGGGACTCCGCCAGCTTCAGTTCCTCATGATCCCACGGGAAGAATTAAAACCGCAAACAACACCGTGGTGGTTCG
>NW_020172719.1:1712741-1756865 GCF_003031525.2 Neophocaena asiaeorientalis asiaeorientalis
GCTGGGGCGCTGGGGACACGGGCAGGGGGGCCTCGGACAGGCGGATACCCGGGATCTCAGGCAGATTCCGGCAGCCTCTGGACAGCAAATGCCCCTAATGGATGTTACGCAAGGGCCGGCCAGCCGACAGTGTGGGGCAAGGTTCTTTTCCCTCTGAGCTGCGTCCCAGGGAAACAGAGGACCAGAGGGTGCCCCCTGCCCACTGCGGCCAGAGTCCCAGGAAAGAGGCAGAGGGATGCCCCTGTGGAGGGTCCCCCTGGTGGGGTGGGCTGCTGTGTGCCCCGGACCACCGGGCCAGGCCAGCCAGGGTGTGTGGTGGCATGGACAAGTCCCCCGGTCCCTGAGATGGCCAGCAGAGGGGCAGGAGCGGGATGGCCGGGCCATTTTGTAGCGGTCATGCTGGGCGGTGGAGTTGGCACTTTCTCCCCAAAGCCCCGTTCCTCTGCCGGCCTCGGTGGCCTCTGGCTGAGCCCTAGGCACCTGGGGCTCCTCCCTGCTCCCTGGCAGGGTCAAGATTGGGAAATCCAGCAGGGGGCCTCTGCACTCCCCAAGGGTGGGCTGCTATGGGCAGCCACTCTTTCTAGCCAAGTGGCCATTCCACACCACGGCTGTCCTCTGCTCACCCAGGTCACGTGGCGAGGGGTCTCTGTGACTGGCCTGCCCCAGTCAGGCAAGAGCCCCGGGGATCTGGGGGCCTCCACCCAGAGACCCAGCCTGGCTCGACCTTCAGAAGGGTAAGTGAGCAGAAGGCTGGACCAGCAGAGGGTCTTCGTGTGACCCTGAGCCCCCCTTGCCTGGCACAGAACGGGCTCCTTTCCTCGCCTGCATTGCTCTCCAAATCACTGGGAGGAGGCAGAGCTGATGTTTGGGGCATTTCCAGGAGTGGCGGGCGCCCTCCGGAGAAATTCTGCTTTGACGTGTGCAGTACGAGGGGGCTTGGAGCACAGGCCTTGGGGGCCTCCGCCTGTTAACTTCGTTGAAGGAGCAGTGGCAGGGAGGGGGCTGCAGCTCTGGGGGAACCCTGCTGGCAGGGTCCAGGAAAGAGGTTGATGGCCCATATTATTTAGCCACCTTTGTACCCCCAGTCCCATTCTCATCAAGGCATATATACACCCACAGATTTGCACGGGTGCACATGTGCACATATAGTACACAGCGTAGTGCATCGTATTTGTTCAAATCACACACACATACGGCGTGCCCATGCCCTCAGATACACCCGGCACATGTGAATACAGCTCACATTCCTGAACACCACTGCTCACCTGCAAAATACAGCATGTACACGAGTGCAGCACACACACACACACACACACACACACACACACACACACACACCATACCTGTGAATGCAGCATGCCCGCACGTGCATGTAGCACCCACACAGGAATGAAGTAGGCTGCCCATGGGTGAATCGGCCTGCACACCGCAGTGCCCTGCAGCAGCCGCAAATGTGGCATGTGTCCATGTGAGGGCTGGCCCCTGTGAAAGTGACAGGCACACACGTGTGGTGTCCTGAGTGCCATCTGCATGCCTGTCTGGGCATTGGCAGGCACACAGTCTGCTGGAATGTGCCCACAGGTGAATGTAGGTTGCACAGGTACAAAGACAGCCCAGGCACACAGATGCAGCACCTCTGCAGGTGCTATGTGTGCACACCCGCCCCTCAGCAGCTAGGCATCTGCCATAGGAGCGAAGGTGCCTCTCTAGGCACCGGGGAGAGGCTTGCATCTCAGGAACTGCCTGTGGGGACAGAGGGACACCTGCTCCCACACAGGCCTAAGGGGAGGGCCAGGCTCATTCCCAGGAAGCCATGATTGGGCTCAGCAAGGCCATCTTGGGTTATTGATGTTCTGCAGAGAGGGCTGCCCGGAGTTGGAAAGGAAACAGAGGAGGGGGCGGGGGCTACTGCCCACCAGGGCAGACCAGCTACTGGTCTAGAGGCAGCTCCAGACCACCAGGAGCCTGGACTAGCCCCACCACCCCCTCCTCTGGCACCAGAAAACCGGCACATGGCTGTGGGGTCTCAGAAAGCTGGGGCCTGGGATGCCTCCAGCAGCCTCCAAAGTCCTCTTCAAACCGAAGGTCAGAAAAGCTGCCCGTGGCTGGTCCCTTCCCGCTGTTTTCCCACTACCCCCACCCCGCTTCTCCCTGCCCAGCACAGGTGCGGGTCAAGGGACAGGGGCAGGTAATAATGAGCCCTCTAGCATTCGCTGAGCTAATGACTCTGCGTGCATCACTTCAGTGGGGCCTCTCACAGCCTGGTTATTCTCACGCCACAGATGAGGAAGCTGCGCGGAGAAGTGAAGACACTTACCCAAGGTCACACAGCTGGAACGTGTCAGAGATGGGATGGAAGCCAGGCCGTCAGGCTCCCTGCCTGCCCTCCTGGACCCTCTCCTCCTTTCCCCTCCTGTGTGAGGCCAGCTCCAATTTGGGGTGCCAACTTCCTGAGCACCAGTAGGCCAAGAACTTAGGATATGGGGGTGAGGCTCCAAGAAAGGGTCCAGAGGGTCTCCTGTGGGTGAAGGTGGAGCCCTCCACAGGCAGGCGTGGCCTTGTCCTAGGCAGCCGGACAGCTCTGCCATCCCATGACCCCATGGAATTGACAGCACCTAGAAAGCCAAGCAGACTGTGCGCTCTAAAGTTCCCTGGCCCAGACCCAATGAGAAGAGGGAAACTGAGGCCCAGCCACGGGAAGGGACTTGTCCAAGGTCATACTGTATTCTAGGGAGAGTGGGGAGTCTTGCTAGCCCGTCTCAGGTCCCAGGCTTGCAGCAGCAAAGGCCTGTTTGGGCCCCTGGTTTCCCCCAGATGTTTGAGTCCAAGTTAAAAGGATGCTTACGCCAGACCCAGGCTCTGCTCCTGGCCAGCTGTGTGACTTTGGGCAAGTCGCTTTGTCTCTCTGCTCCTCAGTGTCCTCGTGTGTGACCAGGGTAGACCTGTCCCTGCCCTGCCTTAGCCCACAGTGGCCGGGGCCCTGGACTCCTGTAGGGGACTGTGCACAGAGCTGTGACTGGCGTCAGGGCCGGGAGCCAGGGCAGCAGAGCACCTTGGTGCTGCGATCGGCCAAGGTCACAAGGGGGAGCAAGGATGGGAACTTCTAGGTCAGTGAGCCTCAAGCACGACTGCACTTAAGGAATCACCTGGTGGGGGCAGATTTCTGGGTCTCCCAGTAAGTCAGGAGGTCCTGGGGGCTGCCTTTTCACGGGAGCCCCGGGGTTCTCATCTCTATGGCTCTGTGCCTTGGGGGAGCCGAGGTGCGTGAGAATGAGCTTGGGGAGCTGACAGGCCCTTGGAGCTGGGGGTGACCTGGCCATCATGCTGTCCCCCGGCCACTGCCACATCTGGGGAAACTGAGGGTGCCTGGCAAGTTGGTGCCGGAGGGAGACTGAAACTCGGGTCTCCGGCCCTCCAGTCCCCCGTCCCACCCCCAGCCCCTGGCTTCAGCCTGCACAGTTAAATCAGGCCCTTCTGGGAGCAGGACAACCTTCAAATCCAGTGTGGCTGCGATGAGGGCTCCAAAAAGAGTCACTGGACCGTGGCCTTGAGTCCTGGTGGTGCCTCTCCCCAGCCATCTGACAGTGGGGGACATGTAAACCTCCTTCTGCCCTTCCCTAGAAGGGGGATAGATTTAGGGCAGAGCTGCTTAATTAAAATTAAAATTAAGAAACAGCTGTCACATAGTAGTTGCATGGTCAAGGTTGGGGCCATGGGGGAGCCTGAGGTACAGACTATGACTCCTCTCAGCCTCCCTTAGCTCCCAAAGGGCTGCAGTAGTGGTGTCTGAGGTGCAGGATCTGGGTGCCACGTGCACACACATGCTGTAGGAGGTGGACAGGTCCCTCCCCCAACCCTGCCTGGAGCACACAGTGCAATGTGGGAGGCAGGGGTGGGTGTCCTGCCTGGAATCTGGGCACCCCCCAGCCCACCCTCCACTTTCCAAAGCCAGAACATTGAACCTGCAGTAATTCATTTCTCCGTCCCCATAGGAACCTCAAACAAAATATTTTGGGAGAATGTCCCCCTGGCTGGAGACAACTGGATGTCTGGCTTTACCCCTCATTAAGAGCTGGAAGTAGATGGAGACGGCAAGGCCCTGGTGTTCCACATGGTTGGGTGGAGCCTCAGTTCACCCATCTGTAGAATGGATGACAGTGGTACCCACTTCTCAGGCCGTGGTGAGGGGCAAGTGGAAGAGTGCTGGGCTCAGGGTGTGGCCCATATTTATGGCTTAGTGAATGGAAGGCGTCGAGATGGAGAATCAGAAGGTGTGAGCTTAAAACCTACCTCTGCTGCTTAAGAGTGCCCTTGTGTCAGCCCCCTTGCCTCTTCAAGCCGCGGTTTTGGATCTGTAAAATGGGACTGTGTTTCCCGGGCTGCCCACTACATAGAACTGCAGTATGACAACAATGAAAAATAGGTGGCGCTTCCAACATCTCTTGAGAACCTGCCGTGTGCCAGGTGGTGTGCTGAGGGCTTCACCCTGGTCTCCAGACGTTGGAATCATCGTGCACAATCCAGGAAACCGCTGCAGGGTCAGATGCAGGGCGAGATGGCTGGGCCTGATGGGGCCAAGGGGAGGGACACCAAGGCTGGGGTGTCTGAGGCTGCAGAGGCCCCTGGGTATAGGGGAGACGGCCTTGGTCTGAGGGTCAGGTGACCTGGTTTCCAGGCCCACCTCAGGCACTGGCAGGTGACCTTGGGCAAATTGTGTCAGCGCCCTGGTCCCATGCTCTCCCCTTGAAGGAAGGGACAGCGATCCTGCCTGCTTCATGTCCTCAGTGGGAGCAGATTCTCCTGCCCTTAGGCCCTTAGGGTAAAGGGTCTGAGCCACTGCAAGTCAGAGACATTAACAACTGCAGTAGTTACAGCTGCTGTGTGTGTTTCCTGTGGTCACCGTAACAAATGACCACAAACTGAGTGGCTTAAAACAGCTGAAATTTATTTTCTCACAGTTCTGGAGGCTGGGTTTCTGAATGCAAGATGTTGGCAAGGCCAGTTCCTTCTGGAGGCCCTGAGGGAGAAGCCACCCTCTGCCTCTCTCCCAGCTTCTGGTGGTGCCAGCAATCCACGGCATTCCTTGGCTTGTAGCTGCATCCCTCCATCTCGAGTCCATCTTCGCTTCACCCTCTGTGTGTCTCCTCTTTGTATCAGGACACCAGTCATTGGATATAGGGCCCACCTGAAATCCAGGATGACTGAGATCTTTAACTAATTACATATACAAAGACCCTATTTCCAAATACGGGCACATTCTGAGGTGCCAGGTAGATGTGAATTTGGGGAGACACTATTCAGCCCATTACAGTCATGATTGTAGTCAGCCTTCATGTCTGCAGATGTGGAGCCCCCGGATGCGGAAGGCCCCCTGGAAGGGACTTGAGCATCCTCGAAGTTTGGTATTTGCAGGGGGTCTTGGGACGGCTGTATTCATTGAGTATTTACTGCTAGTAAGTCCTTTTGCACAGTGCCGCGTTTCCTCACTATCATCCATTTTACAGACAAAGAAACCAAGACCTGGGGGATTAAGAGGTGCCCGAGTCACACGGCAAGTGGGAGCAGAGCTGGGATTGAACCCAGGTCTCTGGTGCGCTTTCTCCTTTCTACCTTTTTGGAGCTGCATGGGGGCTGCCCACAGCCAGGAACCCATGGGGTGCAACCTCCAGCCAGCCTTGTGTTCGCCCAGGGCCTGCGGGACTCCTGGGCCCCAGAGAGAAGAGCTGAGGATGGACAGGGCAGCCCGGGGGCATGAGTGAGCCCCGCTGGCCCCAGGAGACCAGTGTGGGGCAGAGGGTTGAGAGCCCACAGTCCCTTCTTATCTGCTACTTATTCTCCGCGAACCTCAGTGTTCTCATCTGGAGAATGGGAACAGCAACACCACCTCCTGGGGTAATTGGCAAGTTCTAAAATGCTAATCGTCATGGTCATCACTGATAGCTAAAATGTATACAAAAGCACTTCGCAAATTTTTTAAATTTAATGTGTGGGAGGGTAATTGCTTATTCCAAGCCACATCCTAATGAGTGGCTCTACCATGAAATAGCTGTGTGTGGTTGAACTAGTGTCTTAACCTCAGTTTACTCCTCCACTAAAGGGGGTAACATTAGTACCCACCTTCTTTGATGCTGTGAGAGACAAAGGGGATTCAAGTAGAGTGCCTTGCCTGGGGTTATGTTCCAGTTGAAGGCCCAGGGGGTATTTCCTCATCTGTAAGATGGGGGTAATAATAGTGTTGTTATTATCATATACTATTACTTGTGTGAGAATTTGGTGAAGTCATGCAGAGGAAGCACTTGGCTCAGGGCCTGCCCAGAGATCGATGTTAAAGTGGCCTCCTCTCGTGCCATTAGAAAGACTCGAATTGAAATCCTAATGCCAGCGTTTACTGCTGTGTGACCTTGAGTCAGTAGCTTTGCCTCTCTGAGCTTGGCATCCTGACATGTAAAGTGGGGTTAAAGAAACCTGTCTCACAAGATAGTGTATGTGACATGATGGACAGAAAACTGTCACAGGTGGAGCCGCAATCATGTCAGACATTTGAAAGAAGTTGAATTTCTGTCCTGCTTCTGGGGAAAGACCCCCCAGAGGACTTCCTTAAAGATGTCCTTAGAAGGGGCAAATCCTAGTCAAAGGGGTGGGGTGGATTCGATCTTCAAAGACCCAGAGAAGTTGTGCTGTAGTGGAGCTTGGGGTTGCAAGAGCTTGTGGGAGGAAGCTGTGAATGGATGACCCCGTTTTGGGTCCAAGAGCCATGTGTCTTCCAAGGAGAGAAGCAGGTCTCTCAGGCCACCACGAGGGAAGTTGTCTATGAAGCGGTGGCCTTCTCCACACTGGCCTGGGCAGCTCCACCCATCCATGCCTGGATGCCTGGGGTCTCCACTGCAGGGGCCTTGGGGAGTTTCGTACAGAGGAGCCACTCCAGCCTGGTGCCCGATACCGCTGCCTCGCTGGGCTGAGTGCCGGCTCCAGGGTGGCTCGGGAGCTGAGCTGTCACCGCATTCTGTCGAGGCCATGGCGGAGAGGAGGACCCTTGGGAAGCTGTTTGGGAAACAAGGGGCTCTGGGCTCCAGCTGACCGATTCTTCTCCGCGTCCTAATGTGCTGGGGGCAGGGGGCACGTCCCACGTGGTCTGACTGAGCAGTGATGCAAATGGTGGTTCAGGACCAAGTCTGGGCCCAGCCAACCCAGCCTCAAACCTGAGGCCCGAGCCCTGACCAGCTGTGTGTCTTTCATCTCTGAGCCTCAGTTCCCTCAGCTGTAAAATGGGAGTAATAACAGTGCCTATTTTGTAGGGTGTGGTGATTAAAGCTGAATCGCGTGGATTCCCAGATGCACGTTTTGACATATCTGAATCAGGGGGCCTGTTACAACGGGTGGCGCATCATAGTAGACCCAGCCATGCCTTTCTCTTTCTCAACGATACATAAAGTAGCGATGCTTCTTATAGTGGATGCACCTGAGGTTCAGTGAAATATGGTAAATAAGATAAAACCTGTAAAGGACTTAGGGCCACCAGGCTGATGGGAACAAACCCGTCTCCCACCTGCGTCCTCAGCGTAGTCACAGTGGGATCTTGGGCATCTCTGTGCATCTCATAGGAGCTTTCGTTTCCTCTTCTGAAACAATGGGCGTGAGAATCCTGGCCTCCCAGGGCTGTTGTGAGAAGTTAGCAAGCTCGTGTATATCACGTGCCCAGCAGAGTACCCATATGCAGTAGGTGCCTAATCACCGGCATTCCAAAGGAAACAGCAAGGATGGTAGTGCGGGGAGGGGTTTAAAGCACAGACTCTGGGGTTCCCACTCCTGCTCCACCACTTCCTTGCCACGTGACCTTGCGCCGGTTTCCTGACTTCTCTGCGCCTTAGTGCCCACCATCTGTAAAATGGAGATAACAGAAGTATCCAATTCATACGATTGCTGTGAGAATTAAAATTAAAGTGCCTAAGGCAGTGCGTGACAGATGTGTAAGCAATTATTATTTAATGAGCTCCTAATGAGTCTCTTCTAGTTCCATAAATAGAGCTAAAATGGACACTGGGCTCAGTAAAGTAATAAGAAGACAGACTGCACCCGTTTTATAGATGGGGCAGCTGAGGCCCAAGCTGCACGTTGGTTTGCCCAAGGTCACACAGCTGGCCCTCCCCGGAGCTGGAACCTCACCCCAGCATCCAGGCAACAGCCTGATGTTGCCTCCTCGCCCGTGTCAGTCTGGGACTGTGTGATTCTTATGGAGAAGGGAGTTCTTGCCAGGGGAGGAAGGCTTTCGAGAAGAAGCTGCAGCCAGATGCGGTATCTGCTGGGTTGGGGTTCTCATCAGAAGTGGTTTGCTTCTTCCTTTACGTTTCTGCCTGTTCACCACAGCACAGGTGAAGGGGCTGCGCTGGGCTGTGCCCCAGGTCAGCAGAGCCTGCCAACCACCCTGCAAGTCTACCTGCCAGCACTTCCTGGCCTCCAAGTGAACACTCCAAGTAACCTTGGATTTGTCACGGTCCCTCCCTGGGCACCAGTTTCCCATCTTTGAAACAAGGACTTTGGAGCCAGTTGGGCCCCCTGGGACTTTAAATGTGTAAGATTTGAAATTTCCCAGGCATTGCTGAGAGTCAAGGTCACGGGGAAGGGACAGGGTTGGAGGGAAAGAGCTTGCGGCTGTGTGTGCACATCAAAATGGATCTCGGCTTGGGGTCCGTGGGAGCAAGCCTGAGACAGCAGGAGCTCCTTTTCATCCCAGGACGATTCCTCAAGAGGAGGAGGTAGGCAGAAGGTATAACAGCCCAGCAGCTGGGGTACAGGTGCTGCAGGCCGGTGACGGGGACCCGGGCGGGGCACCGACAGTGGCCCTGTGGTCATGTGTATTTGCAGCGCAGAGGTTGCTGAGAACCAGCCTCTTCCTAGCAACTATCTGAAGGCAGGAGATTAAGAGCTCTTTAGGCCACTTCTCAATTTATCAACTTACATGACTCACTTCAGATTAAAACGGGGCCCTTCTCCCCATCCCACCCCCAGCCAATTTCGGGTTTCCAGACTCAGAGGATTTGGAAAAGGGAAGAGAATAGAAATCAATAAAACCAATATTGGCTGAGTACTTAGCGTGTGTCAGGCCATGTGCAGCCCCCAGTCGAAGGTGGTAGGCGATGGCAGATGCCCAGTTGGGGGCTGGACCATGAACAACTCCTGTGCCCAAGGCTTGGCCTCTCCAGCCACAGCCTTTGGAGCTCACTGGGCCTCAGTTTCCTCATCTTTGAAACGGGGCCAGTGTAGGGAGGAGTCGGTGGCCGTGGCCACCCCATGCTCAGGCAGTGGTAATAGAATTAAGAGTGGCTGGGCGTTGGGGTGCAGGCTCTCAGAGGCTGGAGTCTGCACAGACGTCCTCAGCGGGAGGGAATTCCAACGGCTTCCCTCAGCCTGGGACCTCCAAAAGCTTCTCCCGGGAATCTCTGAACTCCAGAGTCAGACCTCGACAGTGGGACTGCGGCAGCTAAAGGTGAATGCAGGCGGCGCTGGTGCTGAACGGTGACCGGTGAGCCTTCACCCGGTGGCCTCCCCCAGCCTCACTGCAGCCTTCACGGTAACCGGTTTAACGATAAGAGTGTCACTGACCAAGGGCTTCTGTGTGCAGCGCTGTCTGCGCATGCGTCCCCTCACCCCTCATGGCCGTGACGGGACCCCTTTACAGAGGAGGACGCCCGGGCTGGGGCAAGTGCGGTGGCTCAGGCCAGCTCTCCCGGCTGGGAAGGGCACCGCTGGGGAGAAGCCGACCCCCCCACCCCCATCATCCTGCTGTGTGCGCTGGACTCGAGGGGAGACCGAGGCCCAGACCGGAATCGCCCAAGGTTGCCCAGTGAGAGCCCAGAAGGCCAGGACTCTGTCCGTGGTACCGGCTGCCACCCCCAAAGGTTATGTGCTACCCCAGCCCTCCAGGGGAGATGGCGAGGCCTCAGGCCAGACATCCAGCCAGGAACAGGGCCATTCACACCCGGCCCGTATGCCCAACACAGCTGCCCACGGACACAGGGGACATTCAGGAGACCCTGAAGGCGGACACCTCGGCAACAACAGGCCTGGACCCCAGGAATCGAGCATGTCCTGCTCTTCATTCTTGCCCCCTAAAGACACTCGGTAACCCTGGTGGGGTCAGAGCCACACTGAGTCCACATTTGGGCAAGAGGGGTAACTACATTTCTTAAGCGCCTACTAGGCACTGTTGAGCGAACTGTAGTTCAAACCCCAGCTTTGCCACTGACAAGCTGTGTCCCCCTGGGTGAGTCGTTCCTTTCTGAGCCTCACGTTTTTCACCTCTAAAATGGGAGAGATGACTGTAGCTGTTGTGGAGATGAGGTGAGGCGTGAGTCAAAGGATCTGTGCGTCCCCTGCCCTGGCTAGCAACCTGCCCTGGTTATCGCCCTGGCTAGCAACACGTGGTTCTCGTACCCATCCTGCAAAGAAGGCGTTCTCATCCTCACTTTGCAGGCCGGACACAGGTCCCTCAGAGAGGTCCAGGGACTCACCCTGGTCTCACAGGTCAGCAGCAGAGCCGCGAGTGGGATCTGGTCAGTCCACATGCTCTGAGGGGCTTGTTGACGTATTCTTGGAACCTCAGAAGGCAGCCAGGGGCGCTGTCGAGAGAGGGTTTTCTCTGCCAGAATATAGGATTGTGGGATCCTAGGTAGAGGAGACAGCCAAGGTCAGTGGTTAAGAGTGGACTCTGGACTCTGAGAACCTGGGCTCGATTCCCAGCCGTAATCCTTCCCTGCTTTGTGACCTTGAGCAAGTGACTTAACCTCTCTGAGCCTCAGTCGCCTTACCTGCAAAATGGGAGTAAATCACAGTAGCAACTTTATAGTGTTCTTACGCTGATTAAATGAGTCAATCGGTGTGAGGTGCTTAGAACAGTGCCTGACACATAGAAGCTCTATGAAGTATCAGCTGTTTACTATTCATCATAGAATCAGAATGGGCAGGGTAGCCAGGCCCCACCCTTCACCCTCTCTCCCTGGGTCTTGCCCCAGCCTCCTCCACGGCCCCGTATGGCCACCAGTGCAGGGGGCCCTTCTCAGAATGTCCATCTGGCCAGCCACTCTCTGGGCAAGGCCTTCAGTGTTCCTGTTGCCAAGCAGATAGAGCTCAGGTTCCTTGGCCCCCATTCGGTGCGCCCATGATTGATACCCCACCTACCCTTCCAGCACCTTCCTCCAGCTTCACCTTCATACCACTTCTCCCTCATCAGTTATTTCATCCACTACGTTTGTCAGGACGTTAGTCATTCAGTACAAATTGGAGTACAGCTCCTGTTCACACTGACCCTTTCCCCACCTCTGAGCCTTTGCCCAGGCTGTGCCCATCCATGAACACCCTTTAGCCATCCTTCAACCCCACTTAAATGCCTCCTTCTGCAGGGAGACTTCCTGCCTCTCCCTTTATTGTAAGCTCCCGGTGGCAGGCCCTGGACCTCTGGAGTCGGGCCTCAGCTGAGGAGTCTTTGTTTTCAACCTCGTGTTTGTCAGAGATTTCATTAGAACATTGTTGAATAAACACATGTGGAATAAGTGAAAGGATGACCTTCCTCACTGGTCCCCCATATCCTCTCTTGCTCCCCCCAAATCATCTGTTCTCCCTAGGTGGCCAGATGGATCCTTTTAACCATGTAAATCAGATTGTGGTGCTTTCTGCTTAAAACTCTGCAGTCCTCCCCACGCTGCGCAGGATAAAACCCAGACTCCTTCCATGGCCTGTAGGCCCCTCACCACACCCCTCTCTCCTCACTCGTCTCCTGTAGCTTACTGGTGTTCTTTCCATTCCTCAAACTCATCAGCCTCTTGCCTGCCTCCGGGCCTTTGCACATGCTGTTTCCCCATCTAGACTGTTTTTCCCCCTTCGCTTTATATTATAGGTTCCTTCTCATAGGTCACCATTGAGGTCCTCCCTGATCTATGTAAAAGAATTTTCCCTGTCACAGCAGTTGTTTTTCAAAAGCATTTATCACAATTGACATTGGTTTCAGTATTTATTGTCTTATTTGTTGTCTGTCCACCCTCTAGACAACCAGCTCCTGGAGGACAGTCCCATTCACTGTTGTGTTCAAGGGCCTAGATCAGGGGAGGGTTTCTGTTTTGGGAGGCTGTGAAGGGCAAAGCAGTGTCCTTCCTCAACATCACACTTGACCCTGTACATACAAGATGAAGAGAAGTGATTCTGGGGGTTGCCTGGGAACCCTACCTGCCTCTAGTAGGCCTCGTAGGGAGGGACCAGAGAGGGAGAGAGTGGGTGAGGGGTGCAGCCCTAAACAAGACAAATGCAATCCACACTCTCCTCCTGTTTACGTTCTAGCTGGAGAGAGGGCAGTAAACGGACAGCCGGGTCTTTAAAGGATTCAACACCAGGTAGCAGTGACCAGGCGGATGCAGTGGAGCAAGGTACAGGAGGAGGAGCCCTCGGCTACCCCATGCTCTGAGGGACTGGGCTTTGTTGCATTGTTTGTGGCTCCGCGGAGTACTCTCAGACTTGGAGAGCCCTTAGTGAGGAGTTTGGGGGCCAGGCCTCAATAAGAGGACGTTTTTGCTGACGAGCCTCACCCAGGACAAGCTCTGGAAAGCTTGTGCGTGCCTGATGCTCACTGCCCCCCCTCCACAGCTCCCCCAGCAGGCACCAGGAGCTGCCAGTTACTACGTCCCCAACCCATGAGGCGGCTAGAAAAGAAACCAGGCAGCGACTGCTTGGAAAACCTATTTCCTTTGTGCAAACTGCAGTCATTGGAATTAAAAAATAACGGCATGTTTACTGAAACAGACAGAATGATACAGAAGGGTTTATAACCAAACAACTAATTCTCCTCTCCCCACATCCCACTGTTTCCTGATGTAACCATTGTTGACACCGTGTTTCCTCAATTCTGGGATGCACGTTTTCCCACACTTTCACAGCCCTGAGAAAGGGATAAATATTGCAGCTGACAACACATTATAGTTTGTTTGTTTTTTAAGTATAGTTGATTTACAATATTCCGTTGGTTTCAAGTGTACAGTATAATCTGAAAAAGAAATAAAACAAACCTGAATCATGTCCTAGTTTATCGGAATTGCCTTCCCTTTCTTAGTGGTCCGTGGGATCGTGGTGCGACTCAGTTTGACGAAATCTGACAGTTTGCTGTTTCCCTCCCTTGCTTGTATTTCCACTTCCTGGAACATATATGTTCGGAGGGATTTTGTTTCCTTTCTTCGAAATCCTTTTGTTCACACCCGTGGCTTTGTTACGTCCTTAGGGTACTGTGGCCAACCTGGTGGCTCGGCAGCCTTTCAGACACACAGAGGCTAGTGCAGGTGACAAGGGCTTGGGAGCTGCTAGCTCTGCCATTTACTTCTCTGTGCCCCCAGCACTGCACACGTGCAGTGCCCAGCACAGACTGGCACCAAGCGTGCACCCGGCGCTGGTTCTTCCCCGCTTCTCCCATGTAGCCCTGAGACCCAGAGGAGGGGCAGGGAGTCTGAGCTCAAATAAAAAGGTTGGATGCAAAAGGTCGGCTAAAAAAAGCCACATGCAAACAAGGGCAGGAGGCAAAGTCAGAAAACAGGCACAAGGGTCAGAAGAAAGAAAACGAAGGGCATTAACCACAAACCTGAAAAGACGCTTCTGTCACCCCCAAAGCAAATAAGACACGTTTTTAAAAAGCAGCTGAAGCAAATAGAGACTTCTTAGAGGAAGGCCACAGAGAGGCCAAGGTGATGCTCTGGACCCTGGCCCAGCCCTCAGCAGGGTAGGTCCAGCACCAGGAGGCCTGGAACAGCCCGGTGCACCTGCGCGCCAGGGCCTTCGGGTCCTTCCCTGCGCCGGTTTCTCCACCTGAATGCCGGAGACTGACGCATATACAGATGCTGCTCCAAGTGCTTTCTGGGATTTATTTCATACAACATCCCTGTGGCAGTTATTATCCCCACTTTACAGGTGAGGGAATGAGGCTCTGCGACATACAGTGACCTGCCCAAGGGCACCCAGCCAGCAGGCTGGCTCCAGAGCCCCCAGCTTAACCGTGACGACAGCAGCCTTACAGTCCCCGAGTGCTTGTTCTAGCAGGGACAGCAGTAATTGCAGATCCGTGTGCTAACAGCCCAGCGAGGGGAAGCCACAGGGATGCAGGGCCCAAAGGAGGCCTCCTGTCGTTGGAGCTGTCAAGGAACAGCCCCAGGAGGGTGTCACGCGGCCGAATGGAAGGATAAATAAGAGCCAGCCAGCTGGAAGGAAGGTAGGAGGTGGGAAGGGTGCCCCAGGCAAAGGCACCGCCTAGACGGGCGGAGGCCAGCAGCTGCAGCCAGAGCAGAAGGCTCCAGGCCGGCGTGGTGAGCACTCAGCAGGGAGGTGGCAGGACCAAGCCAAGGGCAGTGGGCTGGCCGGTTTTAAGCTGAGCAGTGATGTGGCCAGATTGGCCCGTTCGGAAGATCCTGTGGCCCTAGTGAGGATAATGGGTTGGAGAGACGAGGCTGGAGGCTGGAGGCCCGTGAGGTGGAGGCTGGACAGGCATCTGGGTAATTAAGGGGCAGGTTCTGGGGGGAGGGGGTAGCGTGAGCTGACAAGGCTTTGGGACTTAAGAGGGCAGCCAGGGGGAGGCCACATAGAGCCCCAGCTGACACTGGGGCCATTTAGAAAGGGATGGAGATGGTGAGAGGGGAAGCAGGTCAGGGAAAGCCTACGAATCTATTTAATGAGAGCCCAGAGGGATGATTACAAACAGACATAATCATCAGATTATGACAGATCACTGACAAAAGGAATGGGAAAGTCCTTCATAAAATGGAAACGACTACCCATACCTAAAGGTGGAGGGCATTCCTTCAGGCCACAAACGTCAGTGCAGGGCCCACTGTGTGCCAGGCACCAAGGATGCCACACTCGGTACAGCAGACCCATTCACTGCCTCGTGGTTTGCATTCGAAGGGGTGGAGATAGACAGTAAACAAAGATGCAAGCCGGTGGCATGTCAGGGAGTGGTTCATGGATGGAGAAAAAGAAGGCAGAGGAAGGAAGATGAAGAGGGTTGTTTCAAGTATGGGGCCAGGGAAGACCTCCCTGAGAAGGTGGCATTTGGGCAGAGACTTGAGGGAGCCCTGTGGCTGTCTGGGGAAGAGGGAGCAGCCAGTGCAAAGGCCCTGAGGTGGGTGCGTGCTCAGTAGGTTCAGGGGACAGCGAGGAAGACAGTGAGGTGGAAGGGAGCGAGCGAGGGGGAGCGGAGGGGATGAGGTCAGAGAGGTAACAGGGTGGGGGGTACAGATCATGTAGGGCCACTGCAGGGACTTTGGCTTTGCCTTGGAGAGTGACAGGAACCGCAGGAGTGTTCTGAACAGAAAAGGACTGGATTTGTTTGTGGAGAGCAGACTGGGGTGGGTTGATGGGGGTGAGAGGCAGGGAGACTAGGGAGGAGGCTCCCCAATGAGTGCAGTGAGCGAAGACGGTGCCTTGGCCCAGGGTAGAGGCTGTGACACTGGTGAGAAGTGATCACATTTGGGGTATGTTTTGAAGGTAGAGCAGACAGGATTTGCAGATCAATATTTGGTGAGATAATTTTGTTATAGAACTGAAGAGCTGGGTTGACCCCAGCACCTAGCACATTGTCTAGAACCTTGGAACCACTTAGTAAATGTTGGATGAAAGGATGGATGGGTGGATGGATGGATGAGTGGAAGAAAGGAGGGAGGGAGGGAGGAAGGAGTATATGTGGGTGGATGGGTGGAGGGATAGAGGGATGGATGGATGGATGGGCAGGCAGATGGACAGATGGATGGGTAGAGGGGCAGGATGGATGAACGGATGGAGGCAGGGAGAGAGGCAAGGAGGCAGGCCTTGAATGCCACATTAAGAAATCCAAACTTTCTCAGAGGCAGTGGGAGCCACTGCAGGTTCTTGAGCAAGGGCATGACAGGACGTGAGGACTGTTGGAGACACTGCCAGATGGTGCACTGGGCAGTGTCTGGCACCATCCCCCAAGCTGGTAACCGCTGTGGGCACTGATGGCCGATCCTTTCTGTTTTCCTGCTGTGCAACACCCCACCCTCATTCATTTATACATTGCAAGTATTCTGTGAGCGTTCACTCCATGAGGGCACTCTGGGGACCTGGTGTGAATGAACCAGACGCAGTCTCTGCCCACAGGACACATTTTCACCCTCCCTTGGGCCTCAGAACCAGAGACAGGATGCAGATTAGTCTTGGGGCTCAGCAGCCCACCAGCTTCATGCTGAGAAGTGATGGGTTGCTTTCTGCCCTTCCCAGAGACCTTGACTTTCTGCAGCCTCAGTGGAGACCCTCCAGTAATCCAGGCAAGACCTTATGACTGGCCTTGGAACCTAGTGACCCCTAGCATCCTCCTTCTAGCTTGGGGTTTTCTTGTTTGGGATTTTTCTTCTTTGGTTTCATCTGAGGATCGTGTGTGTGTGTGTGTGTGTGTGTGTGTGTGTGTGTGTGTGTGTGTGTGTGTGTGTACGTACATGTGCGCACTTGCTTGGGAGGAAAGACTGTGCTGGGAATGGGTAAAGGTAAAGGGACCAGCGTGCATTTAATGCCCACTGTGTTTCAGGCTCATTACATATTTGTTCACTTAACAAATATTTCTTGAACTGTCGCTATGTGCCAGGCACCGTTTGAGGCAGTAGGAATACAGCGGTGAACAAGACAGGTCTCACTAATAAATAAAATAAATAATTCCAGGCAGTGGTGAGTGTTACAAAGAAAATTAACAGGGCAATAGAAGGGGCCGCCTGGGACAGCTTGAGTAGGATGGTCAGGGAGGCCCTCCCCTAGGAGGTGATGTTTGAGATGACGAGAAGTACCTTGCCGTGCCACCATCTGGGGGAAGAGCAATCCCAGCGAAGGAGCCAGAATGTGCAAAGGCCCTGAGGTGGGAACGAATGAGGCGTGTTCAGAGATCGAGGCCATTGTGGCTGCTGTAGAGTGCTCAGAAGGGAGAGAGGTGGATGAGGCAGAAGAAGCGATAAGGGGCCAGGTCGTGGGGGCTTTATAGGTCATGGAATGATGTTTGGATTTGATCCTGACCCTGAAGGGTCTTAAGCAGGGGTGAGACACACACGCAGCCCCCTTTGGCTGCTATGTGGAAAAGGGATTGTCATCTCAATCATTCCTTGCAACAGTTCTGGGCAGTTGATGAGGAAATTCCCATTTCACAGATAAAGAAACTGAGTTGCACAGCTAGTAAGTGACAGAGCAGGGTTTGAACCCACATCTGCATGACCAAGTCCTGCACATGATCGTGGGCACCCACGGAAGGACCCCGGACCGGGAAATGGCATGGTGCTGGTGGGGTTGCAGGATGCTGACGTGGCCATTGACCGGTTAGGGGCCTCTGGTTTGGCCCCTGCCTGGGTGCCTCTGTGCCCCTAGGGCAGACGCCCCCTCATCTCACTCACCGCCCCCTTAGCTCCAGTTCCAGAGGCACTGGTTCATTCCCTGATGCTTTGGACCTGCCTCCGCTCAGGGGCCTTGAGGGGTGGGCGCCAGGAGCATGGATTTCACAGGATTCTATCAGAAGCTTCTGCAAAGGCCTTCCCCTGCCCTTGGCATACAGCATATTCGCAGACTGACCTCCCGACTCCTAGGCCCTGAGAGCCAAGTCCCAGCTGAGACTTGGCGGGGACCAGGGGAGCAAGCAGCCCAGGACAGCTGGTGTGCAGCCCCGGCCTCTGTGGCTCTGTGGAGTGGGCAGGAGGGATGGACAAGATTCTCCCCGACCCCGCTCCACCCCCTGTCCCCGCCCACCCCTGGAGAAAATTTGGAGACAGGCAGAGTAAATTTGGTTCCTTTGCTGTGATCACAAGGGCCTGCTTTATACAGGCTCCACAAGGAGACAAGCAGAAAGCAAAGAAGAGGGGTCTCCGGGGCAGGAGGCAAGAGAGGAACCTGTTGAGGGTCCACCAAGGCATGAGGGGGCCGTGCCCTGTGTGCCCGACTCACCCTCAGGGGCACAGCGAAGGGGGCACGAAACCATCACCCACCTTGTCTGCTAAGCCCTCTTGTCACCCCGCTGCTTCCCTCCTGCGCCCTCACCAGCACAGAGCTCAGGGGTAAAGGCTGTGTCACCCACCAGCTAAGGGACCTCACCACTCTGAAGCTGTTCAACAGCTGCAAACAAGGTGATAAACCTTCCCGGGCAGGACGTTACTGAGGGAGCTGCAAGAAGCCCTCAACTTGGTGCCTGGCATATACTAAGTAGTCAGTTTACAAAGCAGACAGCACGTCTGTGGTGGCAGGGATGATGGTGGCCACCCATCTTCCTAAAACCCACCTCGCCTCTTACCCCCTGCCACCATCTCCCCCATCTCACACTCCCCGCCACGCCCCATCTGAGCCCTGACCCAGCCCCGTTCATGGAGGGGGTCCCACCGGGTCAGGTCTGCCCAGGGTCTGCTGTAGGCCAGGCTCTGGGCTCAGGGCTTCTGGCTCGTTCTCATTCCATCCTCAGGACAACAGTGTAAGGGCCATGGCCTCACCCCCACGTCATGGCCGAGTAAATAGGCTCCCAGCTGTGAGGGCGTCTGTCTAGGGGGACTCAAACCCAGGTCTGCAGGGGAAATCGCCACTTTTCCTAACCTTTGGGGATTCTTCTTAGGTTGTTTGTGGAGGCTGTGCTCCATTGTGGGCCTTGGTGTGTGAGGGTGTTTCCTGCATTGGGAGGAGAGGTTTCAGGTGGAGGGAGACCTGATGCTCCGGGTTATTGCCCCCCTTCTTCCCCAACGGGGAGTTAGGGCCCTGGGGGCCCTCAGCAGGACAGGGTCAGAGCGGGGATGGGCAGAGACCAGCTTGGCTGGTGAGTAGAGGCAGAGCCGGGAGTGGGGCAGCCTGGGGATGGTGGGAAGGAACCACCGAGGCAGGAGTGGGTAGCGGCTGCAGCAGGTGGGTGTGGAGAGCTCAGAATGCCACCAAGACCCTCAGAGATGGCCGTGGGGGTGACAGCAGGCAAGATGCTGGGGGGAGGGCGTCCCCAGGATCCTCACCTTTGTGCAGACCCCTCCGTGTGTCCCTTCCTCTCGCAGAGGGCAGCGGGGGTAGCTGCGTGCCCGTGGGAGAAGCAGATGGTGGCTGGGCGGTGAGGGAGCTGCCTGCTGACCTGAACGCTCGCACTCTCCAGGACCTGCGGGTCCTTTTCTCCCTCCCAGGAAGCCTCTGGGCCCTTCAGATTCCTCAAGTGTTCCCAGGGACTCGGTTTCTCTGCACCCTTTCTGGCCTCAGTCCCCAGAACTCAGGAGACCCAAAGTCAGAGCCAGCACACATCACCGATGCTTCAGACCCTAAAGAGCCTCCCACCAACTGCCTCCTTTCCTAGGGGAGGAACTGGACTCCGAGAGGTCTAGTCACTGCTCAAGGTCACACAGCGAGTGGATGGCAGAGAAAATGGACTCTGGGCTTGTGACTCGCTCCCAGGGGAGCAGCTGCTTTGTCCTTTCACACTTCCCTCCAAGAGAAGAAAAGCTCCCCGTTCTCCTTGATCCCTGGGCCTCTGGTGCCCAGCCCCATGCTGGGGGCTGATGCCCACACGCTGGCCCCGAGCCCTTCCGTGGTGGCTCCAGTGTCTGCTGGCTCTGCAGTGGCCCAGTCGAGAGGTTTGGTTTTGGAAGTTTTTTCAGGGACATGTTTGGAGGGTGGCCAGCAGGTCTTTTCCACCGCCATGGAAATTTCCAATGATGGAATTATTGAAACCTTCCGTGGCCCTTCTCCCACCCCACTTTGTTCTGAAAAACAACTCCTTGGTGGCTAGGAAGGGGGGAGAGCAGCTGAGATCCCAGATTGAAACCTGCGGAGAAGAATTCCCCAGTGAGAGACTCCCAAGTAGATCTCTAATAGGACCCAGGGGATCCTGGTTTGGAATCCGGGCAGCCTCTCCGGAAGGGATTTCCAGCTGCTCTGGGCCAGGAGCCAGGACAGCCACTGCAGCCCAGGACATCCTCCTGTTCTGTGCTGGGGTGGTGTCCGTGCCTCACTGTCGCTCAGTGAATGCTGATTGGTTATGAGATAGGTGCGACAGGTGCGTAGGTGGGTGGGTAGGGAGGAAGGAAAGGAGGGAGGGAAGCATATTGGTAAGACGGGCTCCACTAGGAATCATCCAGGCCTTGTGACCTTGGTCAGCCACTTCACTCCTGTGCTGTCCGACTTCCTGAAAAACGGACACAATCATACCTACTGCACGAGGTTGAAATGAGAACTAAGGCGTGGGAAATGCCTGGCTCGGTAGACGACAGAAACTCGGATCATCTCCAACACAGAATAGGTAGATAATGCGTGAGCTTGGGAGACAGCCCTGACTCTGTCTCTGTGAGCTGTGTCGCATGGGGCAGGTGACTTCACCTCTCTGGGCCTCAGTTTCCTCATCCACGAAATTGGGATAAGAAAGAGCACGTGTCACCGGGATTGCTTGTAGGGGTCAGATGACAGGTAAATTGGCCTGTCCCCGCTCCCAGTGCTGTTCTGGTTCTGGTGGCGAGTTGGGGTTGGGGAGGGCAGCAGGCCTGGGATGGCAGAGAAGCCTTTCCCTTAACTGGGGTGGGAAGGATGTTTTAGTTTAGGCCCCTGTGGGTGGGCAGACAACAGGCTTTCTCCAGCTCAGTCACAGGGGATAGGACCAGCTGAGAAGGCAGCTGTGATTGACAAACCCCCAGGGAGACATGGAGCCAGTGGAGCCTGAACTGGAAGTGCCCTGGGGATGCACAGCTCAGGGAGGTGGCCACCACGCTCTAGGGTTCCCGCCTTAGTGCAGCTCGACTCCAGCCCGTGAACTGCCTGCTCTCCCTCTCCTCTGGCCAAGAACAAGCCACCCCTGGGGGAGTTCTCACCCACCTGGGTGGGGCAAGGTGAGGGGTGAGCTGCTCTGGGCCCAGATGGGGCCGTTTCGGTGACAGGGGTTGAGGGTCAGTTGGCGTAAGCAGAGCAGGCTGTAACTGGGAGGCAAGCTGCCCAAGCCCCTGTAAAATGGGGATAATAGAGCCCACCTCCCAGGCTGGCTGTGAGGATGAAACAAAACAGTGTACATAAATACGGCATTGCACCACCAGGCCCAGGGCTGGCATTCATCTACCCACTCTACTGTGTACTGAACATCTACCGTGTACCAGCCCTGATCTGGGCAATGGGATTTTACAGTAAACAAACAAAGCTGTCTGGGGTCGTCAGCTTGTCCAGGACATTCTGGTTTTAGCACTAAAAGTCCCGCACCCCAGAAAACCCCCCATTCTCAAGAAAATCCGGACAGTTGGACATCCTAACACAATCCCTACCCTTATGGAGTTTAAAGTTTAGTAGAGGGAGACAGACAGTAAGTAAGCATATAACATTCATGGTGGTTGAAAGTATTATTTTTTAAAATAACCCAGAGTAAGGGAGTAGGGGGTGATGATGAGACTTATCGTTTTTGACGGGGTGGGCAGGGCGGGCCTCTCTAAGGAGGTGACATTTGAGCAGGGACCTGAAGAGGTTAGGGAGTGAGACATGTGGACATCTGGGAAAAGAGCACTGCAGGCAGAGAGAACAGCGTGGGCAGAAGCCCTGAGGTGGGAGTGTGCTGGCATATCGGAGGAACAGAAAAGGAGATGAAGCGGGGTGAGGAAGGGTTGGCCAGTTGAATTAATTTGGGCTCCTTTCAGAAGCAAGTAGTATAAATGTCAACGCAAGTTAACTTAAGAAAAAAAGATGTGTTGACTTCAGGTATGGCTGTATCTTGGTGCTCAAATGAGTTTTTTTATTCGTCAGCTCTGCTTGCATCTGTGGTATCTTCGTTCTCAGGAAGGTCCCAGCAGCCCCAGCCAGATGTCCTATGTGTCTGTAACTGCAGCAAAAAGAGATGCTCTGTTGTAAGGTCCAGGCATGGCAGGTGAGAGAAGGCTGAGGGAAGAGCATGGGAGGTAAAGAAATGGGAGGGGAAGGGGGAGGGTCGGCAGAGCCAGGGCACCTGGGCCCCCGCCTTGTAGACCCTGGACTTTGGACTTAGTTCTGAGTGTACTGGAAGCCATAGAAAGTTTTCAACTAGGAAGTGGCGTGATAATTTATGTTTTAGGAATGTCAGTCTGGTTGTTGTGTGGTGAATGGATTGTAGGAGCAAGGGGTTAGCAGGGAGATTGATGAGGAGGCTAGTGCGATCACCCAGGTGAGCCTCGATGATAGACGTAGAGATGGAGGGAAGGGGATGGACTGGGGGGAAGGGGACTTAGGGGAAACCCTGGACCAAGTCTGGGGCCCAGGTGGGAATAGGGTCACCAGCAAGGACTATGGCAGAGTCTATACTCCAGATGGACTGGGGTGTGGGAGGGAGCTCTGTGCCAGGGGCAAGGCAGGAGCCAGTCCCTAGATTTGGGGCCTCTTTGCCCAGATGGCATGAGCCCCCTGAGCTGGAGGCCTCAGATCTTGGACTCCTCTCCCAGTTAGGGTCCCATTGAGCCCAGAGCCTGGAGCCTATAGGTAGGGCCCAAATGGCCCCAGCTGTGAGGAAAGGAGAGTTGAGAGGTCCAGGAGCCCACCCAGCAGACAACAGGAGGCCCAGAATTGAGGAAGCCTCCTACTTCAGACATGGCCATTGCCCCTTCCACCAGTGCTGGGTCCAGGACAGAACAGTCCCCCTGTGAGCAGCATCAGGGTCCTAGGTAAGTCCCAGAGCTTCTCAGGACCTGTCCTGACGTACTCTTGGCGCCTAAGGGCAGCTAAGGGGTCTGCCCTGCCTTGAGTCACGGAGACTGACTCACGTCACATGCAGGAGAAGAACTGCCCAGAGTCTAGGTTTATGGAAGATGGTGGGCCCACACTGGGTCACCCATCTCTGACCCACCAGACTAGACTAAGTCTTGGGCCATTGCCTAACTTTCCAAAAAAAAAAAATGTCCAGTCAGATGAAACATGAGCATTTTTCTAAGGTTCCTGCTCTGAGCAGGCTTCAGGTAAGGGGAGATCCAGGTATATCTGAGTTAAGCTTCCCAGGGCATGCACCTAGGGCAGTTCTCAAAGACTGCATGCTTCAGAAGGGACTTGTGTCTCCATGTACCATTTAGGGATGCGTCCATGCCCAAATCTGGTGGCTAATGAAGACAAGACTACGGCACAGAGAACCTAGGAGAGTTTGGCTGTATCTGGGAGCATGGCTGGACTCACGGTCATCTATGGAGCACCTGTTTGGGGCTCACCACTTTCACATACATCATCTCTTCTTATATGACAGTCCTACAGGGGAATGTTATTATCCCCACTTTACAGATGAGGGAACTGAGGCTGAGAAAGGGGCTGCATGATGTTTGTCACATAATAAGTGAAATTGACGGAAAGGGCACTCCCTGCCCTTTGGAAATGATGAACACCATAGCGGCCCACTCTGGGAAGAATCTTGTAA
Source organism: Neophocaena asiaeorientalis asiaeorientalis (assembly GCF_003031525.2). Lineage (NCBI taxonomy): Eukaryota > Metazoa > Chordata > Mammalia > Artiodactyla > Phocoenidae > Neophocaena > Neophocaena asiaeorientalis. The sequence goes on from NW_020172719.1 coordinate 1,736,104, forward strand.
AGCAAAGCGAATCGATCTTTTCACCCCGTGCATCCACCCTCCCTCCCTTCCTCCCTCCCTTCCTTCCTTTTATCTTTCCCTCCTTCCTTAACTGTTTACAGATGACCTGCTATGTGCTAGACACTGTGCAAGGCCCTGGGAATGTATAGTAGTGATTAAAAAGCAGACACAGACCCTGCACTCATTGATCTAGTGTCAAACCGTAATCCAGCAGTCACACAGACGCGTGTAAAATACAACCATGATGAGTTCGACAACAGAACATATAGTAGGCAAGTCGGGAAAGGCCTCCCTGAGGAGGTGGGATTAAGCCGAGAATAGTAGAATGAGGTGGAGTTTGCTAGGTGCTCATGGGGCAGGAACAGCATTAACATTCAGGCAAGGGAACAGAACAGACAGAGGCCTGGTGGGGAGAGTGAGCAGTGTGGCTGCAGCAGAGAACGTGAGAGAATGGGGTGTTGGGCAGGGCTGGTGGAGCTGGGCCAGGCCACCCGGGGCTTTGAAGGTCACTTCATAAGGAGTTCTGTCTTAAGCCTAAGAGCGAGATGGGGAGGATGTGATGTAATCAGATTTGCCTTTCTGAGTGGAAGCAGAGAGGCCGGTTAAGAGGCTACTGCAACCACCCAAGCAAGAGATGAGGAGAGCTTAAGAGCAGGGGATGTGGAGATGCGGGGAAGTGAGTGGTTTCAGGGAAATGCAGGAAGGAGCGAAATCAACAGGACTTGGATGATGGAGAGGGAAGTGACAGGGGTAACTCTTGAGTTCTGAGCTGTCCGCCCGAAGAGAAGACGAGGCCATTCATGGGGGTGGTGAACCCCAGGGGAGAATGAGGTGGGGGTGGGGAAGTTTAAGGGTTGGATTTCAGACATGTTAAGTTGAACTCCTACCTCACACCATACACAGATCAAAGTGAGAGGGAAGAAAACAGGACGGGGGAAGTTTTTGGCAAATATTTCTTAGCTATGACAACAAAAGCATGAGCAACAAAAGAAAAATAGTTAAACTGGGCTTCGTCAAACTTAAAAAGGTTTCTGCCTCAAAGGATACTCTCAACAGTGAAAAGACGTGAAAAGATGATCTGTGGAATAGGAGAAAATATCTGTGAATCATATATGTGATAAGGGATTAATATCCAGAATATATAAAGAACTCCTACAGCTCAGCCAAAAAAAGCCAAACAACCCAATTCAGAAATGGGCAAAGGACTTGACTAGACATTTCTCCAAAGACAATACACAAATGGCCAATAAGCACATGAAAATGTGCTCAACATCACTAGTAATTAGGGAGATGCAAGTCAAAACCACAGTGAGATTCCACTTCACACCCATTAAGATACCTATTATAAAAAACAAAGCAAAACAGGGACTTCCCTGGTGGCGCAGTGGTTAAGAATCCACCTGCCAATGCAGGGGACACGGGTTCGAGCCCTGATCCGAGAAGATCCCACATGCCACGGGGCAACTAAGCCCCCGCGCCACAACTACTTGAGCCTGCACTCTAGAGCCCGCAAACCACAACTACCAAGCCCACATGCCACAACTACTGAAGCCCGCGTGCCTAGAGCCCGTGCTCCCCAACAAGAGAAGCCACCACAATGAGAAGCCTACGCGCTGCAACAAAGAGTAGCCCCCACTCACTGCAACTAGAGGAAGCCCGTGCACAGCAACGAAGACCCAATGCAGCCAAAAATAAATAAATTTATGGGAAAAAAAACAGAAAATAACAAGTGTTGGCGAGGATGTGGAGAAATTGAGACGCTTCTTCACTGTTGGTGGAAATGTAAAATCGTGCAGCTGCTGTAGGAAATTGTATGGTGGTTCCTCAAAAAATTAAACAGAATTACCACATGATCGGCAATTCCACTTCTGGGTATGTACCCAAAAGAATTGAAAACAGGGACTCAAACAGATACTTGCACGTCCATGTTCATAGCAGCATTATTCATAATAGCCAAAAGGGGGAAGCAACCCAAGTGTCCATCAACAGAAGAATGGATAAAATGTCTGTCTGAACATACAACGGAATATTATTCAGCCTGAAAAAGGAAGGAAGGTCTGACACATGCTGCAACACGATGAATCTTGAAGACATCATGCCAAGTGAAATAGACACAAAAGGACAAACGCTGTGTGATTCCACATACATGAGGCCCCTGGAGTAGTCAAAATCATAGAGACAGAAGTTGAATTGTGGTGCCAGGAGCGGGGCGGGGGAGTAGGGGGGAATGGGGAGTTAGTGTCTAATGGGGATAGCGTTGCAGTTGGGGAAGATGAGAAAGTTCTGGAGGTGGGTGGTGGTGACGGTTGCACGACAGTGTGAATGTATTTAATGCCCCTGAACTGTACATTTAAAAGTGGTTAAGATGGTAAACTTGATGTTATGTAGATTTAACCACAATAGGAAAAAAAGTAGATGAGAAAAATTGGATTGAGACGACACAGAGATCCGAACGTAAAATCTGCAACTGTAAAGCTTCTAGGAGACATAGGAGAACATCTTCACCACCTAAGAAAAAGAGTTTTTCAGAGAAGACACAAAAATGCATTTATCATAAAGAAAAAACTGACAAGTTGGACTTGAGATCGGTTGAGGGTGAGGTGTGGGGACATCTGGGTGGAGAGGCCAGGTAGGAAGCTGGTTGTCGCTCGTGATGAGGTGTGGGCTGGAGGAACCAGGTTGAGGCCCCAAAGTCAGCTGATGTTTCTAGCTACAATCTGCCTTTGGAGCCGCCAATGGGGTCACCCACCTTAGGATCCACCAGACTAGAATAAGTGACTTTGGGCCACCTCTGGAATAGGTCTAGTTGTGGATGTCCAAGCAGATGAGCCGCTGAGCATTTTCCCAAGGTATCTTCTCTGAGTGGCATCTCGCTGGGCTGTAGCTTATACCGTCCGTCTACTTCTCTGGCCAGATTCGGGGTGCATCTGTGATCACAGCTCTCTGCACTGCACTGTCTCTTTCTCTCCCATCCCTGGGGCTAATGGAGGAGTCGGATGAAATCTCATTTCCTCTAAACAAGAGGCTGATCAATTATGGTGACCGGAACTTGCTGTCTGGAAGAATGAGCTTTGCATTTCTCTTGGGAAAGACCAGTGTCCGAGCTCTTTCTCCTCCGCCAGGCTGGCCTGGAGGGGAGTTGGTTACTACAGTACCCAGACCACAGGACTGCGGGAAAGCTGTAGAGTGAGAGATGATTTTCACGTGGCCTTGTCTTGCTGAGGGCCCCCAAGCCTGGGGTCCCAGCCTCAAACCTTGCTCTCTCTGACCATCCCCAGGCCCCTGGATTTCCTGGCTCCACCGTCTTGGTACTGTTTCTACACAGCATTCATTGGAAAGCAGGGAGTTGACTTGGTCGCGCTGCAGAGTGATTCTGGGTCTCTGTGGGACAAAGGGGTCAGGGACTGCTTTGAGAAGCTGATGAAAGCCATAGGTTTCCTCCTCAGAAAAAAAAATGCAAATCTACACAAACCTTTACAAAGGACCTTTACATGGACCTCGGCTAAAGACAGCCTGATCTGGAGCTCCCTGCAATGGCGCCAAGCCTACCTAAATGCTTTTCTGCTTAACCCTCTCGTTATCTTCAGGGGGAGGTACAATTTATGCCAGTTTTGTAGATGGAGAAACTGAGATTCAAAGGAGTAACCCTAGCGGCCTGCCTGGTCCCAAAAGGAGTAACTGGGCCCGTAAGCTGGGAATTCCCAAATTATTTCTCCTCCTGAACAGTTGGGAGTCCCCACCCCACCCTCCCATTCACAGCTTCTCTGATTGGGAGGAGGGAATATCAAGTAATCAGTGGTGGGAGGCCTTGACCCCCAAAGGGTGGAGCTTTTGCCTGATTCACCTTTGAGTTCCCAGCATCCAACCCAAGGCCCCAAAATCAACTGACTGAATGACAACTAAGAGAATGCATGGGGCATCACAGGGGAAGGGACCTTTGGCTTTGGAAACAGAAATGCTCCTAGACATCAGCTCTGTCCATCCCAGCTCTGCAATCTGGGCCTCTCGGAGCCTCAGTTTCCCTGCCTGTAAAATGGGAGCAGCAGCGCTCCTCTGACAGGGCTATTAGGAATATGAAAGGAGACAGCTGTGTGACAGGCACAGTGCTCAACATTTCGCAGCCATTGTCATACATCTTCTCCCCCAAAGCCTAAGCACGCACGTGTAAATATCCCCCTCTCGCAGATGAAGAAACTGAGTCCCAGAGCAAGGCCATGACCTGCCCAAGGCCGTGTAGGAGTAGCAGAGTTGGAATCAGAGCCCAGGTCTGCCTAAGCCCAGTCTGTGCCCTTGAACAAACGCATGGTGCCTGACACCTACTAGGTGCTCATTAAATGGGCAAGGTGCCACCCCCAGCCCCCCAGCTAGAGAGGCTTTCTGCAAGAGCCTGCGGGTGGTAACATCAGACACAATACAGAATAAAAGTGGCCTGGGAGCATGCAGGAGCTTTGTTGTGACCCCTCCACATGAAGTCCCCCTCTCCCCAAGACCTCTTTGAGTTCCTACACAATGAAGTCTCTAGTCATGAGCTGGGGCAGTAGTGAGGAAGATGAACTTGATTGCTGTTTGGTCCCTGATTTTGTCTTTTCACTTTTTTCCCCTCCTGCTGCAGCGGCAGGTGGGAGGCCCGGCAAATGCCCAGGGGCCGCCCCTCATTCTCACACCCACTCACCTACTCCCTCTGTGCAGCTTCCTTCCTGTGTCTGTTCAGAGCGGCAGCCCAGGCTCAGGATGGAAGGAATGAAGTCCACATTCTTGGCCCCCTCCCAGCTCAGATGGCACTTTTCCAACTCTTGGGTGACACGGAGATGGATGCTGAGTACACGAGGGCTCTCCATGAGCCTCGGACGTGCCAGGTCCGGTACGCGGAGGTGGACCAGCCTCCTCCCCCAGGGGGCTCCCAGAAAGACAGTGATAGTGTAGCACGTTGAGAAGGCCATAGAAACACAGACGCGGGGTTGCAAAGTCTGCCTGGAAGATCAGAGAAAGCTTTAGAAGAGCAAGAGTTAGAATTAGCCTTTGCCCAAAGGAGCCTTTGCCCAAAGAAGGAGCTCCCCCTGCTTCGGGGGAGCAGCCCGGGCGAGAGCCTGGGGGTGTGGAACTTCACAAGGTGCTTATTACAATTGGAAGGAAGGATACAAGTGAGGGGCCGAAGGCCGTGAGACTGGAGAAGTAGGCAGGACCTGTGTGTTGAGCTGCAGATTTTGAACCTTGTTCTGAGGGTACTAGGGAGCCATTGAAGGCTTCCGAGCAGGGAGTCACCTGACAGGTCAGCCAGCAGGCTGCGTGGCTCCGTCCTCCTCTGCTTGACCTCCAAATGCTGGGGGCTCGGCTCCGAGCTGCTTCCCTTCTCTCACTCTGCTCTCATTGGTGATCTCACCCCGTCCCATGGCTTTAAATATCATCTTTAAGCTGCTGATTCCCATATTTTTATCTTCAGCCAGAGTCTCTCTTCTGCATTCCCAACTCATCATCCAACTGGCCGCTTGGCATCTCTACTTGGACGTCTCACAAAACATCTCAAAGTTAACAAGTCCAAAACAGGATTCTTGATCGTGCCCACCCAACCCCCAAAACCTGCTCCTTCCCCAACTTACCATCCCAGTAAATGGCACCGTCACCCACCCTCTTGCTGAAGGCGGAGCCCTTACCGGCCATGCTCCTGCACCTGCCTCTCCCCCGCTCATCCTCTTGGTTCCTCTTCCTATCTCCCATCTGCCCACGGCCCTGCAGCCGGCACCCTGTCCGCGCTCGCCTGGATGACGCAGTAGCTGCTCTTTCTTCCCACCCTCTCTCCCTCTCACCCTGACAGTGTATCCTCCAATGGATGATGGATCTTAAAAACAAACGAACAAACTTCGTGCTAATCTGCCACCTAAAAGTCTTTAGAGGCGTCCCTCTGCACCTGGAGTAAAACCCAAACTCCTCACCATGGCTTCGAAGCCTCACACAGTCTGGCCCGTGTCCTTCTCTGAGCTCGCCTCATCCCTCTGCCTCACTCACAAGGCCCAGCCATGCTTTGTGTTATTAAAACCATGCTCCACCCCTTCCTGCCTCAGGGTCTTCGCCTGTGCTGTTCCCTCTGCCTGGCACACACTGGCCCCAGCTCTTTGCACGTCTACTTGGCAAAATAAGTCCCCTGGCAGTCGGTCATAAAGCCTTAGTCTCTTCATAGCACTCTTCACAGCCTGTCTTTTCCAACAGAAGCAAGCACAGTGTGTCTGGCACACAGTAGGTGCTGCGTGCACCTACTCTTAAATAACTCTTGAGTGAGTAAATCACAAAAGGCCAGAGCAGAGGGGACCTAGAAGCAGGAGATCGGGGGGAGAGAATGAGACCTGAAAGGACAGTGGCAGGACGAATAGAGGAAAGGAATTAGTACCAGGTGGGACATTTGGATTTGATCTTAGAGGCACTGGGGAGCCATGGAAGGATCTTGAGCAGAGTCCTGGGAGGGGAAGTGATCCTTAGAGCAGGGGAGGCTGCATGCCCGGTGGCCATGTGACTGGGTTCTGAAATCGGACTGCCATGGGTCAGACCTTGGTTCAGCAACTTCCAGCTGTGAAACCACAGGCAAACCCCTTAGCCTCTCTGTGCCTCGGTGTCTTCCTCTGTAAGCCAGGGCTTGCTCCTGAAGCCTCCGCAAGGGCAGCTGAGAGGCTAAATGGGATGGTGCATGTCAAGGCCTTGCTCAGTAAACATGGAGCTCACAGTCTAATGGGGGAGATGGGTAGATACACCCTGGCTCTGGTTCCCCAGGACGAGCACTGGACCGGACGTACAAGCCAGGCCCTGTGCAAGCAGAGAATTTAATGCGGGAAGGTAAGGAAAGGCCTCCCAGAAGAAGTGACATTGGATTTCGGGGAGACACTTTCCTTGAGAGAATATTTTGAGTCAGCAGTCACTGGCCCATGAACAAGGGAGGAGGAGGTGGGTTCTGGCTGCTTAGCTCCCAAAATAACCCCAATCCGAGGGCGGACAGCCCGGCAAGCCCCGGGAGCCACCACCATGCCTCTCCTGGCTGAGTTCCGGAGACCTTGGAGCCGCCCTTGCGCTGCCCTGTGTGCCCGGGTGGCAAGGGGACTGGAGGAGGGATGCCCAGCCCAGAGTTCCAGGCCCGGGCCGAGGGGGCTGGGTGGTCAGTGCAGGCACCGTGGCCCAGGCCCTCTCTCCCCGACACACAGGCTGCTGAGCTGCCCCACGAGTACCCAGTCGTGTTTGCGTTTCGGCTTCTGGACCCGCGGCTTGACCACCAGGGCAGAGAGGACGCGATGCTCTGTCCTTCCTCTCTGTGTCTCCCATCGTCCCAGTTTCTCTGTGTCTCTCTGGCTCTGTGTCTGTCTGTCCATTTCCCTCTCTCTCTCTCTCTCTTTCTCCCCCTCTTCCTCCTTCCTGCTGTCCACCTCCCTGCCCCTATCCTGCTTCTCTCTCTCACTGTGTCTCACTTTATCTATTTCCAAGTCTGCCTCTGTTTCTCTCCCCCTCTTCCACCTCCTTTCCTCGCCCGTCCCTCCCACCCCAGCCTCTCAAGTTCCTCTCTGCCTTACGGCTTCTCTTTCTCCCCTTTCTTTGCTCTCCACCCAACCCCCTCCTCCCCCTCCAGTGGGAGGCATCCTGGAACACACACACACACACACACACACACACACACACACACACACACACACACAATCTCTGAGCCCAGCACCACCACCCCCAGCCTCCCACACTGGCCGAACCTGGCCCAGGACACAGGGATGAGGGCAGGATCGGCCAGAGGGGTGGATGCGGTGGGTAATGGATGTGGTGGGGGAGGTGTCCTATCCTCCCCACTTCCCTCAGCCCCGTGCTCAGAGCTGGGAACCAGGGGTGGGGGAGTGGGGTGGAGGTTCCTGGGCTGTTTCCTCCCCTCTGTGCGACTGCTGGGCTTCCCGGGCCTTGGACTGCAGGTCGGGTCATTGGGCCCATTCAGCAGAATTATAAATAGCATGGTGTGCCCAGCCTGGCCCACAGAGCAACCACGGCCGCTGCAGGGCCCCCGGGCCCCCTGTCCTCCGTCCCTCCAGCCATCCCTCTGAGGCAAGGCTTGCCCATCCCCTGTGCTGCCAGCGGGTCCCCAGGTCAGTATCCAATGTGCTGTCGCCATGGCAACCTGCATGTCCCCGTCCAGCCCAGGCTCAGGTTGTGGGAGGCGTGGGCCACTGAGGGAGAGGTCCAGTGGCCTGGAATCAAAGGTCGCCGCTCTATGCTGGGGCTTGCCGGCTCTCTCCGGGGCTGGGGAGTGGGGTCCTGTCCCCTGAGAAATCTCACGCTGCTGAGGGTGGGGGAGGGGCAGAGATGCCTGACGCTGGAAGGCCTGGCAAGAGGGGCACTGCCCCAGGCTTCTGCCAGCGAACTGGGCAACTTGGGTCAGCCTGGGCCTTGAAGCCAGAGAGATGTGGGTTCAGATCCTACATCCCCACCTACTACTTTGGTCACCTTGGGACCACCACTTAACCCCTGAGTTCAGCATCCTCAGTGTTGAGACAGGAAGAGTGATACGCCTCCCTCTCCAGGGGCTGCTGGAGAGATCAGAGACCACCAGCTGTGAGGCAGGCCCCTTAGTTCTCACCCATCCTCTCCTTAGTCCCTGAAGGCGGTACCGGTCAGGGCGAAGCTTAGACTTCAGAGTCACACTGGCCTGCATTCCTATCTGGCCTCTGTCATTTACCAGCTCCATGATTTCAAGTAGGCTACACAATCTCTCTGAGCCTCAGTTTCCCCATCTATAAAATGGGCATGAAAACAACATCTGCCCCTCGTTGTTTTGCGGATGAGTTGGGCTGAGGTGGGAGAAGCCTCTGGCCCGGTGCCACGCACATAGTCAGTGCCCGCCCGTGGCAACTGCACTTCCCATCACTTTCTGAATTTTTATTTCTCTTCCGACCTTCTCAGCGAGATGACCCTACCTTCATCTCTGATTCAATGGTCACTTCAGGCAACTCCCTTTCCCTCCCAGGGCTCAGTTTCTCCATCTGCAAAATGACCACAAGACCACCCAGGCCCTGCCCAGGTCTGAGATTTGTGTATCTGAAGCAGCCCCACCGGGCTGGGCTGTATCTATTATTATTAACTGATGCCCTCACCCGAGCCCTGTCCTCAGCCCCCGAAACCTGAGCTGCCTGGTTGCCTGGCAACTGAGGCGCGAGCTGGGGAGGCTTGGGTGTCAGGGTGTCCAGCTGCAGCCCCCTCCCTGCAGGCCGGAGCCCCGTCACTATGGTCACCATGTGGCCGGGAAGCAGGAGGGCTCAGGGCTGGGACCCTTGACCGGGGCAGCCCGGGAGAGGCCTCCTCTTCCTCTCATACCTGCCCAGGGCCGACCTGTCTCAGAGCCCACTTTCTCGGGGTAAAAGGGGCCATCAGCCTGGGATATTTTTATAGATGGGGCACGTGGTCAGGCTCACAGAGGGAGAAATCGGAGCTTCCTCGCACTGCTAACTGATACGGTGGCTGTCACTGTCACCCTCTTCTTGGAAGCCTGCAGCCGAAGTTTGCCCAAAAGCACAGATAATTCCCTGACCCACTCCTAGCGCTGCCCTCAGGAGGCCTTATGCCGCTTCCTGGAGCTCTGAGGGCACTTTGCGTGGTCACATTTAACCAATCACATCACCCCTGCTCAACCTGCCCTACGTTTTCATTCGTTCACCCACCAAACATTGTACTGAGCTCTACTGTATTCTAGTATATACAGCTCTACTGTATTCTCCCTGACCGTGGGCAAGTTACTTCACCTCTCTTTGCCTCATTTTTCTTTTCTGCAAAATGGGATACTAAGAATACCTGCCTCAGAGTTGTGATGTGGATCGAATGAGCTGACGACTGTAAAATGCTTAGCACAGATCTTGGCACATAGAAAATGCTGCATAAATGTTGGTTTATCATGACTATTTGCATGAAATCGTTATAGTGTGCAGAACCCGTGCTGCACAGGGAGGGAGCAGGGCTGCGTCCGATTCCTTTCTGTCCACGTCGCATCCCACAAGTCCAGGCATGTAGTGGGCCCACAGCAAACGTTTGCCAAGTGAGCGGAAGTGAGAAATGAACTCTTTGCCCCAAAATCTATTGCTGCTCAGGGCACTGATTGCTAGGACATCGACTTTAAACCTCTTTTACAATTCTGGGTACTTCTTAGAATCTATTACGGCTGCGTCATCTTCACAATTACCAAAATGGGTTTAAAATCACTTTGTAGATTTTCACTCTCTTCCCTGTGTTTGGGGTGGGGGCGGGGCAAGTAGGTGCATGGCTAATTCAGGTGGACTTGAACTGCAGGACAGACAGCTAGGGGAGGGATGGGCAGGAGCCTGAGAATGAGTACTGCCTTGCATTTTGCACCCTGGGCGCCTCCCTTGCCTCACAGTCCCAGCACTGTGAGGGACCTGCATCAAGGAACTTGCTTGTCTTCTTTGAGCGTCAGTCTCCGCATCTTTAAAATGGGCACCCTGCTCCCTCTGCCCCAGAGTCACAGGCAAGACAAAGGAGGTAGTACTGTGAAGAACCCCTTCCAGTAACAGTCCTTAATTATAAGAAGATAGCGACGCTCTCCATGGAAAAGGGCTGGGCTGGCACCTCCCCAGGCCTACCATTCGTCAGCAGAGCCACGTTGGGTGGCCGCCAGCCCTCTGGCCCAGGGGCCGTTTCTAACAGCAGGTGATGCGGCCAGGCTGACGGCTCCAGGATTTCACCCTTGACTTCTTCCAAACACAGGAAGGGGCTGCCATCTGCTTCCCGCCCCTCATACCCAGCCTGCCAGGTCAGCCAAAGCCCCCGCCTCGCACCTGTCAGCAGTGTTGCAGACAAGAATCCCACTGGGGGGTTTCCTATGGATGCTGAAGTTGGCAAAAGCCTGGGGGCCTCCTCCCAGTCCCCAGCCCACCTGGACACCAGGAACTCAGATCTGGGGCTCTGTTAAGTGCCAAGGTCAATAGTACAGCCTTGGGAGTCAGACCATAGTGCAGACCCTGATGTGACCTTAGGCAGTCACCCCACCATCTGAACCTCAGTTTCATCATCTGTAAAATGAAGGAAATTAGAGTATCGACCTCAGGGACTGTTATGCATATGAGCGAGATCGTGCGTAGAAAAAGCTAAATGGCCTTTGGCAGTAATAACACTTAGTTGCTCTTATGATTATTTTTATTACTGTTACTGCTGCTCTGCTGCCATGATTACTGTGACCATCTCCCTGCCAGGGAGGTGATCTCATTTCCTCTAGTTAGGCCACAGCATCCATCCTTCCTGGAGGCCAGTGCTGGGTACACAGTAGGCGCTCAGTGCATGCTCTCTGCCTCAAAAGCAAGCAGCTGTTGAAGAAGTGGGTGAACCCAGGACCCAGGCAATCTTGTTCTCTCTCAGTTTCTGAGGTCAGGCTGTGGGTTCCTGTGGTCACTCAGCAAGCTTCTGTTAGGCACTGACTCTGTCTGTCAGGTGCACTGGGGATCTGGAGGTAGATGGACACAGTCCCCTGACCTCGATGGTGTCAACGGTCAAGCCCAGTGGAGGGATCAGTTGTCTCTGCCTGGAGAGTGGGGTCGGCATAGTGTTCACTGAGAAGGGGCCCTCTGAGCTGGGCCCTGCAGGGTGAATAGGAGTCTAACAGGCAGAGAAGCAAATGGAAGGGAAGAGCTTGTGCTAAGTCATGTTCACAAGGAAGCTCTGAGCTGATTTTTTTATTTTTTAAAACAGGAAATTTTCCCCCCATAGATGTCCCAGTATCCAGAAGATAGCTCTGGCTGATCCAAGGGCAAACACATGGCCATTGGGGGGCGGATTCCGAGAGCCATAGAAGCCCCCTCCCCTGTGCCCAATCCAGTGTCCAAGACTTACCACAAGCCAGTATGTGAGGGTCTCTTATAAGCTCTCTAGTCCAAGCTCCTCATTTTACAGATGGAGAAACTCAAGCCAAAGAGGGAAGATGGTGGCCCAGGGACAGTTGATGGCAGACCTCCTGGCCAAGCCCACCCAAAGCCCATCCACCCATGGCTGGGGGTGACCAGCCCCGGAGTTGTATGTTCTGTGCGGAATCCTGATGCCCCAGGTTGCCCCCCGGAGACGTCACTCTCTGCGGGGCCCACCAGAGGCCCCTGCATCTTTCTCGCCTTAGTTCCTTACTTCTGAAATGTAAATAATCAGTGGGTTCTTTGTGAACTTCAAGCTGAAAAGCATTTCATGACTCGTATAAAATGATACTCTGTCGTCGCTGTCATTTTGTTCAGGTCGAGCCCTAATGGCAGAGTTCCCTGAGAGATAAAGTCATCTGATGGCATGGTGTGGGGTTCAGAGGTTCAGGGCCACCTTGCAGACAGCCACAGAGACAGTGACAAGGCAGCTTCTACAGGTTGGCCTTCTGTTCTGTTCTGGAGCCTTTGTGGGTGCCCCCTCTCGCCACCCACCCATCTCCCAAACTGTGAGACTAAGGTTGTCTCGAGGTGGTAGTAAGAGTCTTTGCCATGACCCATGGCTCCCTAACATCCCCCTACAGGCACCATCTAGAGTCTTATTTCCAAAATATATACATTTCTGCAAATCTCAGCACAGCCCCCGCTGCCCCCGCCCCCAGCTCACACATGTTCAAGCAGGCTTATGCGTGCCCTCGTGCAACCACACGTGTGCTCCCTGGCACACGTTCTGCCCTGGCACACACATATGTATGCGTCCACGGTCGTGAACTTCAAGTGGAGAAGAGGGAGCAGGGTTGTTCTGTGTGAGCTGGAAAACGCCCATTAACTGTAAAACAATAAAAAGTTGGCAAGAAGGAAATTTCAGCTCAACCCAAAGAACTCGGTAATTCCCAGCGCGGACATAGATTATCATGGAAGGAGGGCGTGAACCCCCTGTCAAGGGAAGCATGCAAGCCCAAGCAGGACTCTACACAGGTGCTATGAAGGGGCTTGGGCATCCCAGGGATTTTCACCTCTGAGGTCCCTTCTGGTCTGTGGATTCAAGGAAGCTTGTGGAATCAGGGCCTCTTCTGGCTTTCCCTCAAGTCTTACAAGCAGTGATACCCCTCTGGTGTTCTCTGCCCTGGGGCGGGGCTTCCTGGAGTACCCCCGCAGTTCAGGACGTGGTGCACAAGGACCAGCTCCAGGCAGGCCTGGTAGCGTTGGCATCTGTGGCCGCCGCTAAAGATGCACACACCAGAGCCCCCGGAACCTGGTACCCATTTCATGCCAGGCCTGACCCTGGAGAGGGAAAGAGAGGTGACGGCTCTGGCTTTGTCAGTCAGTTGTAACAAGGAGTCTGGGGTAGCAAAAGCCCTGATTTAGCAGGAGGTGTCAGGGACTGAGATATCTGGAGAGGTAGGGAGTGAGTGAGGTAGGCTGCAGAAAGCTCCCAGGACGCGGAATTATGCACGATTTGTTCTGACTGCATCTGAAACCCAAAATCTAAACTCCCTGTATTACACCCAGCAGACAGCAGGCCTCAGAAGCAGCGTGACATGAGGTCTGAAACCTAGGGGACATCAGGCTCCCCCCACCATGGATCCCTGTACGCTTTCTCTTCGGGAGACCCCCCAGAGCCATGGGGAACTCCAGGAGAGAAAGGAAGGGCAGACATGGCTGGAGCAGGACTTTTGAAAAGCAGAATAACGGTGATGGGGTGGGGGAGGGGGTCTGGGCCATGCCCCACGGGGAGAGGAAGGGAAATCAGAGGGAGTGGCACCTTTGGGGGCCATCGTGGGATGGTCTGCTGATGTGGATACCTCCAGGGTCCAAGGTTTGGGGTCTCCTGGGGCCTTGGAAGCACTTTGGCTTTTGAGCTCTTAAACTTTCTGGCAGGACTTGAACTTCCTTGAGAAGCCGGAGGGGTCAGGCTGGGACTCAGGGCTGGTTCTTAGTGAGAAATGGGGAGGGGGTATCTTCAGGGCATCCCTTAGGCCTCCTGGCCAGCTCCCAGGCTCGGAGATGAACTGGCACTCAGGGAAAATCCTGCACAAGGATGAAGGTGAGACATATCCCTGGAATATCCCAGAAACAGAGGAGAATGTCTTAGGAGGGTAAAAGCTCTGGCAGAGGCCTCGGGCCTGAACCTGGCTCTGCCAGCACCTGCTCTGAGGACTTGGGCCAGTGCCTTCCACTCAGGGCCTCCATTTCCCCGTCTAGAAATCACTATCATTCCAGTTGATTGTGTGTCTCTCACTAGCCAGGCTCTGGGCTGAACCCTGTGCCCTGCATCAACTCACATTACCTTCCCAGCCACCCTGCAAGGAAGGGACCGTCTCCATTTTAGAGACGCGGCAACTGAGGCCAGAGAAGTGCCTTGATTTACCCACGATCCCTCAGTGATGGCAGATTGAGGGTTCTTACCCAGATCTCTCTGACTCTAAGCTCAAAGAAAGGGATTCTGACCCTACTAGGTTGCAAGTCCACTGAAAAGTGGTTTAAGAATTCACAGAGGGAAGAAGAAGCTTCTGGGAGTGGGAGGAAATTCCCAAGAGAAGATGGCACTAGGGATTGTGGGTATAGGGGCCCCGATATGGGGTAGAAGCAGCAGGCGAAAAAGAACGGGTGTTCCAGGTGGGAATCCCAGCCACGCAACGTGTGGAGGAGGGGCTGCCGGGGCTCCACGATGATGGGGAGAGAGGGGAGCCAGGCTACACACACCCGTCGTCGCCCCCTTACATTCGCTTCAGGGAAGGTAAGGCCCACGGCTCTGCACAGCTTCAGTGAGGCTGGGGTCCCCGGGGCCCACACCCCCAGGGAGGCTGCGTTCGCATCTGTCCCTGTGCAGATGGCTGGTGAGCACAGCTAGCAGCGCCCACCCGCACCCCCTTCTGTCGCCGGGACTGGCTGCGCCGGGGAGCGTGGTGCGGCGTTATTTTTAGAAGTGGCGCCATCTGTTCAAGGTGCCGGGCGGATTCTGTTTGTCTCCGCAGTGGCCGGGACAGCCATGCCAAGTCAGGGGAAGAGCTGCAGAGCTGGCCTGCTGGGTGAGGGGGCCAAAGAGATTCTGCAGGCCCATGAGGCGTGGGATTCTGGGGTCAGGGGTCTGGGGCTGCCAGAGGGGAGGCTCCGGGGCCAGGGACGGTCATCGCAGGGCGTCCTGTGCTCCCAGCGCCCCGCCTAGTCCCTGGGCCTGAGCCTGGACCTGCCTCCTGACAGATTCTGACCTGACCTTATCCCTGTTCTCCAGCTTTGGGTAGAGAACAGAGAAGAGTTGGGGGGAGAACAGTACGATGACCAGACCACAAGGATCCTCTGTGGGATGTAACACTGGGTGTGGCAGAAGACACAGGTCTGATCAGTGTGGTCCAGGAGGGCCAGGACATCTCCCCACTAGACCCCAGATGCTCCTGTGTGTCACACTGTCTTAGCCACCACCATCTTCTGGCTTCTGAGTCATCCTGGGAGGGACTTAGGGTTTCTGATGGCAGATTGCCTGGGTTCGAATCCAACCGTGATGTGACCCTGGGCAACTTCCTTAACCTGGCAAAGCCTCCACTTGCTCATCTGTGAAATGGGATGCTGGAGCAGCTGCTTCCCAAGGTTCAGGTGCAGATTTGCCAGCTTGCTTTCTGTAATGCACGCTGCCTGGGTGCATTCAGCACCCGCTCATCCAGCCACTCGGCTGACCAGTTTTCACTTTCCAAATGCAGGCTGCGTCCCCAGATCTGTTGTCCCCAGTGTCCTTCCGTAGTCAGATTGCTTTCTCAGTGATGGAACCAGCATTGGTGGAGGCTGGTCCTGTGCTGGGGGCTGGAGAGGCCCTGTTCTCAGAGAGTTCACAGTCTAGTCGGGAAGGCAAGCTGGTAGAACCCACCCCAAGACCGAGGGTGGAGGGTGCAAAGTATAAGCTGGCAGTGGGAAGGGGGTTGAAATGTGTAGCAGAGGAATTAGAGAGAACTTCACAGATTGGCATTGGGGCTGGACCTTAGAGAGGAAGGTTTGGATTAGTGGCAAAGTGGGTGTAGACCATCCCGGATGGAGGGAACAGTATATACAGAGGGTCGGAGGCCGGAACATGTGTTAGTTGTTCAGCAAATACAAGGAGTTGACTTACACCAGAGCCCAGAGAAGTTGGCTCTGAGCCAATCAGGCAGGATCCTGGATGCAGTGGTTGTGAATATGTTTTTGTTTAATAGGCACCAAGGAGCCAGTGGTGGTTTTTAATCCAGAGGGTGGCATGTTCAAATCCAAGAGGTTTTTAGAGCCGGACAGGTCCCAGCTCCACTCCTGGCTCTGCCACTTGTGAGCTTTGTGGCCTTGGCATGATGTTATTTCACCTCTTTGAGTCTCAGTTTCCTCATCTGTAAAATAGGCATAAGAATGCCGACCTCATGGGGTTATTGTGGAAGAAGATGTTTTCAGAGCCTAAGAGAGCTCCTGACACATGGAAGCCACTCAGCAAATGAGCGTCCCTGTCAGCATCACTCTGGGGACAGTGAAGGTGGAGGGGGTGGGTTGTGAGGAACCGGTTGAAAGGTTGTGGATAAGGAACCTGAACTAGGTCAGGGGCCCAGGGCGGCGAGGAAGACAATGAGGCTTGAGCTCTTACCCCAGTGGTCCCTGGGTCTGGGTACCTGACTGAGTGTAAGGAGGGAACGGAGTCGAGGGCTACCCTGATAGTCCCATTCTGGGAATCTGAGAGGACGCTTTACATGCCGTAATTGGTACAGAGGTCACAGAAGGATGAGGACATGTGGAAGAGTCTGAGAGCCTGGAGAACCTTCAGAGGGGACATTTGAGAGTCCTGGAAAGTTTGGTTCTGGAGCTTAGGAGAAAGGGCAGGGTGGAAAGGGCAGTTTGGGAATCAGTCATGTTCAGATGCAGGTTGATGTCAGGTGGGTGACATTGCCAGGGAGAGGTGAGGCCTTAAGAGGGTCAAGGGCAGGACTGTGGGAAAAGACTGCAGTTCACCCAAAACAGGGAAGCCATAGGGGAGTGGGAAGAAGGGATAGGGGTCATCAGGTGTGGGCAAGGGTGTAAAGACAGAAGGGCCCGGGAGCGGCTGGTGGGAGTCATTCCCAGAAGACACCTAGGGCCTGGCCTAGCCGGAAGTGGCATTTGGAAAAGCAGGGACAGGGAGCTGGAAATGATTTTGAGCCGTAGGCTGGGCTACAAGAGCAGGACAGGATTCTAGAACACAGAACCAGGGGAATGTTGGCTACAAGAGGAAGAAGGCCGAAAGAGGGGCTGGAATGGGACCCCCAAAGCTCTAGGGCAGTGGTTCTATTTGTTTAACACTCCCAGCCACACCACCAGAGATTGACCCATCTCTTCAGGCTTGGGCATGGGAATCTGTGTTTCAACCAGCCCCCAAGTGATGCCAACACAGGTTGCCCTTGGGGAACCACACTTTGAGTGACCCTGCTCTGGGGTCCCCGAGCTCCACTCAGAGAAGCTTTTATCAAGAGAGGAAGGAGAGGAAACCTTGGCCATGGGAGGCAGTTCCTGCTCTGGGCTCCTCCTCTGGCTTCCAGACCTTCTGATTCACCACCTTCAGGTCTGAAGCCAAGTCAGTGTCCCGACAGACATCACTAACTTTCCACCAAGGAGGCTCTGAGGGAGAGAACCTGGGCTGGGGCAGGAAAGGCAGTGAGTGCACAGTCAAACCAGGGATAGTTCCGCTTGAGCCTGGAAGACTCACTGCAGTAGTGAGAAGTAGAATCTGAAAAACACCCCCGAACACATACAAACACCAACCCCTGCCAGTGCCTGCACCAGTCTGACTCCCCTTCTCCTTGGAATCTAGGAGTCCTGCTTTTCTGCCTTTTCCCCTTTTCTATATAGTTCTCTTTCCTGGCCTCTGTGTTCTCAGGCCACATAGAATGACTTTCCCCAAGCCTTAGCTTCCAGCTTCTCTGATTTGGACCCCAAAGAACTTACCCAGCTATTCAAAAGTAATCTCCCGACTTAAACTCATCCCTTGGCATCTCTTTGGGTGAATTTTCCTTCCCCATTCCATGGAGGAAAGAATTTAATAAATTCAGACAGAATGAGATGCCACCACTTAACTATGGTCCCAGCAGGAACCAGAGGGAAGGGACCAAGCACAACACAAAAGAATGGATCATTAGTGGTGGGATTTCTGGCATTGGTGACAGGTGGCACTGATGGGCTGAGGTGAGTCTTCTGTGTATGCATGTAAGTGGCCCCAAGTGACCTTTTGCCTGGTGTCATTTTCTGGGCTCAGGCCTGCTCACTAGGACTCCTCATTGCCTGACAACCTGGCTTCCAGCGACAGCACAAATACCTGGGGTCAGCTACCCATGCCTGCTCACATAACTCAAGGAAAATGCCCTGTGCCCTCCCTACTGCACCCACACCCAGTTCCTCAGGCTTCCCAACCCTGCGCTCCGTTGGTCAGCACTGCTATCCTGGGTAGCTCTAAGGGCACTCTCTTTGCCCTATGTCAGCACCGCAGAACGTGGACAGCTCCTTGGCACGTGGTCCCTAAAACCAACTCAGATCCCGAATAGCACTGTGGCCTTGGGGACAGCTCCCAGTGGAGACCGTTCCCCACTGCGTGTTTCTTTGTCCTCCCCAGGGGGGCTGTCGGTCAGCACCACAAGCACGTGGGCAGCGCTCACTCCCGGCCTCTGCTAGTCAGCCTGCAGCGGAGAGAGGGGGGCCTGTGGTTATCAGATTCCCTGACCTTAGCTACCCAATCCCTCCCAGCACCCACCTCCATCCATCCATCAACACTTCATCCCCAGAGACGGCTCCCTGGGCCCCAACCCTCCACGGTCAGAGGTGAAGCCTGAAGACTCCCCAAGGAGCCAGCGACCTGCTGTTGTTTATGGTCAGAGCACTGACATGGCAGAACCCTGTGCTTCATTATAGAAACCAGAAAAAAGGGTCTGGTGGAAAGAGGGATGGGAGTGAGCCCTTAAGAGTGTCTGTGTGTGTGTGTGTGTGTGTGTGTGTGTGTGAGACCTGCCTCTGCTGCCCTCACCCCTCCAACCAAAGACCTATGCCAATCACTGCGCTCTCTTTTTCTGTTTCTCCTCTGGAAAACGGGAGTGTGGCAGTACCCGTGGCCTAGGGTTGTTGTGAAGGATTAAATGAGATAACAAATGGGGAGCGCGTAGAATGGTACTTGGCACATAGCAGGTATGATCCAAGCGTTGCTGTTATCATTTTTTGTCCTTTCTTCAGGCCTCTGCTTGTAATCCACGGAGACAAAGCTGGAGGCAGGAGAGAAGGAGGCAGATGAAGACAGGAGGGGACAGTGTCACTATAGCCAGTTAGGATCTGGAGGCTGGGGGCAGCCAGGGAAGTCATTGCATCTGTAGGGAAAGTTGGGCAGGGCAAGAAATGAGGCTGGGGAGGTGGCTGAGACATTTGACTGAAACCAGAGGACACTGTCCAGGACAGCTGGTCCATCTTAGGCAGAGTCACCGTCCCCAGCCTTCTCACTGCATGTCCCCTCTCTTGCAGGCCAAAGTGAAGTCTCCCCCAACACTTTTCTGCCTCAGCTAAGCTTTCTTGCCTTGATATGCTGATGACTTTACTGTTTTTGCTTCATCGGAAAACTCTCCTTTTTAAAGGGAAGATTTCTAAACGAGCACATAAAGGGTACAAATCGTGGAAGGCAGGCACTGCCATGCAGAGGCTGAGGGGGGCGGGCAGTGGATGTCAGAGGCACCAGGTGAATTATCAGCCTGTGACGCCCAGGTTCTAGGGCATTTCTCCTTCCTTAGGCCTCCAGTCAAGCAGGAGTTGGCTTGCAACTAGAATGGTGCTCTTCTGGGGATGGCAGGACAGCAAGGAGGCTTGGGGAAGTGTGTGTGCCCTTAGAAGCAAGTATCCGGTGACGGGAGAATCCTTGAGGATGGCGCTAAAATGGCCCCTTAAGACTGAGTATCTGTCCAATCCCCCTCTCACTTTATAGGATAGGAAACTGAGGCACAGGGAAGAAGGCATTGGTCCGAGGCCATACCGTGAGTTGGTGAAAGGCGTTGGGACACAGAGGAAACACAGAGGCTTTGGACTCAAGCAGGCATATTTAAACTATGCCAAGTCCCATCTGTACGGCATTGGCCATCTGTAACCCTCTGAGCCCCAGCTTTCTTGCCTGTAAAACAGGGACAGTGATACTACACAGCCCATGGAAGCATGTGCTAAGCAATCTCTATTAATAGTAGTGGTCAAGCCAAGATTGGGACTCAGCAGATCTGGTTCCCAGGCAAGTGCCATTTGGATTACATCCTCCCAAAATCTGAAGCAAAATTTGTGCAGCAATCATTCAACTTGGTCTGCAGAGCCTGACCATGGGGTTTCGGGGGACTCTGTGTGACAAAATGAGCATAACTTCAACAGCTAGAAGGAGGGTCTGTGCACCTCCATTGCTCTCTTCAGAGTCCCAGTGCTTGGGGCAGGGCCTGAGATGCAGCTTTTTATTGGAGAGATGGATGGATGGATAGATAGATGGATGGATGGATGGATGGATGGATGGATGGATGGATGGACAGGTGGATGGACAAATGGATGGATGGATGGATGGATGGGTGAGTGGATGAGTGGGTATGTAAGACACCTAGAGGACCAGAAATGTGGGGGTTTTCCTACCATGTAACACTGGAAACTCCTTTGGAGAACAGGGGAAGTAGAGAGAGTTGACCCTGCTGGGCAGCTAAGGGCTGGGGACCTACCCTCCCTTGAGCCAGGCAGGAGAGTGAGAAGCTATGTGAGACACCCTGAGTGCCTAGCAGCCCACACCCTGGCCCTGCTTCCGCCATCTGTGCCTTTGAGGCTGGTGCGTGGCTGCTTCTGTGGAATATATATATATATATATATATATAT
>NW_020172719.1:1756936-1767366 GCF_003031525.2 Neophocaena asiaeorientalis asiaeorientalis
TATATATATATATATATAATTTTTTTTTTTTTAGATTTTCCTTTTCTGGTTAACAGGATAGGAGTTTTCTAAAAATAGCACTAAACTCGCCTCTGAGGTATTCATTTTCAATTCCCTTCCTCTTTCCCCGTTCTGTCTCCTTGACTGTGAGAATTCAAAGCCGAGACTGTCATTGTCAGCTTTGATGCACACACACGCATACACACACACAGATCGTGGGGCTTGCACACTCAGAGGCGGGCATGGGCACACACATCTCTGGCTCACTCACACTCACAGGTACACACTCATTCTGACGTACTCCTGTAGACCTGCACAGCACATCTTGTCCTCCAGGGTCACCCAGAGTCAGTACACATCTGCTGACACACCACAGGTACCCTCTGACACACACATACATGGAACATTCCCTCCCCCAGAGAGGGGCGGCTAAGACAGTGGCTACAACGCTTTGACTCTCCCAGTGAGGCTGAGGGAAGAAGAGCAGTTGTCCCTCTGCCCCCAGCTGCCTGGCTGAGGTCACCCGTTTCCCCGGTCAGCACCGAGGAGGGTCCCCTCAGCTGGGGCGGAGCAGGGTGGGGACCACAGAAAGGCCAGAATTTGCATCCAGGAGAGGAAAGAAAATGTCCTGCCTGTGGGGATTGGTCAGTCAGGACCAGAGCAGAGGGGAGGCTAGCCCCGTAAGCTGTGCCTACAAACTGGGACCCTCCCCAGCCTTCCAAGCGGTGCTGGGAGCCTTGTGGGGATGGCATGGTTGGCCTGAGCCCCATGTTCAGGACAGTAGCGTGGGGGACAGTCTGAGAGAAGACTTGTGGGGGTGAGCTGAGAGCAGAGGGAAGGAGCGAGTTAAGTTACCATCAGAAGAACAGTCCCTGTTGAACAAGTCTTACGCTGTGCCAGGAACTGCTCTAAGCTCTAGCTCAGGTAGGCCTCGCAAAGCCCTGTGCAGGAGGGAGGCGTGCGGGTAAGAGGGGATGGAGGCCCAGGGAGGGGCTAAGACCTTGCCCCACCCCTCACCCCCATCACAAAACTACCAAGTGGCAGCATCAGGCCTCGTCATCAGGGGTCCAGACGGGGCCTGTGTCCCCACATCTGTCACTGGTGCCAGGGGCGATTCAAAGCGAAGGGTGACTTTATAAATACGTATTAAGATGGCATTTAAATTCCACAGGTCAGAAAACAGGAGGATTCGGCATCCGAAAATTATTTTTAGCACGTAATTCATTTGCAATGTCCCATCCTTCAATTAGGATTTGAAAAGCTGATGGTTTAGGTTTTGGGGTGTTTTTTTTAAAACCTTCCTTCGAAAGATAGATTTCTTCTTTGTTAAATTAACTCCAAAAAAAAAAAAATCCATTGCTCCTTCCTCTGCCAGAGTCTCTCTTGGCAAAGACTCTTTATTAAGGTGCCCCAACCTATTCTTGAGTCACTGAAGTGTAACAATACAGAGTCATTTAAATGCTAATAAGATGAAACCGAAATGCATAAACCCAATATTGTCAGAACATTCATTCTGGATTCTGAAGGAGCTGGCGCATCAGAGCCTGAAGGGACCCCAGAGAACACTAGTCCAATCTCTTCAGTTTCCACATGGGAAACTGAGGCCCAGGGAGGAAAGGGGCTTGGCCAAGGTCACACAGCAGGAGCTTGGAAAACAGGGAGGGGCTTTTCAGTGGGCTGTGACCCCAGTTGGCTGTGTGACCCCTAGTTGTGTTGCTCAACCTCTCTGGGCCCAGGACTGGCTGCCCAGACATCTGCCCTGCCCAGGCACACGTCTTAGCTCGGGTTGCTATAACAGAATACCATAGGCTGTGTGGCTTAAACAACAGAAATTTATTTTTCATAGTGCTGGAGGTTGGGAAGTCCAAGATCAATATACCAGCAGATTCAGTTCCTGGTGAGAACCCACTTCCTGGATTACAGATGGCCACCTTCTCACTGTCCTCACACGACCAAGAAAGATCATCTCTGTCAAGTCTCTTTTTTATAAGAAGACTAATCCCATTTGTGGGGGTTCTACCCTCATGACTGAATTACCTCCCAAAGGCGCCACCTCCAAATAGCATCACACTGGGGTTTAGGGCTTCAACATATCAATTTGGGGCAGGGAGACACATTCAGTCCATAGCAGCCAGTGTGCCCATCAATTAGGACAGGGGTGACTGTCAGTGTGGTATTAAGAACTGGCTACAAATGAACCTCATCTCAGCCTTGAGGGAGGTGCAGTTGCTAATAACAGGGTGCGTAGGTAGGAGGGAGGTTGGGGGAGGTGCAGAAGCCAGCACTGTGGAGTATCTGCTCCAGGCCTGGAGCCACACAGAGACCCACACATAAGGGCCTCAATGGGTCCTTACAGCAGCCTGTAAGACAGATGGGTCAACCTCACTGGACAGATGAGGCCCAGAAAGGGTAGGTGACTTCTCCAAAGTCACACAGCCCATTTTCCTGAAGGGGAAAAAAACTCCCTACTCATGTTAAAAGGAAAAATCTTCTCTGATACCCTGGGCCAGGTCACATCTTCCTGCTCTGGACATGCACAACACCTGGGACTCCCTGTCATGGCAAACCCATCATATTATGGAGGTCACTCATCTAATTGTCTCTCTTCCCCCTTGTGAGCACAAAGTAGGTGCACACAACACAATGAATGAGTGGTTGCTTGGATGCATGGATGGATGGACATATGGGTAGATGGATGGATAGTTGGTTGAAGATCATTGTTCATCTTAACACAATAGTCATTAAAATCACCAGTAGCCCATTAACTCATCTCTGCTGTTGTCATCACAGATATAATTACTGCTAACGGGTCTCATAGCTCGTGCTGTCAGAGATGTAATTATCAGTGCCTGTAGGACACGCCACAGGTAGCGGGAAGACAGATAGAAAACAGCACCTCGGCGTTACAGAGTCCCTTGTGGTTTTTGCAAAGCACTTTCATTCACATATGGCACTTCATTTAAGCATTGTAAGAACCCTACGAGGGAGATGCACCAGGGAAGGCAGCAAAGCGTCCTGATTAATACCAGTGTCTCTGGATCCAGACTGCCTGAGTTCAAATCCCAGCTCTTCCACTCGCTAACTCTGTGACCTTGGGCAAGTGACCTCACCTCTCTTGGCCTCAGTTTCCTCACATGTTCTAGGGAATAACAAGACTACCTGTCTCATAAAGTGGTTGTATGGATTGCTAATAATCACAATAATTAGTGCTTACCATGCGCTTGACTCAATTCTTAGTATTTTGCATGAAATAATTCACTTAAGCCTCATAACACCTATGAAGTAGATACTATTACTCCCCCTTTGTTTAAGATAACGAAACTAAAGTTAATTGGCCTCCCAGTCTGTTGAGAGGTGGCAAAACTTGAACCCAGAGGCTGTGTCTTCTAGAGCCCCTCCAGTTAACCTCCACAGCATCTCTACACACAGGCCTGCTTGGTCCCTGCCTCACCTGCTCCTCTCGGGGATATACCGTTGGGGTCAAAACTCACGGGTTATGGTGGTGGTGCATGCCCGGATGGCCAGGGACCCCGAGTATTCCTGCAGGACTGCAGGTGGGAATCCCAAGCACGCACTTTCTTTGGTGTCTCGTGTCTCTGCTTAAGGCATCAGGCCCATTTTAAGTTCTACTCGGTAAGATACCAGTTGGTCCCAGTGTGAAAATAAGGCTTCCTATTGCATCCTTGAGTGCAAGTGCCCTCCTGTGAGGCATGACAGGCTTCTCCTGTGGCTCCAGCACCCCCTGATCCAGGCTGGGAAGCTCTGTACCCCGGGTGGAAGCTCACTGGATTTGAACACGGTGGTTCACAATTAGTTCCCAGTAAACTGGGAAGTAGCTGGGGCACAGGGGAGAATGACTTATTTTACAGATGAAGAAACTGAGCCTCGGAAAAGTGAAAGGACTCGCCCAGGATCCCACAGCCGGGGTTCAGGAGATCTCGGATTTGAACCCGGATTGCTGTGATTTAGGATCCTGTGTTGTTCTTTAGAGAGAGAGGAGGGAGCGCCCCCTAGTGGGAGGGGAAAGAGCAACGGGCTGGCAGTCAGGAGATCCCAGCCCAGCTCTGGGCTCCGTCCGCTCTTGCTCTGTGTGGCTCTGGACAAGTTCCTTTCCCTCTCTGAGTTTCAGGTTCCTCACTGGGAAAATGAGATTAACCCTAAATTACCTCCAGGTCTAAAACTCTGTGCAAGAGGAAAGGATTGTGAAGGAAAGAGATGGGGCAGGGGAGGGGGACACGAGGTTGGAGTTGGGGCTGGGGTGGGGCTCAGTCCCACCTTCCTGCCCCCACCTCTTCCCCCTCACTGTTCTGGGCCTAGGACGGCCAGCTTTCCGCGGCCGCTGGGCGGGGCCAGTCCCTGTGCCAGACCCAGCTGAGCTCAGCAGAGGCCCTTTGTCACCCAACGCTTGCCGGGGCCTTGGCCACCGGTGTTGGGTATCTGGGTGGATTGGGTTCTCTCCTGGCAGCTCCACAGATGCCACACTCCGGCAAGGGTGGCCAGGCGGGCAGGGAGTAGCCGGGGCTCCCTCCTCCTCCTGGGCTCCCTAAGGGACGTGGCAGCCGCGGTCCGTGGTTCCGGACTCTGGGGCCCCAAGGTGAGGGTTCTGTTGACCCCGGTTCATTCTGAGGGCCACAGTGACATCCTGGTGAATATGCACGAGACGGACCCTCTGGCGAGGCTGAGGCCCTCGATCAGT
Source organism: Neophocaena asiaeorientalis asiaeorientalis (assembly GCF_003031525.2). NCBI lineage: Eukaryota > Metazoa > Chordata > Mammalia > Artiodactyla > Phocoenidae > Neophocaena > Neophocaena asiaeorientalis. Next base: position 1,761,633 of record NW_020172719.1, read on the forward strand.
GTAGCTGTGGGCTGCGGGTGCAGGCAGGTTGCTTCCTCCCATCCCCACGCCTGTGAGACTCAGCGGGGAGAGCAGTGCGTTTCGGCAGCTATAGGAGGCGTGGACAGGGGAAGCATCCGTGCTGGGGCGTCTGGGAGCTGTTACTTGGGGGCAGGGGGTTAGGCCCCTGATTGTGTGGGCATGGCATGTGTGTACACAGGGTTGTGAGCACTGGTATTTTTGAGGGGAGGAGGTGGGGATGTTAAGATGACGCCTGTAAATGTGACTACGTGTGACAGTGTGCATGGTGGGGAGGGGGTGTCCGCCACCGTGTGTGTGAAGGGGGCCCTGTGTTGGTGTGTGTGTATGGCAGTGGGTGGGCCCTAAAAATAGTAGGCAGGTGGGGTGTTGCACCCCAAGCGGCATGTCACAGGGTGTGTGTACACCGGGGTTCGTATCGCCAAGTCCGTGTGTCCACAGTGGACAATTGGGGGGTTAGCATGTGTTATGAGGGTACATCAGGCTATGCTGGGGGGTGGTATAGCGTGGAGGGCCTAGCGGGTGTCAGTACATTTGGATTTGCAGTGGGTGCCGGTGCACAATGGGGTATTGTACGAACATCCACGTCCAGGTATGTGTATGTGTGGTGGGTGTTATTTGGGGTGGGGGGGCGTGTGTGTAGCACCTGCAAGCCGGGCCTTCCTGGGTACCTGTCCCATGAGGCCTCCAGTGTCTGACCCCTGTCACCACTCTCTGCTTGCCCCTGCAGGAGCCACCACCCCTGACCATGTAGATGCCAGCTCCAGGGAGCAGCATGGGCCCCGCTGAATGGAGACTCCTGGGTCTACAGCCCTGAGCCCCTCCGGCCCCTGGACCTTGCCCCACGCCCGGGGACGCCCCTCAGAGCCCACCGCCACTGTCGCCAGCCCACCTCGGCTGCCCCCTGGAGTCAGCTGCCAGGAGCCACAGCCGTCCAGTGAGGTTGTGCTGAGGACAGCCACACGGAGCCGTCGCCTGGCAGCCTCCTGTCCAGCACTGACCCTCGGACCCACCCCGAGCGGGGACTGCGGCAGACATGGGTGACATGACCAACAGTGACTTTTACTCCAAAAACCAAAGAAATGAGTCGAGCCATGGGGGCGAGTTTGGGTGCACGATGGAGGAGCTGCGCTCCCTCATGGAGCTGCGGGGCACCGAGGCCGTGGTCAAGATCAAGGAGACCTACGGGGACACCGACACCATCTGCCGGCGCCTCAAAACCTCACCTGTCGAAGGTAGGTGCACAAGGCTCAAACATGGGGTTTGAATTCGGGGGTCAGACCCTGGGCTCTTACCCAGGCCCCAGGAGCCCCCTCATCTAGGCTTGAGCATGGAAGCAATGAGCCAATTCCAGCTCCCCAGCCCCTGCTGCTGGGCTGCGTCATGTCCGACTCATCCAAATCCAGACTCTGATTGGGGATCCCTCGGTCTCTGGGGCAGCCGTGGAGCTGCTGGGAAGACAGGGCAGGCAGGAAGATGGGCTGTCCCGGAAAAGGTGACAGATGCCCATGTGCGTCTTGCCCTGGAGCTGGGCGTGGGGCTTTCTTACAACTGCCAAAATGAGCAGGCCTGCGATCTCCAGACAGGGAAGGTTTCAGCTTTCTGGAGGGGACCAAAGCCATGTCATCTGCCACAAGGCAGAGAGGAAGGGCACCAGCCCAGCTTGGGCACCAGAGCTCAGAGTTTGGGTTACCTTCCCCTCACGAGGAAGAAGAAAAGTTCCCTAAATAAACCCCAAAAGCACAGGTGTGAGGTACTCTGCCCTGGCACTCCCAGTCCTGCAGCTTGGTGCAGAGAAACTGCACTGAGCCTCACTTTCTTCCTCTGGCCGATACCTACCTCACAGTGCCCAGTGGAAGCCTGAGCGCACAGTAGGTGCTCAGTAGGCACAGCATACAGTAGGTGCTCAATGTGTGGTAGCCATGATTATTCTAAAGAGAGTGGATGACAATCCCTCCACCAGGTATAGACCACAACCTGGGAGGCAGGCAGCATCTGAAGTCTCATCCGACAAGAAATCTGAGGCTGCCTGTGGACCTAGCTGCTCAGCCAGGGCCAGACAGTCCGTTGCTGTGCCGCCACCCACCGTGCCCTGCGGCGCCAGGGGTCAGTGTCCCTCTTCGTCTGGGGCCCTCCTCTCTTGGGTCAGGAGGAAAAGCTAAGACTGGTCCTTCTTCCCAGATTCGCTGCTGTCTCTGATGTTTTGCCCACCTTGCTGAGTCTGGGCAGAAGTTTAGAAACACCTTTTGCTTTTTTGATATTGTTTGGTTTTGTTTTGGCAGGGAGGGTGGAAAGAGGGGAAGCGTCGTTTCTTCCCTGCGTGATTCTAGCTCAGGGCTTGAGAACAGCCACGTGTGGCCCTGAGGTGGGAGTGGGCTCAGCCTGGGGGGCTCCTGGGCCCCGGCCTCATGTAAACATCAATCTGTGGCAGAATGGCCCATGCTCACCTCCACCATCAGTTTGGCACACCTGACCTGCTAGGAGGCAGGGTTGTCCCAATGGTCTTTGCCTTTTGAATGGGACCAGGAGATTCTCTTGAGTCAGGAATTATTAAGTGTCTCTGGACCCCAGACTCTGTGGTGAACCTGATGGATGCTATGGCCCCTCCCCGCAGAAGAATAGTCAACTGTGTGCAACAGTGTGGTCCACGCTACCAGCATGTTCGCAGAGCCCCTCAAAGCTAGGCCCTGAACCCCAGGTTAAGAAATCCACCCTCCCCTCCCACCTGACAGGCTCGGGGACCTGGGAAATCGAGTGGCTCATGGCCACGCTCCAGCTGGGGACAGCAGGTGTGCACCTGAGGGCCGGAATCCTGTCCTGCTCCTCTCTGAACATCCAGCACCCATCCTGGTGCCTGGCACAGAGGAGGGTGGGTAACTGACCCATAAAACCCTGAGATGTGGCCACTGAGTCCCCAGCCCACAGAGAGAAGCTCTCAGATGGCTAAGCAGCCAGAACAGCAGATAATCCAGACCAAGTGCAGCAAGGACCCCAGGGATCGAGGAGAAACAAGATGGGTGGGCAGTGGAGGTTAGGGAAGGCTACCTGGAGGAGGAGGTGTTTGAACTTGGCTATGGAGGGAAGAGAAGAGAAAGCATGTGATGTGGCACAGAGCCATATTTCTTAGAATTCCCCAGACTGCTGATGTGCTGCAAGAAGTTACATGAAAAGAAAAATAAAGGAGACTTTGTTTTCTCATCTGTAAAATGGAAACGATAATGACAGCTCTGACTGTTGCTCTGCTGCCTGTCAGCTGTGTGCCTTTGAGGCTTTTGTCTGACCTCTCTGGGCCTTGGTTTTCTAATATTTCATGAGCATCAAGTGAGATCTCTCATGGGAAACGTCCCTGAGAAGGAGGAAAGCCCACAGTAGGATTAACCAGAGCCCCTGCTGCCTTGATCCCCTGAAGGATTTCCCAGGGTGCAGATGGAGCTGAAAGAGGTTTGGGGAAGGACAGAGGAGCACAGTGCTACTCTTGGGCTTGGACTTGGACAACTTGGGTTCAAATCCCAGCTGTGTCACTTAACAGCTGTGTGATCCTGGGCAAGTTATTCAGCCTCTCTGTGCCTTAGTTTCCTCATCTGAAAAATGGGATGATAATAGTGACTACCTCATAGGGTTGTGGTGAGGCTAAAGTGAAGTAGCTTAGTACCCTGCCTACCAGGCACATGGACAGCACTGTGTGTTAGAATTCAGCCCCAGAGACTAAACGCCTCCATTTCCCCATCAGTAACATGGGTTTTGAACATTGAGATCAGGCCAAGTTCCCGGCATAGAAGTCCTCAGTCAACATCAGCTTTTGTTGTTTCCAGTATGATTATCACTACTCTGGAAGAAGCAGTCACGTTCTCCGGAAACGGTGAAATCTGACGCTTCTGGGACACTGGCCAGTGTCCGAGCTGATGCTACACGTTTTACTAGGCTGTTCTGCATCCTTAGCACCCACATTCCTGGCAGCAGGTGGTGTTACCCATTTCACAGATGGGAAGCATGAGGGCTCAGGGTCACCACCATGGCTCACATCAGCTCAGACTTTGAACACAGCTGTGTCAGACACCACAGCCAGGTGTGCCCTCAGCCCCCAGCCACGCGCATGTACCTAGGAACAGTCCTGCGAAGGTGCCTTCTGTCTGCCAAGGGTCTGAGGAGGGTGGAGCCACCAGGGCACTTTTCATTTTCCCTCTCATGCTCAGCATTTGTTCTGCCCTGTTTAGCCCTCTTCTGACTCAGGGAAATGCTTGGCCTCCAGCCCCAGCCCCCAACTTCAAAGCCCTTCAAAGCCCTTCAAAGCCCTGTCCCAGGGTCCCAGGTTGGCCATTCCCGACACCCCCTGCCCTAGTCTGCTGACGTCAGCAGGGAGCAGCCTCTGAGTCACACTCCCGGAAACTGCTCCAGGCCCCGCATAAATTAGCCTTCCTGTTCATATCCAGCTAATTTTAGGCAGAAAGATCTCTGCAAGTGACAGAGGGGTTCTGAAGCCATAGAAATCAACTCCCACCCGGGACACCACCTGCTGCCCGCACAGGCCGTGAACTCAGCGCGCGTGGTCTGGCAGTGTTGGGTATTTCACTGGGCCATTGCGTGCCGTTGCTTTCCTCTCCCACTGCTGGTTCTCTTCCATCCTGGTAATGCCCCTCCCTTCGTGCCCTCCACTGCTCCCTTCTTTCCATACCTGTCCAGCCTAGGACAGTAGAGCCCCTGAGACCCAGGTTTGAATCCTGACTGGCTTACTCTTCAAGGGACACTGGGAGAGTTCAGTGAATCCTCTCTGAGCCTCAGTTGTCTTATCTGTAAAATGGGCATAACACTACCTACCTCACAGGATGATGTGAGAAATAAATCAGGTCATCCACATGAAGGGCTTAGCACTGTGTGGCAGTCCCTAGACACTTAGAAAATGATGTTCGTTATCATTGTTATTATTATACCCAAGTATCTCTTTTTTTAAAAAAAGATCATGATCTGGCCCCATCCCTGTACAAAAATTAGGCAATTAAATAAGATGGTGCCCAACAAAGGGTCAGTGTGCTATCAGAGGAGGCTTCCCAGAGGAGGCGACTTCGCATTGTCTGGAAAGATGGGTAGTGGGTGTTGGGGTGGCCTGTGAGCCCTGAGGCAGGAGCTGATTGTCATTCTCCACTGTATCCCAGCACCTGCTGCAATGCCTGGGGCTCAGAAAGCATCAGCAGAATGAAGGAAGGGAGGGAGAAGGAAGAGGTGGGGTGCTTAGCGTCCCTCTCTGTGTAGTATGGAAGGCTGCAGTGTGGGGACAGGACACAGGACACCCTGCGTCACCCAGAGAACACTTAGCTTCAGTTCCCGGGAGCCCGGAGTGGCAGTGCCCTGAGCCACTCACTCGGCATGCATGGCTCTCATCCTTCACTCCTGACCCTGCACCACCAGCTGTCAGCAGGGGCAGCTCAAGAGGCCCTGCTGGGCGCTCCCTGCATTGCATATTTCATGGTGGGGGAGAAAGGGGACAAAGAAGACAGGGCAGCCGCAGGGTAGGGTGGGAACCGGATACATCGGAGTGTTGTGAAATGGAACCTCCAGTTAATTTTGTATGAATCCTATGGCCTGCCCAAGTCGGGGAGAGAGAGGGGCTGAGGGAGGACAGGAGAGCAGATCGTGGGAGATGGTACCCCATGTGGCATGAACACGATGATGAACGAGACACCCCTCAGACCTGGCAGGGCCCACATTACGCAGAGCCACC
>NW_020172719.1:1767429-1789174 GCF_003031525.2 Neophocaena asiaeorientalis asiaeorientalis
CCACTGCGCAGGCACGGGGCGGGGGTGGGGGGGGAGGGGCACGAAGGCAGCAAAGGGGGTCTCCTGTTTGTCACTGTGACGCTCTGTTTCTCCGTGTGCTCCGTCTCCCCAGGTATCTCTGGAGCCCTGAGAGGTCAACAGGGAAAGTGAGGCAGACACAGCTATAGCAGTGTCCCAGGCAGGGTGGAGCTGGGGGCCGCTCAGACACAGGGTCCATGCAGGGAATTCATACCTGGCCAGAGATGAGGGAGGACGCCTTCCCCCACCAGCCCCTCCCCACCGCCGTCTTCATGTAAAACAGCCCAGAACGCTGTCAGGGGCGAGGCCTGGAGGAGCAAAGCCCCTCCAGGTATTTAAGAGGCTGAGGTAACCAACCACCGTCTATAATACATGCAGGGGTGGAGGAGGGCCAGGCGTGAAGCCGGTGGGGGGAGGCCTCCCAGCCTTGCCTCTGTCACTAAGTAGATTCATGACCTCAGGCAAGATATTTAGACTGATAACTTCAGCTTTCTCATCTGTGAAATGGGAATTGTGCTACTTCGCTCTCTGCCGTTTGGAGATAGTGAGTTGAAAGTGCTTTGAAGGTTTTCTACCAAACAATCATCACCATTTCTATCTATTAGGATTCTATTTGACAGAAACCCATCTCAAACTGGCTTATGCAAAAAGGGGATTTTCTGGCTTGTGCACCTGAGACATCCAGGGATTGTTCTGGCCTCAGGCATGGCTGGATCCAGGGCCGCCAGTGCTGAGAAGGGCTTTGTCCGTCCCTCTCCTGCTCTCTTCCACCTCCACCGTCCTCCGTATTGGCTTCATTCTCGGGCAGGCCTTCACCCCGTGAGGCCCCCAGCAGCCAAAGGCACCTCTTTCTCAGGGTTTCCCCCCTACTGGGTCACCTGGAGCCACTCTTGAACTAATCCCTGTGGCCAGAGGATGGAATAGGCTGATAGGCCAGACCAGGTCATATGCTCACCCCAGAGGGGTGTGGTCCTACTGTGTGCGGGGGAGGTATGGAGGAAGAGCAGGCATGCTGCATGCCCTCGAGGATGGGGAGAAAGGAGAGAAGTGCGGAGGCAGGATTCAGGAGCCCCAGGTCTGGAGTAATCATAATGACACTGTTAATAATTACACCAGGGAAGCAGGCAGAAGCTGGGTCCGTCCGGGTGGACGGGGGTCTACGACTAGTGTCCCAGCAGTGATGGGGCCAACTCTGTGTCACGGTCAAGTCCTGGCTCCATTCTTATCCAGCTGTGGAACACTGGGCCAGTTACCTAACCTCTCTGTGCCTCAGTTTCCTCGTCTGTACCATGAGATTATAACAGGGCCTCTTTCACAGGGTCGCTGTGAGGATCACAGTAACACGTGTCAAGCGCTGAGTGCCTGGCAGGTGCTGTCTCAGTGTCAGCTGGGGACTCTGGGTGACTTGAAGGGACAGGTTGGGTTTAAATTAGTGGAGAAGAAAGAGGCAGCTTATCAGGGCAGATAATGGGCTTAAGCAACACATGTGAGTCTATGGGTTTCCAAACATGAGTGCTGTATTTGATTTGCAAGGCTTATATTCCCTCCCCAACCCCCAGCGCCACCGGGAAAAATAAATCCCTTAGAAGCACAGCTTTCTGCGAAAGTCGGATGAATCACGTGTAGACGCTTTCCAGAATGCCACCTGCACATCTTCCTGAATCATCAATGAAATAAACCCACGTGCCGATTGATACGTGCTCTCCGTCTTCCCAGGCTGGGGCAGCGGAGTCTGTGCTGGGCAAACGGTTCCGCAGGCCTGGGGAGAATGCAGAACAGTTAGAGAAAGGGCCCGACCTGCCACTGACGGGGCTCCTGGGGGGTTCCAGCAGGGCTAGAGGGACTGCACCTTCCTTGAGCGATGCTGCTTGGCTTGGTCAGTGCTTCGTCATCAGGCACCCAGAGCGGGCGTGGAGGATATGGGCTGGGGGGAGCATTTCAGGTAGGCCTCTCCCTAGGTGGACCCACCATCCACAAATGCTGCTTCCCAAAGCCACCTACTGGCTGTAACAGACTGTGAGCACTGACCTGAGTTCCAGCTCTACCCTCGGGGCCCTTGAGCACGTCACTCCATCCCTCTGAGCCTCAGTTTCCCCATCTGTAAATGGTATGGTAAGAATACCCACCTGCCAGAACCAGTGGATACAGGCGTTCAAGATTGTCCCAGTTTCCCCCCTGTTGCTGTCATACTGAGCGGAGATGTAAGCTGACACATTCAGGCATTGAACAAATGTGTTGTGCACCTGCCATGCACGGGCTTGGGCCACGTTGTTCCTCTGGATTCCGTATGCTCCTCAGGCGGTATCTGTGTGATGTGGCTGAACATGGGACGGGTGGGAGGCCGGGACGGGGCAGCCTTCCAGCACATTCCCTCTTGGTCCAGGGTCCAGGATGGTGGAGCCCCTTCCTGACCCCCTTCTGCTCCAGAGCTCCCTAAAGATTCCCTGGAAAGGGGGGGTGTTGCAGAGCTGGGTTGTAAATCCCCCTGCCCTGAAGACTCTTTCCAGTCTAGCTGTGATAGGTCTGCCAGCTGTGATCCCAGTTCCAGCTATGATTCCAGGTACAGCTGTGATACACTGTTCAGCTGTGACCCCAGTTCCAGCCGTGATACCAGGTACCGCTGTGATACACGGTTCAGCTGTGACCCCAGACTCGTTAACACGTGTTGAGGGCTCACAGAAGGCCAGCTCTTCTGCTGAGGCTTCACGGCATCACCTCATTTAATCCACACCCTGTGAAGCAGAAACTGTTTGTATCCCAGCTTTCCGATGAGGAAATCGGGGGCCAGGGCACCACCGCTAACAAGGGGCCCAGCCAGGACTGGTACCCAGACAGGCCGGCTGCCAAACGTGCCCTTAATCTACTGCCTCCTGTTGACACGAATAACCCTACAGCAAGGGGGAGTGCGCTTCCAGGCGAAGGAGGGGGCGGTCTCTGTCTGACCGGAGACAGAGTCAGGAGAGGCTTCCTCTGAGCCAGGTCTCAAAGAGCGGGGAGCAGTTGAGCACACAGAGATGGGGAAGACAGCACGTTCTTAATGAGAGGGGCACCTGAGCAAAGGCCCTGGGGTTAGAGCCGGCACATGCGTGGGGAGAAGTGAGGGATTCATTGTGCCTGGAGCCTAGGATGTATCTCAAAGGACAGAGGACTCCAGCCCATGGACTGTGGATTGATTTTTGTAGGCTGGGTTTTAGCTGGTATGTTCATGCAGTGTGTGCAGACTGTCAGCCTGGTGATTGTGTTTATGTTTGTCTATGCTGTGCTGTCCACGTGAGTGTGAAATGGGCCGTGAGCTCCATGAGGGCGAGGCGTGAGTACAGCTCCTCTTCAGGGGCCGAAGAACCAAAGAACTCGCTGAAGGCAGAGAGACTGAGGTCTGGGTGAGGTTGTTCTGATACGAGGTTCCCTGGGGGTCCATGGAGGTGCCCCAGGGGTCAGGGAGATGCTGAGTCGGGGGCTCTGGCCTTTCTGCCCCACCATGTAACAGAGCAGCTCCTTTTTTTTTTTTTTTTTAATTTGTTTTGCATTGTAAAGCATCTGGTGAGGTTTTTTTTAAACAAAGAATTTTTTAAAAAGAAAAAAAAATGTGTAAACCTCTGGTACTAGAGAAAGATACTGAACTGTAGTGTCTAAAAGCCTGGGTTGGAGCTCAGGTTCTATAAATTCTCAGTGCCTCAGTTTTTACATCTGTAAAATGGAGTGGGTAAAATCCAGCCCCCAGGGTCCATACTGGTCTCTGGATTAAATGAGAAAACACACTCAGAGAGCCTGGCCCACAGTGGGGCCTCGGGAGGTTCATCTTGCAGCCACTCCACCCTAACCACGTTCTGGCCTCGTGCATGGCCCACCCACCTGTGTTAGAGGACCCACGGGGCTGGGAAGCCTCGAGTGGGGACCAACCTGACTCTGGTCCCTATGGACTGAGACATCTCCAAGCCCCACCGCCAATGAAGAGGGTAGGTCTAGGAGTCCCTGGGGCCCCTCCAGGTCCTCAGGAACCACCGCCCCCCCAAGAGCAGTACAGACATCAGACTGGCCAAAGAGTGACTAACTCAGAGCCAGCCCCCAGATCCCTCTTCCCTTGAAAGACTATAACTTCATATCCTTGAGGTGTAGCTGAGGCCCCGCCCCAGCCCTGGCCGGGGCAGTGCCCTCGGCCCCCTGCCCCAAGCCCCCGCCCACCTTCCCTACCAGGCGGCTTCGGAGTCCTGCCCACACTGGCTTCCAAAGACCCGTGTGGGGTTCCCATGCAATAGGTCTGCCCTGGACACCAGTCTCTGGTTACTTCACCTCCCTGAGTCTCAGTTTCCTCATCTGTCAAGTGGGCTGAGGGGGGAGAGATGCTGCTTGGTAACCACAGGCTACACTGTCTCTGGCGTTAGGGCGACCTCAGTTGTCCACCCAGCCCAGGTCCCACAAAGCGCAAGAGAGCTGAGGCCGCTTGTCCCTCCAGGCCTGCCTGTCACACGAGAGGCCCCGACAGGGCAGGTGAGTTACTTATACAGGCCCTCCCGTCTCCCCACAGCGATTATCTTACTCCTCCTGGCACAATCCCGGCCCTGCTGTGGTTTCAGACGCACAGTTATTTATAGTCAGTGGAAATTAGGGCCTCTGCAGATGGTTCCCTCGTACCCACCTGCCAGTGTCAGCCTCCACCCCAAAGGGAGGCCCCCTAGAAATTTCTATGGCCCCAGCAAATGATCCCAGGGACCGTTTCTGAGCAGAGAAGACTCAGGCTCTTTCTATAGGATAACTTTGGAGAAGATGCCAGAGAGTTGAGAAGCAGAAGTGAGCCCTTCCCATGGGAGGATCTGGGAGGGCTGCATGGAGGAGGCCGTATTTGAGCAAGATGCTGAGGGATAGGCAGGGTTTGCAGTGGAGAAGGACACTCCACGTAGAGGGAAAAGTGTAGACAAAGGCACAGAGGCAAAGAAGGTTATATAAAAGGAAGAGCCGATCGTCCTGTTTGGTTATGGCTTGAAGGACGGAACCACAGCGGTAGTGATAATAATTAAGAGTAACTGAGCATTGTAGATGCTCCAGACACTGTTCTAAGAGTTTTACGCACATCATCACCTCATTCAATCCTCCTGACAACCCTATGGAGTGGGCACTAGTAGTATCCCCATTTTTACAAATAAAGAACCTGAGGCACAGAGACATTAAATCACTTGCCCGTGGTCCCACAGCTAATGAGTGGAGGAATCCAAACCCAGGCTGGCAATTCCAGAGTCCATACTAGGACTCCAGATGTTAAGGCACAAAGTTTGGGCTTAAATTAAGAGGCAGGAGGGAGGCCTTGAAGGTTCTCGAGCAGAGGAACAGTGCGGCTGGGACAATTGGTCTGGCAACCGTGAGTATGGGTTGGATGGGGAGATACCCCAGGAAATAAAGCCAGTGAGGAGGGAAGGACAGACATCCAAAAGAGAGGACTGGACCCAGCCGGGGATGGTGATGAAGAGGAGAGCGCACCATACAGCAGGACATAGCCTGTGATAGACGGTCAAGGGCGAGAGTGTCACGCGGACTCGGTTTTCAAGACAGCAGCTGGCCGCTTGTGGTGGAGACGGGCCAACAAGGAGAGGAGCAAGGCTGGGGTGAAATGAAAGGTCTCTGCTGGGCACTGTGCATCCTCAGGGCCCGGGGGATAGGAAGGCAGGCCCGGAGGCAGGACATCTAGATGACCAAGACACCTACAGAGAAGTCCTGTCTCTGCTAACAGGTCCCAAACCTGCATGGGGAGAGGGCAGAGATCTGGGCCTGTGCTGTTCACTGTTGTATACTAGTGCCTGGAACAGTGCCCGGCAGAGAGTACAGTCAATAAACGTTCAGGAATGAATTCACCTGGGGTGCTCGTCAAGCACAGGTCCTTAGGGAACACCAGCCGCTAAGGGAGCAGGCAACCAGCAATGCAGGAGAAGTCAGAGAGGTAGAAGGAGAGTGTCACCTGCAGGTAGGGTGTGGTCAGGGTGTCTGACACTGGATAGGCAATCAGTTAGTAAGGGTTGCCAGGAGGGGTCCAAGGAGGATAAATGAAGGAGTAATAGCCCCAGGGACAGGCTGCTGCATGAGATCTTGGGAAACCTCTGCTGGACAAAATACAATAAGTCCCCTACATACGAGCCTTCAAGTTGCGAACTTCCAAAGATTTGAACGTGCCCCTGTGTGCCAGCTGTTGTAGTGTACAGCTGTAATTTTCCCAGGTACTGTCCTGGAAGATTAAAAACTTTTTCTTTATTTTTTGTGTTTGTTTTTTATGTATTATTTGTGTGAAGAGTGTTATAAACCTATTACAGTACAGTACTATATAGCCAGCTGTGTTAGTTGGGTACCTAGGCTAACTTTGTTGGACTTACAAACAAACTGGACTTACGAATGCACTCTCGGAATAGAACTTCTTCGTATGTAGGGGACTTACTGTAGCAGAATAGAACGTTCCCTAGGGCTGCCCCGACACACACCAGCTCAGTCAGGTCAAGGCAGATGGGATGATAGCCTGAGGGACTAGCAAACCCATGGGACCACAGGTCTGGAGTGGCTCTCAGGGACCATCTCAGCCAGCAATCCCAGGGTGCACTGAGGGCCAGGAGGGAAGGGACCTGCCCAGGTGTACCGTGGATGAGGTCCTGACCCAGGCCCGGGGTCCCCGAGTCGCCCCTGCACATGGTGAAGGGGGCAGATGTCCCTCTTCCCTGCCCCCATCGCAGCCGCCTCACCTCCCCACAGAACCTCAGCTCTCATTCATCCCTGCCCTGCTGCTGTCTACATTTCCAGGGGCCACCATAGCGAAGGACCACAAAGTGAGTGGCTTAAACGACAGAAACGTATTGTCTCACCATTCTGAAGGCTGGAAGTCTGAGATAGAGGTGTCAGCAGGGTTGGTTCCTTCTGAGGGCTGTGAGGGAAGGGTCTGTCCCAGGCTTCTCTTCTTACCTTGTAGGTGATCGTCCTCTCCCTGTGTCTTCACATCGTCTTCCCTGGGTGTGTGTCTGTCTCTGACTGCAAATTTCCTCTACGTAAGGACACCAGTCATACTGGAGTAGGGCTCACCCTCAAGACCTCATCTTAACTTAGCAACTGCTCACCTCTGCAGTGACATTTGGTCACATTCTGAGGTTCTGGGGCTTTAGGACTTCAGCATATGGACGGGGGCAGGGCCGTAATCCACCCAGAACATTCCCACTTGAGACAATCACTTCTATACTTGGAGCCACGGTTTCTCTCCTGTCACGTGGGGATGTACAGGGGGACAGATGAGGACTGTGGTGGGGGCAGACGAGCTCCCTTGCATGTGAACACGTATGTCTCCGAGAGCCCGTCACACAGTGGGCATTAGGAAGCAGCGATACAGCCTAAGTGTTCAGCAGCAGGCGTCTTGGGTCTGATCCCAGCTGTGCCACTTACTAACCAGCTGTGTTGTGCGAAGCAGATGACTTCATCTCTCAGAACCTGTCTACTCATCTGTGAAACAGTACTTGCTCGTGATCCGTTGTAAGGAACAAATGAGCTGCTGTGAGTAAGAACACACAGCTCGGTGCAGGAAGCCTGCAGGGAACGGAAACTGCCATTACTGTTATTACTGTTATCACTGTTGTCATCATTATTTACATATTATAGGTTCAAGACGCTGAGGCCTAGAGAGGGAAAGATCTTGCCCAAGCTCAACAGCCGTCTGGCACAAAACCAAATGAGAACTCAGGTCTCCTGACCCGCAGTCCCAGCTTCTTTTAACCACGTCCCTGTGTGATTTTTTTTTTTTTTTTTTTTTGCCGTACGTGGACCTCTCACTGTTGTGGCCTCTCCCGTTGTGGAGCACAGGCTCCGGACGTGCAGGCTCAGCAGCCATGGCTCATGGGCCCAGCCGCTCCGCGGCACGTGGGATCTTCCCGGACCGGGGCACGAACCCGTGCCCCCCGCGTCGGCAGGTGGACTCTCAACCACTTGCGCCACCAGGGAAGCCCTGTGTGATATTTTTTTAAAGTAATTCCTGAATGCCTAACATTAGGAAAGCAATTAAGCCGCCTTCAGCTTCTCCATGTGCCTGACGGAACAATGTGGGAAATTGTTGTTACAGAGAACAAGAAGCATTGTGGATGAGGCTCATGATATAGTGCTATGTGAAAAAAGCAGGGTGTAGCATGGTACATGGCAACAACTCCATAGAAACAGATGCAAGGAAAAAAGGCTGAAAAGAAACATCCAGAAAGTGCCGGTGTTGTGGTTACGGGAGAGATTAGGGGTGATGGTTTTTCTCTCAGCTTCTCTTTCTGCACTGCTGGGGATGTTCTAAGGTGGGTCAGCTAAGGCATGCTGGTTGTAAGCAACAGAAGCCATCTGGGCAGCATACTGCAGATCTGAGGGCAGAACAGGTCCCCCTGTGTCAGAGCAGAGGCTAGAAAACCGAGGGAAATAGGGACGTGCAGGGACGGGTGGCAGGACTGACAGAACAAATGCGTCCTTGGGGAATGTGGGTGGTGGGGGTGGAATCTGCGCCAGCCATCTTGGGTCCTTGTGTTGCTAAAGATTCCAGGCAGCGCTGCGCTGGCAAACGTTTAACATGCAGCCCTCTGGGTTGAGAGGGTGTCCTCGTGTGTAGTGTGTGCTAATTTCCATGGTGGCTGCCCTGGGAGACAAGGATTTTCAGCCTCCCATCTTATAATAAAGAAACTGCGACTCAGAGAGGACTTGTGTGGGGTCACACAGTGAGTGGGTGACAGTTGGGACTTGTCCTTGGGTCTCCTCACTTTCCCAGTCCTGTGCCCTTTGCCCCACCTCTTTCCTTAATGGGATGTGTTTGGAGGAATCACAGTGTCAGGAAAAAAAGCTCCCTAGTCTATTAGAAGCTGGAGCTGGGAGCTGGGAGAGAGCCAAGTCCCAAGAAACCACTGAGTATTCATTGAGAAAAAGTGGTCACCAAACTGTTCCCATCCCAGAGAAGGAGGCATGTGGGGAAATCCTGGGCAAGTCACACTGAACTGTAGAGTGCAGAGGGTAGCTTTGTAAATTACCACATTTTGGCTCAACTGCTAAAGGGCCAAAGTGTTTTCCTTCCACTTGATAGCGGCAGCTATAGGCTATCTGGTGAGTGGGCAGGCACCATCCTAGCCTCTGGATCTTAAGCTTCCTGAGGACAAGGGCAGTCTCATTTGCCTCTGAAACCTCAGCACCTAGCAGGATTTCTGCATAAATGAAAATATGAGTGATGATGACGTGTGTAGGCATGCTAAGGGCTCCCTAGTCCACCTGCCCGCAACCAGAACCCTCAGCCCAGCTCAGCTTGAGCATCACAGAGATATCAGAAAACCTACCCCTGGCCAAAGCTGCCAGCAGTGTCTCCACCACCTCCCTGTACATGTACCAGGCCAGCTTCCCTGCATTCCCACTGTCTCCTTACCTGAAAAGGTATGTTCTTTTCATCCCCACCTAGAGGTCAGGTCCCAGGGGGAGGGTGCCAGCTGGGAGAGGCTGTGATCTAACAGAGATGAATACCCTGCTGCCCCCTTGCCAGCCTCAAGGACACATGAGCTGGCATGAAGCTGCCAGCATCCTCTTGAAGTCCTGGGAGATCTAATTATCCAGACAAGGGGAAAGTGTTGAGTGAGTGAGCGCTGGGGTTTGGGATAATCCGTTTTCTGACTGCTGCAGTTAATGGGAGGCCAGGCTGCGAAACTGTCCCTGTGATGTTCTGACAATGGGCTTCCGGGACAGCGGGCTGTTTGATCTGGAGCTGCCAGCTTTTCTGTCTCCCCCAAAGGTTTCCTAAATTGTCCTAACAATTACCGTCTTGGGGAGCCAGCCATGTTTCTGGCCTCAGCACAGTAACAAAGAAAGTGCAGCCGCGATGTGGGAGGCTGACGGAGACCAGCCTTGGGGCTGCAGTGAGTCCCAGCCCCGAGGTTTCATTCTGAGCACTGGAGGATGGTGGGGATTGGGGAACGTGCCTTTTACGTATGGCATCTCTTTTCAATATTGTTACCATTTTAGAGATGAGGAAACTGAGGTACCGTGTGCCAAGGTCATTTGCCAACAGGTTGCAGAGGCGACATCCGAACCCAGGCCCACCTGGCCCAAGCCCCCACTCTTCAGTGTGTTCTAGACGCCCTCAGATCTTAGATGTTTTTTTCCTATCTGCGGGTATTTCAATTTCAGAGCCTCTTGGGACACATCCTACCAACTCTGTCCTGAAGTTTTGTCCCTGAAAAGTGCCAGGGATGATGATTTCATGCTAGTGTGTTTTTCAATTAATGTATATTTTTACCTTCTGCTGTAAATATCTAAGAAAGAATTGCCTCCAGTCGATGCTGGACCAAGTAGTACGGAGTTTGAAGGTGTCAGCAGAAAAACCTAGAACAGAACAAAAGGCTAGAAGTTCCCAAGCACCTATTAAGCTCCAGGCATCAGAAAGCTCTTTCATTTGTTCATTCATTCATTCAGTAGATGTTTCTTGAACACTTACTATGTGCTAGACATAGTTCTAGGCCCTGGGGATAGATACAGCAGCGAAAGAACCCAAAAATGTTGCTGGCCTTGTGGGGCTTGTGTTGGAGTGTGGGTGGCAAGAAAAAAAGCCAAGTAAATGGAAAAATAATTGAGATCATGCATTGTAATAAGGGCTCTGGAGGAAATAAGCAAGGGCCTGGGGAGTAATAACAGAGGGATAGTCTGAGATCCCGGGATCGGGAGGCAGAGAGGACCTGGAGAACGAAAGGAAGGCTGCCCTGTGGAATGAGGGGAAGTGTGGACAGAGGCTTGGAGTGAGGGCCTGAGGGCAAGCCAGCGAGGGCTGGACAACCACAGGAGCTGCAGGAAGGCTGTGGGGTTTCCTCTCAAGTGGGGCAGCTGCCGGAGAGCTGAGAACAGGAGAGGGACATGATAATGTTATCTCGTTCATTCTTGCCAGGCCCTACAAAGCAGGTACCAAATCCACACTCCAGAGGGTGAGGAGAGACCAAGGCACTGAATGGACATGGCTTAGCCAGTGAGGAGGGTGGTGACAGGGCCACTTTTTAAACCCAGACCTGGGTGAGGGTCTCTGCATCGCCCAGCCAGCCAGGGGTCAGCATGGCCAGAAACCCAGCTCTGGTCTCCTAGCACAGTGCCCTGTCCCCAAAGGTCTTGCTGCTTTGTTCTGTTCCTTTTGGTTTTGTTGCTGGGCCATGGGCTGAACAGAACTCAATGGAGTATGATTTCAGGGTTCATCGGAAACATTTTGTTTCCCTGTATAATTACAAGCCGAGGCAGAGATGTGTGTTGCTGGTTGCTAGGCAACCAGGTGTGACCCAGTGAGTGGTGGGGGCAATGATTCTTCCCAGACAGCAGTGGCAGGTCTGCCCACCCTCCCCTCTCCGTAACCCCTCAAGATCCAGACCCTCGCAGCCAGGCAGGAGAACCCCAGGGACTCATTATGAGGGGGACAAAATGCAAAGTAAGTGCTAGCAGGAGAGGGTGACAACTCCAAACAAGCATGAAATGAGTTCAGGCCCACAGGAAGAATAGAGAAGGACCTATGTAGGGAAAGCCCTTCATGACCATAATAGTGGCCCACACTTTAACCTTGTGCCGAATACCGTTCTAAGCACATTAACAAACATTAACTCGTTGTATCTTCACAGCAAGCCTATGAGGCAGTTGCTATCAACCCCCATTTTAAAGACGGGAAAACTGAAGCACCTGGGGGTTAACATACCCATCCTGTAAGTGGCAGAGGCAGGCAGTCCAGCCCCAAGCCCAGTACCAAAGCAAATGGGTGGATGGCCTGTCTGAGAGATGAGATTGGGGGTCAGTGAGGAGAAATAGAACACACGAGAGATTTACTCAAAAACTGAAGTTGAATCAGTTCAGCTCGTGTTGCGGCCCTACTGTGTGCTGGATAGTTTGCCTTATACAGAAATGAGGTAAAGATCTGGAGCTGGTGGAAAGGGAGTGGTGGCAAATAGACCCACGCAGGCCATCGGAATATTTACCAGGGTGTGGTGGGGACTATGAGAGAAGAGAAAGATGCTGGGAGAGGGTGGCGTTGAGGCAGACCCCAGAGGAAAGGAGACAGGCCCAGGCCTGGAAAAGGAACCAAAGGTAGAAGGAGAGGCATTTCAGGTGGCACTTTCTCACCTGGAATTAGAATGAATTTTTAAGGTGTCTGTCTCCACCCCAGACTTCGAGCTCCTCAAAGCAGGAGTAACATTAAGGGAACTAATAACCTGGGCGGGGTTGTGAATTTCACATACCTTGGACTGGACTTATCTACCACAGGAATGCAGGACTGCATCAGCACCCGTAGGATTTGAAGCCGCAGGGGAAGTATTTATCTTTGTGTCCTTAGGAGACAATACATATCTGACACTTTGGATGCAGCAATCATGGAATGTTTATTTAATAAATATGTGAACAAAGAAGAAAGGGGAATAAGAGAATGAATAATCCCACTACTGGGCATATACCCTGAGAAAACCATAATTCAGAAAGAGTCATGTGCCACAATGTTCATTGCAGCTCTATTTACGATAGCCAGGACATGGAAGCAACCTACGTGTCCATCGACAGACGAATGGATAAAGAAGATGTGGCACATATATACCGAGTCATGGAATATTACTCAGCCATCAAAAGAAACGAAATTGAGTTATTTGTCGTGAGGTAGATGGACCTAGAGTCTGTCATACAGAGTGAAGTTAAGTCAAAAAGAGAAAAACAAATGCCGTATGCTAACACATATTTATGGAATCTAAAAAAAAAAAAAGTGGTTCTGAAGAACCTAGGGGCAGGACAGGAATAAAGACACAGATGTAGAGAATGGACTTGAGGACACGGGGAGGGGGAAGGGTAAGCTGGGACTAAGTGAGAGAGTGGCATGGACATATATACACTACCAAATGTAAAATAGATGGCTAGTGGGAAGCAGCCGCATAGCACAGGGAGATCAGCTCAGTACTTTGTGACCACCTAAAGGGATGGGATAAGGAGTGTGGGAGGGAGAAGCAAGAGGGAGGGGATGTGGAGATATACGTATACATATAGCTGATTCACTTTGTTATACAGCAGAAACTAACACACCATTGTAAAGCAATTATACTCCAATAAAGATGTTTAAAAAAAAAGTGAATGAATGAATGAGAGAGAGAGATTAGTCTTAACTGTTCAACAGGGCGATGTTAGACACTACTTGTTGAACATTTAGAGCCATTGTGACTTCCAGAGTGGGGAAATAAATGTCTAATGGACACTTAAGGGGAATCAGAGCAGCATTCACTGTGGGTCAGAGGGTGGTGGTTCTGGGAGGGAGATCCACCAAGGAGCCATTGCAGACAGGGCCAGATGAGAGACGCTAGGGTTCCGAACTCAGATGATGACCTCAAGAGTGAACAAGAAAGGTCAAACCCAAGAAATCCCAGGGAGGCTGGTCCGTACGGTCTGGAGGAGGGATGGATTTGAAGGAAACGAAGAGCTTGGTCTTAGACCTCCCGAATTGGAGATGTAAATAAAACAACCACGCAGGGCTACCTTGTGGGCCCCTCAACATCTTGGCTCAGGGATTGAAAGAGAAAGAGGACAGGATGAGAGATACCGTGAATACCTGAAACACAGGCCCCCACATCCTGAACCCGCATCTATGGCAGACATCACTAATCAATCCCCATTCTCAGACTCCTCAAATTCAACTCCAGGTAACCCCTGCTAATCAATCACAGTTGACTTGCAAGATGAAACTTATTTGTGGCCCCTGTCCTAGGGGTGGCAAGGGGAGCCTTCAGATTGGACCACTCTCTGAAAGCCAGAATAGAAGAAGAAAGCGGCTGATGAAGGAGCAGAGGTGGGAACAAGGAGGCCCCGAAGTTAAGGTTGGGTGTAAACCACCTGAGGTCCAGGTCAGAACCATGTATTTTCCGTCTGTAAGAAAGACTTTAAAGGCTTACAGAGTTTAAACACATAAACTCTTTTTTTTTTTTAAACATCTTTATTGGAGTATAATTGCTTTACAATGGTGTGTTAGTTTTTGCTGTATAACAAAGGGAATCAGCTATACGTATACATATATCCCCATATCCCCTCCCTCTTGCGTCTCCCTCCCACCCTCCTTATCCCACCCCTCTAGGTGGTCACAAAGCACCTAGCTGATCTCCCTGTGCTAGGTGGCTGCTTCCCACTAGCTATCTATTTTACATTTGGTAGTGTGTATAATGTCCATGCCACTCTCTCACTTAGTCCCAGCTTACCCTTCCCCCTCCCTCAGGTCCATTCTCTACGTCTGCATCTTTATTCCTGTCCTGCCCCTAGGTTCGTCAGAACTTTTTTTTTTTTTTTAGTTTCCATATATATGTGTTAGCATACAGTATTTGTTTTTCTCTTTCTGACTTACTTCACTCTGTATGACAGTCTTTAGGTCCATCCACCTCACTACAAATAACTCAATTTCGTTTCTTTTTATGGCTGAGTAATATTCCATTGTATATATGTGCCACATCTTCTTTATCCATTCACCTGTCGATGGACACGTAGATTGCTTCCATGTCCTGGCTACGGTAAATAGAGCTGCAATGAACATTGTGGTACATGACTCTTTGAATTATGGATTTCTCAGGGTATATGCCCAGTAGTGGGATTGCTGGGTCGTGTGGTAGTTTTATCTTTATAAACACTTAAACTCTTTAAGAGTTATTTTTTTTAAGGAACCCTTTTTTAAGCAAAATCACCCAGCTATTATTATTCATTCATTCCAATTAGTGAAAAAGCATCCCTTCTTATGAAGAATAATATTCTGAGTGTACAGTTTGATCACTTTCCTGAGAAGCCTAACTCTTCTCAACTGACTTCAGTTTTATTGTTCGGTGAAGACTTTAGGAGTGTGCTTTTCTCCTACTGTGGGTTCTGTGGCCTGCTAGCCATTCATGCCACACCTGTTTCATGAGCACTTACTATGTGCTGGGCTCTATTCGAAGTAACAGGACAGTCTCCACCATGGAGCTTACAGCCTGGCAAACTAGGGCAAGAGCTGGCCTCAGAGCCATCTATGGCTTCACCGGTGACTGGCCCCGGCGACCCTTCCTCCTTCACAGCCAGCTTAACAGCTAGAAAAAAGAGAGAGTGTTCTGTCACCTTCCAGTTATCAAGAAAGCATCATAGTCGACCTGCCAGCATCCCTGCCCCCAACCTGGCAGGAGCAGGGGCATGGCTGGTCAGCAGAGTAACCGTCTCTCCACCCCCCAGAGGAGGGTGGACTCACCTCCTGGCAGGACCAGCACCGCGGGGCTGGCCGGGGACCTGTGGACCCTCAAGCCTCACAAGAACCAGGTTCCTAAAAGCAGGCACACAGAACTTCTCTAGCGCTCAGAGTTAGCAAAACTACAGAAACAGCTTGCTGAAGGAAGCTCACGCTCCCAAAGCAACGCACCTCTAAATAAAACACTTCAGAGAGAATGTGGCAGGTTTCTAGAGAGAGATATCACTGGGTTTTACCACTCATCAGGAGATGGATGTGGTGATGACCGTGTCTGCTCCAGTTGGAGTCCCTGAGTGTGTTTTCCCGGCGGTCACCGTGCTCTTGGTATTAGCGGGAGCCTGGGTCAGTGAAGCATCTTTATCAAGCCCAATGCTGCACCCACTGCCATGCCAGGCCCCTAAGTGAGGGGACGGGAAGTGCCCTGCCCCCTGAAATGAAAGCGGCACTGACCCTCCTCTGTTGCATGGGCAGCGACAGAGGTGGCCTTTGTCAGGTTACTGGAGAGACACACAAAACATTTAAACTGCAAAAGAACCCCCAGCAGTGTGCAGCGAAGCATCAACATCAGTGATAGATTCCTGGCGCAAATGCTCAGCTGGTTCCGAAAGAGCCTGTGTCACAGAGCACAGCCTACATCGTAGAGCAGCAGGGGAACGGGGTCTTGGCGTCTCGAGACCTGGGTTCTAGCCCTGGTTACGCTGCTAATGGCTTCATGCGCTCGAACAAGTCACTTCACCTCCCCAAGCCTCAGTTTCCTCCTCCATGGAGTGTCCAAAGGCTGTTGGCTTCTGTAGTTGAAACCCTTTAACCTGTACATTTAGGGAATAATTCTCAATGCACACACTCTACTAAGCTTTCTATGCCAGGCATGGCCTCACATAACCCTCTCATCAGCCCTCTGGGGTCTGCAGGATCTCCCCTTTTTATAGCCCAAGAGGCCCAGAGAAGGTGAGTGACTTGTCGCAGGTCACACAGCTGTGGAAAGTGGTACGGCCGGAGCCATGGTTAGTTGTTGGAGGCTGTGACCACACAGTTCTAAGCCCAGAGGACCCAAATTAAGTGCATATCTCACCTGCCCCCGGAAGATTATGAGGCCATGTATGGCAACAGTACTACACGGTTAGGCCCCCAGGTGGGTGTAGAAAAGCCAGGGAGGGCGGGAAGTGACATTTCTGCTCACCAGTGTGGGACTGGCGCTTGGTGGGATGCTGGCGCAGGGAGGTGCACAGTCACAGTTTACTGAATGAATAAACGAATGAACGAACAAATGAATGAGGCCGCACACGTACTGGTTCAGAACAGGACTCGAGCCAGCTTCCCTGGGTTCAGTTCTAGCTGTCGCTTCCTAGTTGTGTGTAAAATGGGATGATAATAGTATCTCCTGCAAGGAGCCACTTGGAGGATTAAATGAGTTTGTACATGTGAACGCGGTTACCTGGCACGGAGTAAACCCTAAGTGTTGCCTGTGATGATGGTGAGAACAAGTGATTTAACCAGAGGCTTGGTATCTATGTTGTGATTGAGCATTAGAGCTATTGCCCCAGGTGTTTTCACAGCCAGTGATCTGCCCTCCCTTCTTCTCCCCCTTTCTTGCTCCCTCCCCCTCTCTCTCCCCTCCCTCTGTTTTTCCTCCACAAGCACACAGTGAGTGCTTCCTGTGTGCCAGCCATAACCAAGGACACAAAATGAAATGACACAGGTCTTGCCTTTCAGGAGCTCAAAATTAAGTAATCCCAGGAGTCAGTTAAAATACCACTTAATACAGCCATTAAAAGAAACGAGATTGAGTTATTTGTAGTGAGGTGGATGGACACAGAGTCTGTCATACAGAGCGAAGTAAGTAAGAAAGAGAAAAACAAATACCATATGCTAACACATATATCTGGAACTTAAAAAAGAAAAGGTTCTGAAGAACCTAGGGGCAGGACAGGAATAAAGATGCAGACATAGAGTGTGGACTTGGGGACACGGGGAAGGGAAGGGGTGGGTTGGGACGGGGTGAGAGAGTGGCATGGACTTATAAATACTGTCAAGTGTGAAATGGATAGCTAGTAGGAAGCAGCCGCATAGCACGGGAGATCAGCTCGGTGCTTTGTGACCACCTAGGGGGGTGGGATAGGGAGGGTGGGAGGGAGACGCAAGAGGGAGGGAATATGGGGATATATGTATACGTATAGCTGATTCACAGTGTTAGACAGCAGAGGCTGGCACACCATGGTAAAGCAATCATACTCCAATAAAGACGTTAGAAAGACAAACAAAAAATAAATAATAAAGTACAAAATGTTCAGCCTTAAGGGTACAAATAGCATGGTTTCAGAGAAGGGATAAATTACAATAAAAATATAGAACTGTCAAAAAAATACCACTTAATAACTTCCGTGGGGGCTGAGCAGTGTAGAGGGGCCACTAGATCAGAGCAGGGCCAGTCAGGGTGGCTTCCTGAGGAAGGGAGTGACCCATCCCAGGAGGCGGCGGGCCAGCAGGGCAGCGAGGCAGGCAAACGGCCAGGCGGAGGGAGCGCAGGCGCACTGGAGCTAGAGCAAGAGGAGATAAGAGGTTTTCCACCAAAGTGACATCATCGGTGGAACACCCTGTGCCCGGTGTGCCTCCGCACAGGGCAGGCTCACGCCCTCCCCCGGTTGGCAGCACCTCCACTGAGTGCGGGGACACAGGCCGACCCAGCAGCCTTAGAAGGCCCCTTGGTTAACGGTTTTATGAATGGATTATATGGTTACAAGACAAGTGTGCAGGAGGATCTCGGAATTTTTGAGCAAGCAGAGCCCTCACAGGGCTAATCCCAGCCCCTCAGTTGAGAGGAAGCAGAGGCCCAGCGAGGTCACACGGCCAGAGATGGGAGGAAAATCAAGGTGGGACGCCAGACCCCCGGCTTTCTCACGTGCTCACTCCCCTCCGGCCTGTCTTTGTTTGGATTCCCCAAGAGTGGTGTGAGTCGAGGATGGGGTGCAGGTGGTGTGTTTGGGAATCATCTCAGGAGTGAGAGAGCAAGGAGAGGAAAGCAGGGAAGAGAGAAATGCCGATGGGAGGTGAGCTGGTCACTGCTGCGGGCAGTGGGGGCTCAGCCCCGCTGGACCTTTGCAGGGAGTGTGTGGGATGCATCTCAGAATTGTCCCTCTAAGGGTGCAAGCCTGGGGCATCTGATTCCCAGCTCCCGCTAGGTGTGGTCTGGGTAACTGCCGGCACTTCTGGGCCCCCTGCTTGGGGACACCCAGTGAACACCCAGCTACAGGAAGAGCCCTGAAGCAGAAGACAAATTCGGGGGGCACATGGAGGTACGGCCATTGTGCTGCAGAGCTGCCCACCACGGCTGCAGCTTGGAGTCACAGAGGACCAAGGGGCTGTGGCCCTGGACACAAAAACAAACGTCACAGCTCCTTAGCAGATAATAATAGTACCAATAATGATTTCCATTCATCAAGGTATTTCCCTGCACCACGTGGGATGCTGCGTGCGTTATGTGCGTCACCCAAGGAAGTAGGTACCAATTATCCCCCTCGCACAGATGAGGAAACCAAGGTCCATAACTGTTGATGTAAATAACTTGGTTAAGGCCATATAGCTAGAAAGTGACAAAGCCAGAATTCAAACTCAGGTCTACCTGATTCCACAGACCTCCTTAAGCCTCCAGCCATACAGCCTTTCAGGTGCTCAGAACCTGCCAGGTGACCCAAGTGCAAGGGGCATGTCAGGGTTCATTCCTCTTCAAAGGAGGGAGAGTGCGGCTGTGGATGGCCCAGAGTGCGGATCCCTGAGCTCTCAAGGATTCGCCTTGGGGAGAGTCACTTTCTCCCCCTCTCTGTGCCTCGGTTTCCTCATCTGTAAAATGGGGCTATTCCTGATGCCTTTCCAGCCTCCCTCATGAGGATCAGCCTGGTTGGAAGAGCTTGCACTGGTTACATACGGTGAAGAGACCCAGGTTCACGTTCTGGGGGTCATGATACAGTGGTTCAGACATAGACTCTAGATTCAGACAGATTTGGAGTTGCCCTCCAGAGGAGAGGTTTCTTGACATCCCCGTGCCTCAGTTTCCCCATCTGTAAGATGGGGGTAACAAAATGCTGTCACAGGGAAAACATGAGTATCATCACTGTTTTGAGGTTTAGGTATGCGAACTCAGGTTGGTCCCTGAACCTCTGTGAACCACAGTTTCCTCATCTGCAAAGTGGACCTCTTAATACACCCTCTGCAGAGTCGAGAGGCCCAAACAAGATCAGGGATGAGGGCCCATTTCCTAAAATTTTTTTCAAGGGAGTTACTCTCTGCTTTCTGGGGTCTTCATGGATAAAAACTGTCACACCACCATCCTTCTCCCTTGCTCCCGTCTCTCCCATCCCCCCCAGAATTCTTTCATCTTGAGAGAGACTCTATTTCTAAGAGATGCCTCCTGGTCCTCTATAAAGCTGCCTTTTCGAAGAGTAGGAGAAACTACTGTCACAGAAACGAAGTCCTCTCCTTTCCTGATGTTTATGTCAGATACTGGATCTCACCAACAGTTTCCCCCAGTAACTTCAGGTACCTCCCTAAGTGTGAGGGATGCCGCAGGGTGAGGCTGAGGCTGGACATGTGTGTTTCCCCAACGAGTCCTTTTGTGGAGATCTGGTTGGAGGCTTCTCCATCCCTCTCATCAGCAAGAAGGACAGAGGAGACCACCGCCTTGGACACAGGAGGAGACCCTGAGTATCTCCCCTGCCCCCCAACCCCGGCCTCAGCCTGAAAATACCTCAGAGCAGACATTGCTTTGGAGTTAAGTATTGCGCCCTCCTCACCTCCTTTCTTCCTATGTACCTGTTTATTGAGCAGCTAGTGTGTATCAGACCAAGACAGATGCAGTCCCTGCCCTCATGGTGCTTAATAGTCAGCAGGAGAGTCCAACATTAAGAAAAAACAATTACATTATTAATTATTAAAATTAAAATGAAAGGGATTTTCAGTGAGGTATGAGAGCATTCAAAAAGGGGTCCAACCTGGGCAGGGAGAGAGACAGGTTCAGCTGAGTTAGATGCAAATGAGGGGAAGAGGATTCCAGGCAGAGGGAACAGCACATGCAAAGGCTCTGAGGCAGGAGGGCCCTGTGTTGAAGCCATACTACAGAGGCTGGTGGCACTGGAGTATAGTGGTGGGGAGGGGATGATAAGACTTCAGAAGAAAGCAGGGACCACACTGTACAGGGCCTTCCAGATCCGGGCAAGGAGAGTGGATTTTCTCTGTGCAGTGAAGCCCCTGGAGCATCTCCAGCGAGGACCTGACATTCACACAGTGCACTTTATGCTTTTAAACCATCCCTCTGACCACTAGGTGGAGAATGGATTGAGGGTAGCAGCAGGGAGATGGCTACGACTAATATGCAGGTAGTGAAGGGGAGTGGTTGGATCTGAGTTAAGTATTTCTTTGGGCGGAGGTACACACAGGTACTAAGTGTTGAAGCCAAGACTTTAACCCAGAAATATTTGTCTCCAAGTTCATGTCTAAAGGTTACATGGAAAAAAACTTGTATTTTCTTACAGTACATATTGATTTCCCCCTTTAAATTAAACTTTGAATCATTCAAATAAAACATGAATACATTCTCCTGGTTAAAATCAAAATATTTCAGTCAAAGCTAGAGTCCCAACCACTGCAACCAATCAGAGTGCCCTTTTCCTCCCCAGAGGTTCCACTGTCATGGGTTTGGAGCAGATCCTTACAGGCATTTTGCTACATATTTACATATATATGTACCCACAGAAAGTATAAATTATGGTTTTCCTGAGTTTTCTGTTTTCCATAAATGGAATCAAACTATATACATTGCTCTGCAACTTGCTTTTTTCACTCAGTTTGTACTATGTTAGTACATATAAATGGATTGCATTTTTAAAAATTGTTACATAGTATTTTATGGACTGGATGCACCACAGTTGATTTAGCCCACTCACTTTCCAAAGACAGAAATGCATTTTTCTATAAATGTTGTAGCTTTTGAAGGGCTTATAGGGTTTTTTTCTTTCAAAATATAAGGCTTTTATTTATGCTAATGGAGGAACCTACACCACAGCGACAACAGAAATATTTAGCAACACCCAGCCTGGTGACTAAATTTTCCCATTTTCTTCAGGTGCTTGGCATCCCTGGGAGCTAGCTCTTGTCTATTGCCAAGTCTCTGTTTATAGCCAAAGGCTGTCTCGAGAACAAGGAGAACGGTGGAGTTGTTAGCTTTTAGGTCCTGGGCCCTAAAATAGGCATCCTGGCACGATGTAGAAATAGTACAGCTGTGGAGCCTCAGAGACCTGGGTTCAAATCCCAGCTTTAGCTGTGTGACCCTGAGCAAGTCACCTTACCTCTCTGAGCCTCAATTTTTCCATCCATGAAATGGAGTTTAGAATTGCCGTCTTATAGAATGGCCAGGAGAAGTGAATGCATACCACATGTAAAGCGATGATCACCTAAGAGCACGTATGTGTGCATTTAGTGCCCCGCTGTCTGCAGCCCCAACATAGTGGAGGGAATGGGGTG
>NW_020172719.1:1789299-1872644 GCF_003031525.2 Neophocaena asiaeorientalis asiaeorientalis
TCACTCAAGGTCCCAGAACAGTGAAAAGACGAATACTCTGCCCCTGCTGGCAATGCCGTATGGGGGTGGCATATGAGTTCAAAGGGATTTTCTGCCCAGATTCTGGGCACCTACTGTGTGCCAGGCATTTCCCATATTGCACGGCCTTTCACCTTTTCCCCAGCAGGCAGAGCAGAGGGTTGTCCCTCGGCCCCAGTTTGCAGGTGAGGCAACTGAGGTTCCGAGAGAAGGGGTGCCACTTGCCCAAAGTCTCAGTTAGTGGCAGGTTGAGACTGGAATTTGGTCCCTCTGTTTCTGAAAGCTGCCCTGAGGCTGCAGGCAGCTGCTCTGCAGAGCGCCCCCTCCTGGAAAGATAGGGAAGCTCCTCTCATGATGACATCTCAGATGTCTGCATTCAACCATCAAGAACCCTTTGCAGGAGGAGAGAAAAATGGCTTTTCTGGCCTCCCTTTTTCCAAGGAGGTGAGATAAAGGCTACTCAGAGGTCACCTCAGGACAGTCTGAATCAAATCTCTTAAATGAGGTTGACAGAGAGAGAGAGTATGAAATGTCCATACTTTTGTGTGTGAATAAGGCTTAGTTTTTTAAAGCTCACTCACTTCTCATTTGAGCAAGATGAGAAGCCCCTCCCTTGGTGAAAAGGGCCTGGGCCAGGAGTCAGGAGTCCAGCCCCAGCTCTGCAGCTGAATCACTGTATCTGGGCCAAGTCATTTCCCCATTTCTGGGCCTCAGTTTTCCTGCCTGTCAAATGGGAGAGTGAGACTGGCTGACCACAGGACTTGTCCTACTCCAACAATGGGAGAACCGTGGGGGACGGGATGGGGGGTGCTTTAGGAGTAGGGTTGCCAGATTTAACAACGTGAAATACAGGATATCCAGTGAAATTTGAACTGAGGTAAAAAATAATTTTTATTAGTATGTCCCCAGTATTATAGGGGACATAACTTATACTAAAAAATTATTTGCTGTTTATCTGAAATTCAGATTTAACTGGTCATCCTGTATTTTGTCGGGCAGCCCTATTCAGGGCCTTCACCTCCACTGGACCGCTCCCCCCCCCCACCACCGCCCGTTTCTTTGATACAGATAATTTATGTCTTCACAGCTTCTAGATGAAATCTGGCCACCCACCTTCCATCCAGATCCTCACCACCCACTGCCACCCTCCTGCCAGTGCCCACTTTCCTGCCTACATAGACATTCTGGAGCCATGGGCTGACAGGTTTCATGGGTCTAGGAATTCCTACACCGGAGATAGGGGTGGAAACTCAGCCAGACTAGGGGACTTAAATCAGCGGAGAAATTTATGTCCATGTGTGTCACGATGGCTAGAGGGACACAGTGTCTCTGGCTGCTCACAAGCGGCTGGTCCCATTCTGTGCCACGTCCACATGTGTGCACATAAATTAGTGGTACTGCATCCATGTGTTATCGAGAAAACTGTCTTTGGATATAAGGTATCAGAGCTACCAGTCCCCGGCCTTCCGCCAAGCCCATCCTTCATGTCACGTGTGGGGAAACTGAGGTCCAGAGGGAAGTGGCTTGTCTGCAGTCACATGGCCTTCCCCTGTGCCTGTCCTCAGCTTGACCGCCCTCCTCCCCACCTTATTGGGGGGAAGTCTTCCTGCAGTCTTCTTCCTCCAGGAGGTTGTGATTAATTACTCCACCTCCTAAGACTGGACAATAATAACCCGATATCCTCACCTGGTTCCTGGCATAGCACTAGGCACCTTACACGGACAGCCTGCCAAAGCCTCGTCCTGCCCCTGTGAGGTAGGCCCCGCCGTTGCCCACATTTTACAGAAGGGGAAACTGAGGCACTGGTGGTGAAGTCACTTACCCAAAGTCACTCCAAGTTGGGATTTGAGCCCATGACATCTGACTCCAAGCCCCACCCGAGTTCTTGGTGCTTGGTCTCAAACTAGCCACCTACGGGCTAAATCCAGTTTATGGATATGTTGTGTTTGGCCCTGGAATGTTTTTAATGGGGAAATTTTACATCAAATTCCAGGTGTCCAGCTTGTCTTAGAAGACCAGAGAGTCTACCACACTGGGCCCACAGTCCCCCACAGGAGATGAGAAATATCCCCTTTAGAAGGGCTGAGATTCTTCACTTTGCCCCAGTCCCCATCACTCCCTGTTGCCTCCCACCCACCTACTTCACTCATTCACAAAACCTGCCCGACCCCACAGCTATTCTCATTTGCAGCTCCTGCCCTGTGCTCTGACCCAGGACCCAGGATCTCAATGTTAGGCCTGTGAACAACCGGATGACAGAACCTCTAAGCCATGGCTAGACCCCCTGACCTGGAGGACACCCATATTTTCTACTGGTCACACTACTGGTAGACTCCAGAACATTTGAATCACAGGCACTCAGGAGATTCAAAGACTCATCTCTCCTTGAATCGACCAGGAGGAGCCCAGGAGGTGGGCTGGTCCCACTGTCACCAAACTTCTCAGTGAAACCTTCATTTACTCCAAACCTTACGAGGAGCCCCAAAATGTGAACAGACCCCAGCAAGATCACTTCAGGGCCTGTAGACCTTGAAATCCCTGGGCTCCTCAGGGTCCGTACATTCTATTGAGCTCTCCTATTTTCATGATGGGGAAACTGAGGCTCAGAGAAAGGAACTGGCTGACCAAAGGCATAGCTAACTGCTGTAACAGGCCACTGTTGACTGTGCCTAGCCCCTTCCTCAGAGGCCCACCACCCTCTCAAATTCTCCCTTCTTCCGCTCATCAAAACCCACTCCCAGGAAAAAGCCTGAAGCTCGTTCACACGGTGGTGTCCAGAACCAATGATGGCTTCCCCTCCCAGGGAGTCTAAAGGAGTTGGAGCTTTTAGGTAAAGGGAGGAATTTCAGACATTGTCTGTGGGTAGAACTGGGCAAAGGAAGGAAGACAAGGACCTCCCTGCACTCCCTGAATCATACTACATCGTGCCTGCCTGCTCTGGATATGGAGCTCCCAGATGCCACCACAGCACAAGAGGCTGGGGGCAACATTTCCATGTGCTTCGAACAGGGCTGGCCTGGGTTCTCAGGTCCCAGGAGTGGCATCAAGGCCACCTCTGGGTCTCATGAAGGCCTTGGTCTCTTCCTCTATGAAATGGGCATAACAGCTCGGGCTCCTCCCTCCCGTGCACAGGCAGGACAGCGGATCTCCAGTGCTTACCTGCACTGATAGGCAAGGCAGGTGTGGGGTTTCTTTGGGAACGAGCCACCCCCGGCTCTCCCATGAGGTCTCGCCAGCCCGGCTCTTGGCGGCGGTAGGTGGGTGTCTCACGGTCGGCATCAGCACCTAGAAACCCAGACAGGAGGCCGCATGGCCATGTCCTGTACCCCTGAGCCGTAGACTGTGGGACTCCCAGGACCGCTGAGCTCCTGCATCCCTGAGTGTGGGGCTTTTCCCTTCTCGGGACACTCCCCAGCATTCACACCGGCCGGGCCTGCAGCAGCGAGAGAAGCACGGGTTGAATGAATAACTGGATGAATGAGCGAATGAACGACAGACTATTGGAGTTCTAGAAGCTGCGATGTGATAGCTTATCTATGATAGTAGATATTAGACCACGAGGCCCCACAACTGTAACAGCAGAATGTTCCAGTCCTCCAACCCCAGCACGCTAGTGTCTCTGTTCAGGAGACCCTCTGGGCCAAAGCAAACACTGGGCGCCGGGCTCCTGGTGGGTGCCTGCCAGCCCCCTGCCTCGTTTTTGCCTCTCTCCCCTTCTCTCCTCCCTCTGCCATGTGGATGATTCCCGGAACGTGTGTGTGTCTCCTGGGCCCCCAGGCCAACCTCTCTGCACTCTGTCCGCAGGTTTGCCAGGTACCGCTCCAGACCTGGAAAAGAGAAAGCAGATTTTTGGGCAAAACTTTATACCTCCAAAGAAGCCAAAAACCTTCCTGCAGCTCGTTTGGGAGGCACTGCAAGACGTGACGCTGATCATCCTGGAGATCGCGGCCATCATCTCCCTGGGGCTATCCTTCTACCACCCGCCCGGTGAAAACAACGAAGGTAAGACAGGGCCTGGGACCCCTGCTGCCCACCCGGCAGCACGCGTGCCTGGCCACACAGGAGGGCACTCGGGGCTCGCGGCTGTGGCTCCCTCCAGGTGAGGAAACCAAGGCCCAAGGGGCAGGGCCTCACCCACAGCTAGTGGGTGGCTGAGCCTGACTCCAGGCTGAGAGTGCCCAGCCCCCATTCTCCCATGTGTGAAATGCAGGGGTTGGACCAACAACGGTCATGTTAGAGTGAGTGTTTATTGAGCACTTACAGGGTGCCGAGCTCTGGGCTGAGATGCTGTCCTAACAGCCCCATGAGGTAGGGTCCATGATTATGCCCATCTTAAAGATGAGGAAACCAAGGCACAGAGAAGTGAGTTAACTGGCTCGAGGTCACCCAGCGAAGAAACAGTCCCCAGGTTTTGCACTGGAGCTTGTTAAAAACACCACTGCCCAGACCACTCCCTGAGAGACTCTGGTTGTGTTGGATGGAGCCCAAGGGTGGGTGACTCCGAACTTCTGTCCAGGCTGCTCTCTAAGAGCTCCCCACTCTCACAGCTGGGGCCAGAGGCCCCGAATCGCTCACCCGTGGCCTACATCCACTCTCTGATCTGACAGGGCATCAGCCCTGTTCTCAGATGCCCTGCTCTCTGGGTGCTCCAGCTTCTGAGCGCTCCAACGCTGG
The DNA here is from genome assembly GCF_003031525.2 of Neophocaena asiaeorientalis asiaeorientalis. Classification (NCBI taxonomy): domain Eukaryota; kingdom Metazoa; phylum Chordata; class Mammalia; order Artiodactyla; family Phocoenidae; genus Neophocaena; species Neophocaena asiaeorientalis. Next base: position 1,793,992 of record NW_020172719.1, read on the forward strand.
GTTTCTCCTCAGAACCCCGAAATTGCTGGCTCCTCAAGGCCTGCAACTACGAAAAAATCCATAATGACGTCAGAGCTCTGTGCACCTGATATTCTACAACAGGGATCACAAACTTCAGCCCACGGCCGACTCTGGCTCACCTCCTGTTTTTATATGGCCCGTGAGCTAAGATTGGTTTTTACATTTTTAAGCGGTTGAAAGAAAATCAAAATAATACTATTTCACGGCACGTGACTATTGTATGAAAATTCATATGTCGTCGTCTAAAAATGCAGTGTCGTTGGGACACCCCCATTTCTTTTCCATGCTGTCTGTGGCTGACTTCCCACCACGACGGCAGGGTTGAGTGACTGTGACAAAGACAGCAAGGCCCACAAAGACTGAAATATTCACTTTCAGGCCTTTTATAGAGAAAGTTTGCCAACCTCTGTCCTAGAAGGTCAGGAAGGGAAATTTTGCTCCAAGAAAGCCGTTCTCCCTCTCCCTGGCCAGACACCGCTCTCTGAGTGTGGAAGGAGAATAAAGTGGATGAAGACTCAGTTTCTGAAGTGAGCCCATTCTCCCGGGTTAGAATCCTGTCTCCATCACTTCCTGGCTGTGTGCCCTTAAGCAAGTCACTTTCCTTCTCTGAGTCTCAGTTTCCTCATCTGCAAAACAGGGCGACAAGACCTCACCTCGAAGGGTTATTACAGGGAGATGGTGAAGGGCCGTGTGGACAACGTGGCACACACAGAGGGCACCTGGAGGTGCTGGACCTGCAGCCGGTGCGGGGAGACCGCCCCGGGCTTCCTTCCCTGCATCCCCGTCGGGGATCCCATGCTGTGTGACTTGTGGGAGAAGGGCTCTCAGTCCCGGTCCTAGCTTGGTTCAGTGTCAGGCACACCCTTGTGGGCCCAATGCTGAACATGTTTTCCCACGTGACGAGTCTCGGACCTGAGAGGGCATCCCGAAACCTGTCCTGGGTTCTGAATGGGGACATTGTTTTGTGGGTGGAGGAAACAGTGTGCCACTCACCCAGGGAGGGTTCTGGGGCAAACCCACTTTCTCAAAGTCAGGACTTAGAAGTCGTAATGGAAAACCTCATAAATAAATGAGGAGGTTGGGGTTAACATATACACACTACTATATATAAAATAGATAACCAGCAAGGACCTACTGTATAGCACAGGGAACTCTACTGAATATTTTGTAATAACCTATAAGGGAAAAGAATCTGAAAAAGAATATATGTGTGTGTGTGTGTGTGTGTGTATATACACACATGTATGTATAACTGAATCACTTTGCTCTATACCTGAAACTAACACAACATTGTAAATCAATTATACTTCAATTTAAAAAAAAGAAAGGAAAAGAAAACCTCAACCTCCATTCATCCTTCATTCCAGGAACTGAGCACCACCCAAGGGCTAGGGCTTCACCAGCTCCATGACAGCTTTCCTTTATGATGACAAAGTCTTTTAAACCTGTATCACTCTATGATATATACATAGATAGATAGGCAGACAGATATATATGCACACATATACCATGAGATATGTGAGATCACATATTTTTTTGTCGTTAGCTTTTTATAATCTGATTTGGTGTCAGTAGAAAAGTATAAACCCTTTTCTTTGTTATTAATTATAATTAGACATTTTCTCATCAATGTGCTGTGTAAGTAGATAATCCTACGAGGGTCACTGCTTCAGGCAAGCAAATAAAAAGTGAAAAGCATGTAAGAAATCACCCTTATGGGCCTCCTTTCCCCAAATGAGAAAGTGGTCTCTGAGGTTCCTTGAACAGCTGTCACCCCACCCGCTCCCAGGCCAGAGTTTTCTGAGAAACTGGATAGCCAAGTCTATCTGGCCAACTACCTCAGTTTTATACCTCGTATTACTAGCTGATTTCTTTTCTCTGCACGCCCTCTTTCCAAAGAGGGTTTAAAGCAGATAAATTTGCTACCACGATTGAGATATAAATTTGACTTTGAACTTCCTGGCAGCCAAAGCAGAAAGTGAATTAGGATGATTTGCATAGCTCAAGTAATCAACAAGGAGGAAAGCTAGTTCTTTAGGAAGATAGCATGTCCCCTGACAATGAATTCTGGGATGAACTTTCACGTAGGATATTATGAGAGATGCATAATGGGCAGCGTTCTCTGCAGAAGTTTTCCAGAAAATATAGAAGATGGCACACGGCTACTTGCATGAGCCTTGAACAAAGCTAAGGGTGCAACACAAAGCATAATAAGAAGGGTAATTCCTACTATTTTTAGAGCCACCACTAGTTGGAAGCTTTTAGGGTAACAGTTCATTTGATCCTCACTTGACCCTCACAACAACCCCGTGGGCAGGTGCTATTATTACCCAGGAAACCAAGGCCCTGAGATGGTAAATGACTTGGGAGGAGGTCAGACTTTGGGAAGCGGCAGAACCGTGACTCAGACCGAGGCGTTCCAGCTCCCGAGCCCACGCTCCTATCCCTCGGCTGCGTTTCCTCAGAAAGTGACCAGGTTGAGTCAGTGGAGAAGTGACCTCATGTGACCCAATTTACTGCAAGATTAGAACTCAGCAGGCAGATGATAGAGGGGGTGCAGTGGGAACATGGATCAGGCTCCCAGGCTGTACCAGGAGGAGCCTTCCCCCAGCCCTGCACGCAGATGGCTGTGATCACCTCCATCTTAGAGAGGTGGGAGCCAAGGCCCAGAGAGGGGAAGGACTTGCCTAAGGTCACACAGCTTTTAGACAGTAGGGCTGGCTTTTAAACCCAAGGCTTCTGGTTCTTTCTACTGCCCCTCCCTTCCTCCAGCTGAGACAGTAGCTCAGGCCACACTCAGTTGATGAGGGCAGATGTACACACTCTAGTCCCACAGAACGAAGTTCCTGCACTTCACGACCGCGCTACCTCCTCCCCAACACCCAGGCCCCGGCCTGAGCTCTGAGCTCTGGACCTTCCATGTTGCCTGGACCACCCCCTGCCATGTCAGACTCAGGCTGCATCAGTTATGTATCAAACGACGCTGGTGATGAACTGCCAGGCGCTAGGCCGCCTTGCAGCACGCATAGCCCTTCCCTGTTGGCTTTCTTGGCTCAGAGACCTCCAGACACTTGTCAGAGGTCACACAACACTTTTGTGGCAGGGCTGGGATAGGCATACCCCATGTTTCCCACTCCCTGCCTGTGACAGCTCCCCTAGTGCCAGAGTGCCGGCAGAGCAACCGGCACGTAGTGGGTGCTTAGAAAATGTTTGTGGCTTGACCCGTTTTGAGAGTCCTTATTCGATGCCGGGCCCTGGTAACCACCTAGAAAGTAGTTTCCCCATTTTACTGATGAACAACTAGAGGGAAGCCCAGAGAGGCCAAGTGGATTCCCCAAGGTCACACAGACAGTATGCGGCCCCACCCTAGAAAACCCCACGTCCAGGGAGGGCAGCTGCAGGTTTCCCAGACCCTGTGGTCACGATCTCCAGATCCTGTCCCTGCCCCGGTCCAAGGGAGCCCCAGAGGAGACCTCAGCAGGGCCTCCCCACGCCCCCCTCTTTCGTCCCCTTTCTCATCTCTTTCCCTTAATTGAACCAGAGCTGCAGGAGCTGTTTTCAGGGTTTGGCAGCTCCCAATAGCTTAAGCAATCTGCATCCCTACTTTCTTGCCGTCCCAGGGCACCATGTAGTCATCAGATAGTTCTCAAAAAGCTAATGGAACGTTTGCTGGCCAAGTGAGTGCCCTCAAAGGCCCAGAGGGCTCCTTGGTATTGAATCAGCAAGGGCAGCAGACGGGGCTTGGAGACAAGGTAACAGGGTGTGGACCCACTCAGTTACCATTCCCTTGGTTCTCAGAAGTCAGTCCAAAGAGAGAAGCTCATGAAAAGGAGAGGACCAATGTCTGCCGTGTACTCACCACATGCCAGGACCTTACTAAGCCCTGGGCTCACAAAGTCCCTGGGGTCATCCCACTTTATAGCTGTCCAAACCGAGACTCAGAGAGGCCAAGTCACTTACCCAAGATCACACAGCGGAGCCTGGATTTGAAGCCATGTCTTTCCAGTTCCAGGGCCCAAAGGCTTTTCATCGTCCTGGACTGTCTCTGAGTGTCCTAAACGTTTCAGTAACTGAAGCGGGGGGCCATTGATGAAGCACAGGACAGGGACAAAACAGCCCTCCCACTTACAGAGCCTGTGGCAGGGGCAGGGGATAACAAAGGTCCCAGAAGGAGAAGCACTGGGCTCTGTATCTGGAATCACTGCCCTGAGTCCAGGAGAATGCATCTCCGTGTACTGGGTTTCTCTTTAGCAAGGTTCACCTGTGTTTCCCAGTTTGGGGGATTTCACTGGTGTTGTTCACTAGTGGAGGGGCACCTTAGTTCCCCTCCTCCCATCTTCACGTGGTTCTGAAGTCCAACTGGATCCCCTCTGCCACGTGGGGGCTCGAGGCCCCATTCAGGCTGCCTGTGTGATGATGTCACGTGCTGGACAAGAAGCCACCCTTACACTGAGCGTTTACTGTGTGCTCGCTGTGTCAGGTGCTTTACGTACAGCCTCTCCCCAGTCTTCACCACCACCTAGGAGGGAGCACCTGTCATTACCCCAGTTTTGCAGATGAGAAAACCAGGGCACAGCGGTTAAGCAGCTAGCTCCGGGCACACAGCTGGGATTTGAGCTCAGAGCTATAGCCCGAGGTCAGTTACCATCACCATGATAACGATTATCATCACCACCAAAGGCTGGTTCAGTTCAACAGTTTAAAATGATTGGAAAAGTCTGAAATTCCCAAAGAAAAGAAAAGTGGCTTTGAGAACCCCACACAGTGGTATAGTTGTTTATTAGCCGATGAGGAGTGGCTGGTTCAGCCAAAGATGTGGAATTTTTTAGTGACCCACACCGCCAGCCTGCAGTGACTCTGTATCATCTCAAGCATGGACCCACCAGCTGAGCCTTGACCCTTCCAGGAGCTGAGAGCCAGAAAACATTCCCTGGTACCACCTGGCCTTCTGGTCAGGTTGCTTTCAACCCCTCGTTTCCCAGAGAGTCATGCTGGGGACTCTTGAAACTGCTGTTCTCTATTCCTTGGGACTGAATTAGACTTCCAGACAGTCGACCATGGGTCTTTGGCAACATTTTCTACTTTCCCAGTGAGGCCAGCATGTGGCAGAGAGGGCCGCTGGGCTCAGGGATAGTGGGCAGGCCAGGTCCAGTGTCAGATTCCAGGCCTGGATTCAGACTCCAGATCTGCTGTGTGATCCTGGCTGAGTTGCTGTCCCTCTCTGAACTGCTTCCCTCCTCTCAGCCAGCTTGAGGATTAAAGTGAACACCTGGCACACAGCAGACCTTGCAAATGGCCCAGTGGGGCCCAGCCTCGGTGGAAGGGGCCCGCTCTGAGTTTTCTAGGAGTGGATCGTCAGATGCTGTCCATGGAGAGACACTTCTCCACCCCCCAACCCCTGCCCATTGGAAGGAAGGGCCTAGGCCAGTCCTGGTGTGGCACTCACCTCTCTGGGCCTCAGTTTCCACATCTGTCCATGGGGGTAATACCTCTGACTTACCGGATCCTTCTGGGGATGCAGGAGACGGGATGTGCGGAGGGGCTTGGAAAGGCCCTAGAGCTCAGCACCATGTGGGCAGGACCTGCCTTCAAGTCCTTCAAGTCCGAGGCCTTGGCATCAGATGTGTCTGGTGTCTTCTTTTCCTTTGTCACATGGTGGGTCTGGCAGGCCTTAAGCAATGTGGGGCCCAGACCTGGAGGTTCAATGGTGCAAGGGTGTGGGGTGGAGGGTCACTGTGGATCAGACAAGTGGCTCAGAGTGTCGGTGTCCTCACTGTGTAGTCGGGGCTCAAATCCAACAAGGGCTGAGTAAGAACCTCCTGGTGCTAAGCACAGGCTGGAGCTTTTGCCTTCCTCCCCTTGAGCCTGGAATGTGGTCTCAGCGACTCCCATTTTGCAGATAAGGACACCAAAGCTTAGGGAAGGCTTACCCAGGACCATAGAGCGGCAGCAGCAGGATTCAGACCAGCTTGTTGGAGGGCAGGTCCAGCACTATGGCTCCCGCCCCAGCCTAGAAACCTGCCTCACAGCTGCTGGAAGAAGGGAAGGAAAGGACATCAGCAAAACTGCATTTTAGACCCTAAAGCACTTGCACTATTGATTGCTGTGAGGCCCCTTCTGCCTGGCTGACCGCCCCCCCACACACACACCTGCTTCCTTCTGCTGTCTGCAGGATGTGCAACGGCCCAGGCGGGGGCAGAAGATGAAGGGGAGGCGGAGGCAGGCTGGATCGAGGGGGCCGCCATCCTCCTCTCGGTCATCTGCGTGGTCCTGGTCACGGCCTTCAATGACTGGAGCAAAGAGAAACAGTTCCGGGGCCTGCAGAGCCGCATTGAACAGGAGCAGAAGTTCACCGTGGTCCGGGCTGGCCAGGTGGTCCAGATCCCCGTGGCTGAGATCGTGGTTGGGGACATCGCCCAGGTCAAATATGGTAAGTGACCCAACCACAGAGCCACGTTCTGGAGCTGGCATCTGGGCACAGGTGGGACCCGGAGAGGCTGGTCCAGGGCAGGGGGTGGATTCCTGAAGGCTGAACCCAAGCCAGGTTGTCTTCTGAGCTCCTTGGAGAGGTGGAAGGCTCCTTTCTGGAGGTAAGATTCCAGAATCCATTTAAATCAGAAATGGCAAATACATGGCACACGTACCACAACTCTCCAGACTTCTACCCTTAGCAGACATTCCTAATCAATCTCAGCTCAAAGCCTAGATACATCCTCAGACGCCTTCTCAGTATAACACTCCAAGGACCACTAACACTCAGAATGGGTTGATGAGGTGAAATCCATTTCCCACCTCTGATTTGGCTGTTAATGGGTGGTTGTTGGGCTAGAGAAGGTGTTACAGGGAGTGGACATGGGTGAGTGAACATTCTAGGCCTGTGATACTGCCATGGAGAACGTGAGCAGGCTGGTGCCAAAGGGGATTTAGATGAGATATGTCCTAGGTAAGTAGAGGCCAAAGATGGGGGCAAGATTGGCAGGCCTCTCCTCACTCAGCCCTAGGGGGCTTGGTTTCCTCTGATAACATGCCTGTCTTGGGGGCCTCTTCAGCCTAGTCAAGAGAGATTAATCCCTTCCAAAAGAATTTCCCCAAAACATAGTTGAGACCAGAGAAGATTGAATCATTGAGAAAACTGGGCCCCAAATCCATGCCATGCCAAGAGAAGCACTTTATAAACTGAAGGATATGCCCACCCAAGCTAGGATTATTGCGGGACCTAACCTCAGCCCCCCAGGCCTCATGCCCTTCACCCTGGCCCCAGGCTTCAGTTGTCTATTGTCCTTTGATGGGTGCCATCTTGGCTCCTGTATCCTGGGAACTCTAGGCAGCCAGTTCCCAAGGGCGAACCTTCCTTGCAACCATACCGTGAAGAGAATACTCCAGCTTCTCCAGCCACCTGAGACCCTGCTGACTGACCCCCTCACCCTTCTTCCTACCAGGCGACCTCCTCCCTGCAGATGGCCTCTTCATCCAGGGCAATGACCTCAAGATCGATGAAAGCTCCCTGACAGGGGAGTCTGACCAGGTGCGCAAGTCTGTGGACAAGGACCCCATGCTGCTGTCAGGTGAGCTGTGGCCCACGGTGGGCTCACTCCCATTGCCGGTTCCTGCCCCCATGCCCAGGGGGCATCCATGTCCCGTTTATGAGGCTGGAGGGTCTCAGAGACTTTGGTCCTTGTCTCCAGATCTCTGGCCAACTCGGCCCCAAACGAGGACTCCCTCCCTTTTCCCCTGCAGTCGTACATTGATCCTACCGTGCACTGAGCTGCACTGCAGGCCCTGGGGCGAGCACAGTGAATAAAACTGACAACGAATTCCTGCCCCCGTGAAACTTACCTTCTAGTAAGTTGATTTTCTGAAAAGTCGAACACGGAAGCCTGTTCTCGTTAGAGATGAGAAAGAATCAGTCTGGTGATGCCTACTCTAGATGTGTGCTGTGTGCCAGGCATTGGGCTGGAGGCTGGGGGACACAGCAGTGTACAAGGCAGAGGAGGCCCCAGCCTTGAGGAGCTTGTAGTATAGTGAGGAGAGACAGACAATGTTAAAATTCCAGAGGGTAATACATATATGATGAAAAAAAAGCAGGGCGATGGAGTGCAGGTGGTGGGGGAGGTCGGGGCGGCCACGTGTGAGCTGAGGTGTGAATGATGGAAAGGAGCTGGTCTTGCAACTTGCCAGGGAAAGAGTGTAGCAGGGAGCAGGAGTAGCAAGTGCAAAGGCCCTGAGGCAGGACCGTGAGCAAGAGGGAGACCTTGTGCACCATGGTCAGGAGTTTATAAATTTTCTGCGTATGCTGAGGATTCTCTGGAATCAGCAGTAAGCTGATCATGTTTACATTTTTAAGATCTCAGTCTGGCTGCTGCAGGGGGCAAGAGAGGAGGGGAGACCCTGCAGAGGTGAGGCACCAGACAGGTGAAATACCCGCCCTCCAAGCAGGGACACCAAAAAGGCTTTATTGTCCAGCAGCGCTCAGCAAACATCCTCTGAGCAGTTGCTCTGGGCCAGGCCCTGGGCCCTCCCTTCCATGATGTTACAGACTCATCCCCTGGCCTTGGAAGCCCCCAGCTTGAGTAAGCTGGGGGAAGCAGACCAGCAAGCAGCTGATTCTACAATAGAGGAGTGAGGAAGGTGTGAGAAAACCGACAGAACAGAACTATCCAGAGAGGTGGAATTGAGCTGGGGTTTAAGGGGCGAGTAGGAGCCCACCAAGCAGAGCTGTGGAGAAAGGGCCCTCCTAGCAGAGGCGCAGTGGGATTTCCTAGAAATACAGAGGAGGAGAGCAGCATGTCTGCAGGGTACGACGGTAAAAAGGAGTGAGAATTAGGTCTGGGGCATTTATTATCAAGAACTATCCAACCAACATTTATGAAGCACCTACTGTGTGCCAGTGGTTAATGAGACAAACAAGGTCCCTGCCCTCCTGGAGCTTAGAATCTAGTAAAAGAGACAAACAAGGAAGGAACAAACAAGCAGATATTTAACATAATTTCAGATAGTGATAAGTCAGGTGAAGACATTACACCATTATAGTGATATAGAGACCCTGAGGAAGGGGACGGGAATCGTAGTTGATCAGGGGAAAGCCTGTCTGAAGAGGTTGCATTTGAGCTAAAACCAGAACAATGAGAAGAGCGAGCATTGTAGGCAGAAGGATAGCGAGTGCAAAGGCCCGGGGCGGGGTCTGACCAAGTGCTCATGGAAAGCCTCAAATGCCCTCTTGGAACGTAGAGCCACACGAGAGCTCAGTAAATTGTCATTGCCCTGTGGCCCTGGTTCCGACCTCTGGGCTTCAGTGGTTGTCAGAGAGGCGAGCATCCTTGGGAGAAGTGGCCAGGTGGGTCATGGGGATGAGTGGAAGTCGAGGGGAGGTGCTAGGCCTGAGTGGATGAGTGATGAAGGTTCCAGACAGTTTGGAGGAAGGAGAGGAGGGATGGTTCCCTGGCAGGAGGCTGGGGAGAGAAAATGTTCAGGATCACTGACCTGAAGCGTGAGCAGCCAGCCACAGAGGTGGGCACGGGTGCCAAGACGTTGGAAAAGAGCAGCTCTAGCAACGGTGCAGAGTTGGATGGGAAGTCGGCTGGCCAGCTGGAGTGGAATCAACCACTCTAGTCTCGACCTTCCATCTGGCTGGAAGCCCAGGCAAAGGGAGTAGACCCTGGGCCTCTGGATGTCAGGAAATGGGAGCCAAGGTCTCCCGTGGTGTCTTTGTGGGCAAGATGGAGAAGACCGTGCTGAGGCCAGGGGATTGCGGGCAGTTTGTGCTGACTCTTGAACTGCTGGCAATCTGGTGAAAGGTTTCTAGCAGCCTTCCCTGGAGCTCTGTCCTGTTGCGGTATGGAACGTATGCCCATCAAGTTCACAGAGACCACAAGTCCAGGAAGGCTGACAAAGAGAAAGCAAGGGTCAGTACCCACAAAGATGGCCAGAGTGCAGGGTGAACTAGACTCAAGAGAATGAAACTTGACCGTGAGCTGCAGTACTGACATTCAGAAACCCAGCTGCCTGCCGGAGAGGGAGGGCAGTGGCTTAGCCCAGGCTCCTGGGGAAAAGACAGTGAGAAAGGGGCATGGTCAGCCCGCTGGAAAGCAATCTAATTGGAAAGAGAAGGATTCTGTAACAGTCAGAACCATTCTAGGAACAAAAGAGGCTGCCTGTATGGTAGTGAGTTCCCCGTCACTGATTGTGTGTGAGCAGGGCCTGGACAGGCTATGGGTGGGTGTGTTGTAGAGGAGGCCGAAACCCTGAATGGGCGCTGCATTCAGTGCTTCTCCCTGCAGTGAGAGTCACAGATTCGGTACACCTGTCCTCACCTGCACCTCTGCTATAGACCCACCTTGTTTCGTTCCTTCTGCCCTGCCTCTGCTGAGGCCGTGCCCTCCTCCCACACGGCTCTCTCCCTTCCCCACTGCACATTTAACTCCTGCCCATCTGCTCAGTCCCGCCTCCTCCACGAAGTCTTCCCTGACCACCCCTGCCCTGTACCACCTGGGACCCGTGCATTAGCGTGTGACGTCACACTGTGCTCGGCCCATTCGGGCACAGCCTCATCATGCGGGTTGAGTTTTGTGCTGCGCAAAGCATCTCACATAAAATAAAGAGCAAACCCCTCCACAGTGCCACCACCCAAACAAATCCAACGGGTCTCACTTTTAGGGGCCCCTTCCATCCTTGGCCGGTCCAAGAGGGTGGGAGCCCGAGCCTGAGGCTGTCGGGAGGTCAGCCCAGCTCCACCCCAGGCCCTGCACACCTTAGGGCTCAGGCACTGTCTGCCAGAGTGAGGAGGGAGGCTGCGCCGCGTTGTAGAAAGAGCAGAGTTGGGCAGGCTGAGCCGGATCTGGGCTCTGAAATGAACTTGCTGTGTGGCCTTGGGCATGTCGCTTCACTTCTCTGAGCCTCCGTTTACCTGTGAGGAGAACAGTGATGTCCTGGTGTGTGATGTAGGTGAGGCCCCTACCTAGCACAGCGCTGCCGGAGGGATGCTCACGGTAGGCTGGTTCCCTTCCCTGTTCCTCAGACGGAGCCTGGACTTGGGAGTGAAATAGCCTGGGTTCACATCCCGACTCTGCCCTTCACTGGCTGGGAGACCTTGGACAATCTTCTTACCCTTTCTGAGCCTCCATTTTCTCACTTGTAAAGTGGGAGGGTAACCCCAGCTTATATGTCCATTTCCCCTCCCTTCCCTCTTCTTGAATGTGTCCCCTTTCCCCGTCCCTGGGCTGGCCCTGTCTCTCCCCCATCCAGCTCCTCTCCACCTTCAGCCTGCCCAAGCCTGCCTCCTCCAGGGGGTTCCCCTGGATTGCTGTCTTCCCCAGTGCTCTGAACCCTGCATAACTGCCATTTGGACTCTCACATGACCAGACATCTCGGACCCTTTCCCTGTGCTGGTGGCTTTGCTGGGCCTTCTGGTCAGATGACCCTCAGAAAACACAGAGGGACCATGCTGGGGGCACCTGCAGGGTCCTCATGGTAGTTCAGACGCCCCCACATGGCATCTGGCACACTGGCTCAGCCTAGAGGAAGGCAAAGAATGCTCAGTTCTGGATCAGGTGGCCTGCCATGCCCGACCTTTAACCCTGGAAAGGTCCCTTCCTCTCTAAGCCTCCACGTCTGTGTCTGTGCAGTGAGCCAGTGAGGAGCCCTTCCCCCCTGCCTGCTCCACAGGGCTGTTGTGGGGAGCACATGCCTGGACAGATGTGACTGTCCTCTGTGAACGGTACACGTGTGAGATGCTGTGTGGTGTGGAATGAACACAGCCTTTGGAGGTAGACCCTCCAGGTTCCAGCCCTGCATTGGCTCCCACTATGACCTCTGCCCATCAGGACCTCAGTCTCCCCATCTGACAAATGGGGGCAGACCAGCCTTCAGAAAGATTCAGATGTCTCCAAAGCTGTGGGCACAAAGGAAATCCTAAAGGCCTGGAGCTCGCCCCCCAGGACACACAGGCAGACACAGGCCCATGTCTGCAGTGGCTTCAGCCCAGGCAGAGTAGAAACGTGCAGAAATCGCAGGTCCCCACGTCCACGGGGTGAGGTAGGGGGAGTGTGGACACCAAACCAAGCACTCACTTGCTTCCCCTGCTGCCTGTGGATGTGCCCCCTGTGTGGCTGCAAAGTCCTCTCTCTGCAAGGGGAGCAAGAGATTCAGATTTTTCAGGTCAATCTCCCGATGTTGAAGACGTTGGGAAGAAATTCCAATTTTTCAAAAACCTGTGTGGGTCAGACAACCTATGGGTGGGCCCTGGAATACAAACTCTGACCTTGGCCTGTTTTTTTTCTTAGTTTTGTATTTTAATATAATTTCAAACTTTCAGAAAAGTTGCAGGACTAGTACAATGAACGCCTGAATGGCCTCCCCTCTGGTTCAACTGCTGTTGCCATCGTGACTCCCTTGCTCTCAGGAGCCTCCCTCTCTGCTTCATCAGGGCCTCTTCCTACTCCAGGTGTGTCTCCCAAGAAAAGGAGTCCTCATGCATAACCACAGCATAGCGGTCAATTCAGGAAGCATTGATGCAGTACTGATACCCGACATACCATCCATATTCACGTGTGCCAACTGTCCCCACAGCATCCCCCAGGCTGGGAGCCAGTGCAGGTTGCCGCGTGGCCTTTAGATGTCCTGCCTCTTCAGCCTCCTTTAACACAGAGCAGGTCCTCAGCCTTCTTTTGCCTTTCCTGGAAGGCCAGTGGTTTTTAACCTGCCTGGGTCATGAACCCCCATGAGAGTCCCATGAAAGCAATAATCCCTCTTATGAGAAGTAAATGTCCGGACGTGTCACCGTACAGCCTGTCAGTGGACTCACAGACCCCTAGAGAACCATGGTCTGGTCTCGATTTGCAGCTGGGGAAACTGAGGCCCCAAGCAGGCGTGTAAGGCCCCACCAAGGCCAGGGCCAGAGGGAGACTCCAGCCCGGCAGCCTCCTAGCGCCCACATGCGAGCGCACCTCCGAGGACCCCTTGACTTCATTACCCAGCAGCGTGGCCTGTTTGAAGCACCTGATAGTGAATTCCACGGGGAAACCAACAACCAGGCACCATCGATGTGGCCATGGAAGGGCCAGGGGCCAGCGGGCCAGGGTGGGGACTGTCCTCAAAAGCAGCAGGCCCTGGCTCCAGCAGGCCCATTGGCTCGGTCCCCTGCAGGACCCCACCCTCCTCCATCACCCCTGGAACCAGAGCATGAACAGCATGAGGTTACCCAGGACATCGACAAACTCTCTCGGGCCTGCCGCCCACCCTGCCTGCCGAGCGGAAGGCCAGGCACGGGGAGCCGGACCTGCCACCACTGCCGCTGCCACCAGGGAGCCTAGGACAGCACCGTGACCGCAGGAAGGCCCAGTGTGCCGCTCGGCCCGCGCTCTCTCCATTACACTACCCTGCCTCTTCTCCATGAGAGGCAGCGGGGTGTAGTGGATAGAGCACGGGTTCAAGTCCCGGCTCCACCGCTCACGGTTGTGTGACCCTGGGCCATCGCTTAACCTCTCTGAGCCAGAGAGGCCACAGGTGGGCGGAGGGGCTTGGGGTTGTGCCTGCACTAAAACCTACCTCACAGGGCTGTTGTGAGGGGGACGGGCTTGTGGGCCATGAAATGCTTTGCCGACTGTCTGATGCTCTGTGAGCATGCGTTATTACTGTTATTAACTGCGTTGATAACAATAATGAAGACAGAACCGCGTCTGGCGTGGCAATCTCATTGGCTTTGCTTGGTGCTTGTGCCGGAGGCAGGTAATAATCCCCAGAGAAGGCCTCCGTCCCTTCTTCCCTTCTCTACCCCCAGGAAAAGACCTTTTAGAAGGTCTGAGCTCCCCCCTCTCCCTGTCCAAAGAGAGGCTTAGGAAGTCAAAACCAGGAGAGTGAGGAGCTCTGGGTTTAAGCCCCTACCTGTGCCTCATGTGCTGTGCAACCTCACTGAGCCACTTGCCCTCTCTGGGCTAAGAAGCTTCATTTTGTAAAGTTAGACTCCTCTAGCTCTGCCACCTGGGGCTCAGTGCACCCCACTTGCCATTGCATGAGGCTTTGGCCCCGAGATGCCATCTGGACCAGGCCTGCAGCAAGTCTGAGGCAGAGATGGGCTTTGAGCCTGCAGTTGGGAAAGTTCTGGCCGACACTCAGCTGCCAGGTCAGAGGCCGCAGAAGTCATCTGCAGGGAGAGGAGATGAAGGTTCAGGTGGGGCAGGACAGGCCGTCCCGTTGGTGGGAGCCCGCAGTGTTCCTTTCTGGCTCACAGATGGATGGATAGACAGATGGGCGGGAGCTAGATGCTGACAGAGCTCCCTCACCGCTCGCCTGCCTCCCTCTCGCTCCTCGGGGCTGTGTCCCCAAACAGCTCTGCCTCTGACTTTGTGCACAAGCCTTCCCAGCAAGGGAGAGAGAATAGGAGCCAGGAGCCACCCGGCCGCCCCAGCAATGCCCTGTGAAATGCGGGTGATGATAATGACCTCACCCGGGGGCCGTGGCCACCGAGTGGGAAAAGGGGCTCAGATAGTACGGGGTACATGGGGAACGTCCATAAATATTAGCTCTCTTCTTCCCTCCCCCCAGAATACTTCCGGCGGCTCCCTACTGAACCCCGAGGAGACACCCAACCCTGCAGCTCTGCACTCAGGCCACCCTCAGCTTCAGCCCAGCTGACCCGCAGCTGTCACACTGTCCCACCTCCCCCTTTGCCTGGGCTGTGTCCCCCGCCGGCCACGGGACCCTTGGGTCTCTGTTGTCCTGCGTTGTTGCTGATGTGTGCTGCTCCCCTCAACCCTAACTAGACTGTGAGCCCCTGACGGGCAGGGACCACCAGAGGCCCCCTGGGCCCCAGAGCCCGGCACAGAGCTGGACTCCACCACACTTGTCCATCCCATGAACAAGCGTGGCCCTGGAAGGGAGTGACACATGGTCAGTTTGTCTGCTCAGGCCTCTGCTGGCCCATGAGAACTTCCCGAGATGCTGCCTTTTCATGGAGGCTGCCCTACCCCACCCAGGAGTGGCCCTCATCTCCTTGGGACCTAAGGTGCCCAGACTTCACCATTGACAGGTGGTGACCTAAGCCAGACCTCCCCATTTTACAGAGGACAAAACTGAGGTCCACAGAGGAGACGGCTGGCCTCAGGTCACACAGCACATCAGCAGCAGACACCAGACTTGTTCCCAGTCCCCTCCCCCTCAGCCTAGGGTCCTCTCTATCAACCACCCCCCATGCTGTGTGTTCTGAGGGGCTCCATGGGAGCATAAGGAGGTGAAGGATGGTACCCAAGGGACCACGGACTTGGGAGCCTGGTGCAAGGCCCAGCCAGGGCCCCCCTCCCCAAAAGGTTCTCACCTCTGTCCGCACCCAAAGACCCAGGGCTTACATGCCTCTGGTTCCACTGCTGGAGCTGCAGCCCTTGGGGTTAAACATTGTCCCCTGCAGGGGATCCTGGAGCTGGGTAGTGGCAGCCTGGGGGTGACCTGGTCCGCTCTGTTCTTCCTCCTGCAGGAGGGGCAGCCAGGCTGTGAGGTCCCAGTGCGGAAGAGGGGCAGCCCAGGGAGGACGGCTGGGCTGGATGAATTTGACCCTTTGTGAAACCATAAAGATGGCTTATTGAGGGTGTGTGGATTCTCCATTATAAATGTAATACATGTCCACCATGGGAAATACAAAAAAGGAGGTAGCAGGGAGGACAGTGCTGGATTCCAGCTACAAGCCTCCACTGTGGCAGGAGGAGAGGACTCACCCTCAAACCTGCCCTCCAGGGGCTCACAGGCTAGTGGGGACACCGGGCTGGGAGGCACCCCCAGGGGAAACCCCGGGGGGCAGTCCAGAGGAGAGAGGTGATGTCCTTTTGTTGGGGTCAGGGAAGTCACCTAAGAGGAGAGGCATTTGTCCTGAGCCTTGAGGAGGAGGTTTTGGAGAAGAGGTGTGGGAAGGGCATTCAGGCGGTGATAACTATGTGAGCAGAGGCGGGAATGGGGCTGGGGACCAGGGCTGGACAGAAGGGCCCAGTGAGCTGTGCTGCGCCCAGGGCAGAGGGCGCAGTGTGGGAATCAGTGGTCAAGGGCCGGAAGAAGGTTGAGGTGTGATCCAGGGGGTGCTGACCAAGGAGTTTGGACTTTGGGGAGCTATGGGGGGGGGTGTCTGAGCTGGGGGGGCAATGCTCAGAGCGAAGGCTGAGCGTGCTGCTGGGGCACAGAGGGAGGGAGGACCAGAGGGGGAGTTTGATGCCCCCAACTCCTCTGGCCTATCTGATGCTAGGGCCTGGAGGACTCCCCAGGGCTCATCGAGGCTGGGTGGGGGGCATACTACGCC
The DNA here is from genome assembly GCF_003031525.2 of Neophocaena asiaeorientalis asiaeorientalis. NCBI lineage: Eukaryota > Metazoa > Chordata > Mammalia > Artiodactyla > Phocoenidae > Neophocaena > Neophocaena asiaeorientalis. The sequence goes on from NW_020172719.1 coordinate 1,810,286, forward strand.
TTCACCCCATGTCCCCGCGTCCCCATGTTGCGGGCAGAGGCCACCTCCCTGGCTTCCTCCTTCCTCCCTCCTCCCTGGCCTCCCAGTGCAGGGCCCCCAGCTCCCTGCTGAGATGGGAGTGATTAGATTAGAAGGTGATTTGGGGTCTGATTATCTTGGGTGGAAATTGGCCCCCTGTGTCTTTTTCCATCCCGCCCAGGACTGGGGAGGTGGGGAACAGCTTCTCCATCGCCACCCAGGCAGAGCCAACTTTTTCACAAACATGTTTGAGACCAGAGTGTGAAGCCTTCTTTCCTGGGGAAAAGCAATACATGAGAAACCGGACAAGGGCTTGGTCCCTCTCCAGCTGGTGACCCTGGGCAAGCTACTTCTCCCTCAGTTTCCTGTTCTGTCGACCGAGGGCCAGTATGAGGACTAATGAGATGATTGCGTGTGAAGGATTAGGGTTAGGGTTAGGGCACAAAGCCTGGAGCGGAGTAGGTATCCTGCAGAAGGTAGCACTGGTCGCTGTTCCTGCCATCTACGCCCTGTGAGTGCACTGAAGTGTGTTCAGCCCTCACCTTTAAAGATCTACAGTGACCCCACCCTCACCCACGTTTGACCTCTCTGGGCCTCAGTTTCCTCCTCTAATACTGCTGGTATTTAACAGTCCATCCTGCCGGCTCCCACATGAGCTGAGCCCGTGCATGAGAAAGCATTTTGTCAGCAAGTTATCGTAGCTCCCAGAGTCCCATAGTTGGGCCCAGATTCTCCCTGTTTGTGCCCCTTGTGGGGTACGTGTGCTTCAGGGTCTGTCTGTGATGGGAAGACACCAGGCCTGGGCTGATCGGCCTGGAGTTAGTGTCCGAGCTCATTCTGTGGTCCCCACTGTGCCCGGCTCGGGGACTGAAGAGGCTGGGAATGGGTAAAGAACCAGCTGAGGTTCTCACGCCCTGAGAGCCCAGGTCCTGGTACAGCTTGCTGGGCTCCATGCTGCCTCTGGGAGCCTTCGTGACTTGGTTTACCCATCATGGATGGACAGACCAACCTTTACCACCTCAAAGGAGCTTACTGGAGGGTATCTGTCTGTCTGTAAAGCACTTTAAGATCCTGAGACCCTGGAGGCCAAGAGGCTGGAACACCACACATGCACACGCACACAGGCACGTGTGCAGACACACACGCACACACACACAGTCTCAAGACATCTCTCAGATCCCAGAAGGAAAGGGAAGGGGTGGGTGAAACCTCTTGAAAAGTGAAAAGAGATTCCTTGCTTTAAGGAAAGTGCTTCTTGCCCTGACTCAGAGCCTCTTGACTCTTATTTTAGATACAATCCTAATGAGTTTGTCCACCTAGACTTCAAGTCTGAAGCAAAGTGGGAGGCCAGGAGAAGGCCATCAGTGACAAGTGAGCCTGAAAACAGGAGGAAATGACCATGATCTTGAGGGGAAAGAAGGAAAATCTCTCAACAGCAGAAGGAGTTCAAGAAGCAAGTCATCAGGGCCGTGTAGTGGCTGGGGTCAGGGGCCGTGGCCGTCTGTCTGGTAGACCACGTATAGCTCTTCCTGTGCGGCCTGGGGATGGCCGGAGACCCTGCACCAGGCAGGGTTGGACTGTTAGTTCTCTGCTGAAGGAGAAATTGTATGCTGCATTGTAGAGAGCTTTCTAGCCAGAGCGGAAAAAAGGAACACCTGACAGGCCAAACTTCATTTATCTAGATTCTTTACTAAGCAGAGTGCCCTCTTGTCAAATAAAAGCTGACACAGAAACCCCAAAGATGAATAAACTTGGGGCCACTCTGACCAAAGGCCTCCCTTGCCCCCTATGGCTCCCGTCCTGCCCCCTGAAAGAATTCCAGGACCCTTTGGAACCCAGTTTTAAAAATCTAAAATTCTAGGAAAGGAGTTCTTAACTTTTCTTGCACTGCAGACCCCTGGGGAGGTCTGAGGTCATCATGGGCCACCCCTATTCAGAATAAAACTTGGAAATACATAAAATAAAATACACTGGATCACAAAGGAAGCCAATTAGATTGAAATAGTTAACGTAATTAAAAAAGAATTAATGTGTGGTGTAGTAACATATGTGCTTCTTTATTAGCACACTCAACAACAAGATCCAGCAGTCAGTGTAGTAATTGCCTTAGTTGTAAAATAAGGATAAGCCTGAAAAGTAGCTGCAACAGCTATAAAGTGATATTAAAAAACCCATGATTTCTGTAACATATGTAATGGTGTTGTGTCCACCACCGACACTCCCGGCGTTTATTGCCTATGTTCTTAATAGGGGGAAATGCGAAATTTCAGTTTGATGTTTGTGAAAATAAAGAGGTCATTGTTTTCTCATTCAACTTCATAGAGCCCTGAACTCTTTCCCCAGATCTTTGGGAAGTTGGTGGACCCCATTTTAAGCAGTCCAGTCCAGGGCTTAGTTGGCATTTTTTTTGGCTGGTTGCAGAGCAAGGTCTGGTTCTAGATATATCATTAAGGAAAAGAGGGAGTGGTCCCTGCTTGGCCCGTAAGACTGGGAGAGGGGGAAGGGGGGAGAGAGGAGAGAAGAAGGGATTCTCTAGGAGCGGGTAGGAGGTGGTAGGCCTGAGCTGTCTGGGGGCCTAAGAATTGAGGTATAGCAGTGTTTGAGCTCCAGGCCCATCACAGCACTATGCCAAGGTGAAATCATCTTTAAAGGACCCACCTTGAATACACACCTTGAACCTTAACTGTAGGTGGTGCCCTAGGACCTCAGCAGGCAAATTGCCTCGGGTCAACTGAGACCAAGTGCCTTCCGCTCCTTGCGGGAGGGGGCTTGGGCCGTGCAATGGTAACTTGGCTTTCGTCCCCTTCCCCAGGGACTCATGTGATGGAGGGCTCTGGACGGATGGTGGTGACCGCCGTGGGTGTGAACTCTCAGACCGGCATCATCTTTACCCTGCTGGGGGCCGGCGGTGAGGAGGAAGAGAAGAAGGACAAGAAAGGTAAGCCCAACGCTCTTGTGGACCAGAAAAGGAGCTCTTAAGGCCACATTTTTTTTGTTGTTGACTCATTCACTAGACAAAATAGTTATTGAGTGCCTTTTATGTCCATACCCTGTGCCAACAGCTTCCTCCTGTAACCCCAAGGCCCTTCTTGGGCCAGGAGGCTCTGTCTGTTCCATCTCCAGGGTCTCGTTCCAGTCTCTGTCTTGTCCAGTCATGTCATGGGGGGCCCCCCTTCCCCCTGGGCCAGGCCGAGGGGGCTGAGCCTTTTCTTGAGTCTCCAGCCTCAAGTGTGACCTGTTCCCATCATCACCCCTGATATTGCGTAGAAATCTCCACCTGGGCGAATTCCTCCACTATTCTCAACTCCACTGAGCAGAGCTGCACACTCACCCAGTATAGACTCTCCCCAGAGGTGGGTCTTCTGGGGAAGGTGGCCAAATGTGTGCCTCCAAATCAACTGCTGTGAGCCTCTCCCCATTGTCCCCAGAGCTGCCATCTCAGCTGGGTTCTGTCTCCTCCTCCCCCTGCAAACAAGATTCCTCACTCCATGGGCTGCCCTTGGTGCAGCAGGTTGTCGGCCTGGGCTACAGCTGCCTCTCAGAGCAGAGGAGGGGTGGTTGGAAAACATGAGCCCCAATCCCATCAGACCAGGCCCAAATCCAAGGCCCAGCCTCTGGCCCAGAACAGCTGACTACTTACCCGACACTCACACTCGGTCTCGGGGGCGCCCCCCACTCTCACATCTGCAGTCTTTTGTCTCCTTCCCCAAGCTCCAGAGGAGGGGCCCAATACCCAGACCTTCTGGAGTCCAGGGGAAGGAGATGAGATAATAGATGACCCCTCCTTCAGTTTTAGGGGCAGCCAGCCTCCCTCCAGCTCTCAGAGGTCAGCCAGGCACCAAGTCTGGGTCACGATCAAAGGATACTTGTTCCCAGGGGCAAAACCCGTTTCCTGGTGGGGTACCCCTAAGATCACGATGGCCCATCCAGCAGCAATGGAAATAAGCTGTGATCTGGGAGAGCTGAGGTTGAGACTGAGGACCAAGTCTTGGCCAAGAGGCCCAGAGCACGTCAGGACAGCGTCCACACAATGCCGTGGCCCTGTGGCCCCAGGTGCGGGCAGTTGGGCCGGTGGCAGCAGCTTTGCCCACTTCCTTGGCCTCACTGGGGCCTGGGTGAGGGGCACAAGCACCCAGACCGGTGTTTCTTAAAATGCCAATAAAAAAACAGGCCTCTTCTGCCCCAAAGCACAGGTCAGTCCCTTGCTGAACATTTACCTGCCCTCCAACGAGATGGGGACATCAGTGTAGAAGGAAGAGGTGGGATGTGCAGGGGACGCGACAGAGGAATCTGGGAGGCCAGCCCAGCCCCTCAGGCCCCCACGAGCAGCACAGCCAGGCTGGACCTCCTCGGCACTTCCATTCCATCACCTCCACCAGGGACATTGCTTAGAGCCTCCCGTTTCAGGATGACCCCAGGCGTACCGGTGTGTGTGCGTGCGTGTGCGTGTGTGTATGCACACACAAAAGGCTGTATGTGCTTCTCCTTCATTAACATGTCTCAAAAATCATCACACAGGTGTGAAGAAGGGGGATGGCCTTCAGCTACCAGGTACAGTAAGACACTCCTCAGGGTAGATGGGGTTTTAGAAATAGCAGCAGCCATTGACCCCTGAGCCCTGGCCCTAGATCCCCAGCACACAGCTAAAGGGGGTACCTGACTGCTGGGGGCTCTGCCCCACCAGACCTCCACTGTGCCCCCGTGCGCTGCCAGCCCCACGGGACCGGCCAGCACCCCGGTCTGCCTACCTTCCAGGGCTTTCAGTGCAGATGGCACCACCACCACCTCCACACACCCTCAGCCCGCTCAGCACCTTCCCCTCGCCTCACAGCACAGCCACCTTATGCAGCATCTCTTACCTCTCCTTCCCACAGAACCCGTTTCCCCACCCCAAGAAAAAGCAGCAAGAGTGAATTGGAGCACATCCCATCATTTTTGATTCCTAAATTAAGGAAAACTCGCTAGTACCTTCTCTGTCTCATGCACAAAATACCACATGCTTGATGTCACCTTTTAAGTGGTGGGGCACCTCCCGTGGGGGTCACCAAGGCGATCTTTTGAGTGCCAGTTAGGGAAGGAGGACTTGGCCATGGGCAGTAGCCTGAGTCAAGGGCATGGATCCTAAGTCACTGCCGTGGACGGACGTTCTTCCGGGACACAGCAATGGTCACAACGAGCACCCCTTCAGAATGGCCAGTGCCCGCACTGCGCTGCTCGCTGAATATTTTGAATCGACTCCTGGCCATGAGCGCCTCTGGCCCTGATGGTCAGCCAGACCCTCTCCTAGAACCCTCTCTGAAAGGCACCCGCCTGATTGCTTGGGCCAACGGGGTGCCTCAGTCCAGAACCTCACCACCAACAGTGCCACCCCGCGTAACCACATTGATCATCCTCCATATTTTATTTCAAAGACCCTCCACGTCTGAGTTTTTCCCCCCGACCTCTGTGGCATCTCTATGGGAACATTTCACCTCCACCCCCAAATTTGAGTTTCTTGATCTCCAACGGAGATGTTTTTTTAAGAACGTAGTCCTCTCATTTCCCGCAAGTTGGTTCATGTCGATTGTCGTTGCTGTCCTGCGTTGTTGCTTTTCTCCATTGTGACACCCTGCGTTTTCCATCCCTCCCAACCCCACAGCGGCCGATGGCGCGGCAGGTTCAAATGCTGCAGATAGCGCAAATACCAGCCTAGTCAATGGTACGTGTCCCGCTCCCAGGGCGAGCTCTCGGTCTCGGTTGGATGGGCGTCTCCCGCACCCTCAACTCTGGGCTTGCCTCTCCCTAGTCTGGACGGCACAGACTTGGATGTGCATGGGCAGCTCAGGGACGGTCGTCCTCTCACACGGGGCAGGCGCTTAAGAGAGAAGCCACCACCGGGGATCCAGCTCTGCCCCCACTCGTGGCTGCCACGATGGCACTGGCTCCTGTTGGGCCCTTGACCCCCGGTGAAGCCCGGAAGAGGGACGTGACCTTGGCTTCAGATCTGGCCCCCCAAGAAGCAGCGTCCCGCCCGGCGTGGCCCTCTCCTAAGCCCGTTCCTGGCCCCGGCTTTGGGAAGAAGGCCCGGGGTCAGGACCTAGGCTGAAGCTGGCGTCTGGGTCCCCACTGAAGGCTCCGGTCCTCGACTCGCCAGTTCCCTCGAGGCAGGGGGACCCAGGCCAGAGCTCAGCTCCTGGACCCCACCCCGTAGCATGGCTGAGCCACTAGTAGACATTCTTTCTCTTCTCTCTCACGGAGCGAACGGGCTGGGGGTTCGCTTGGGCTCGGGCCTAGTTCTGCCCCTGGGATGTGGACTGGTGTTTCTTGCTGTTGCCTGTGCTGGAGCGTTTGTTCTGAGTCTCTGCATTCTTACTGGCCTCCTCGGGGATGAGTGGTGGGGGCAGAGGGCTGCCACTGTACCTGGGAGCTGCATCTTCACCTCCTGACACACAGGCAGGAAGGAATTCCATTCATTTGCCTCCAAGATTTCTTATCTCTGTACCCTCCCACCTTCTCAGATACGTCCCCGTACCCAAATTAGGTGACGTAAGGTCACCCAGACTGCTCCTGGGAGCTGTTAGGGCTTGGTCGTGAAACCATTGCCCTGGAGAACTGAAGGAGAGGGAAAGTTTTCTTTTTTCCAGCGTCACGCATCCCAGGCATCTCTGGCTGCGGGTTTCTCATCCATTATATCATTTACTCTTCACCACTCCTGGAAAACATGGAGCTCTGGTCCCGCCTCATCCTCCCGTCCCCTGCCCTAGACCTCTGGCTGAGCCACCCGGATTCAAAGTGACCAAAGATGGAAGCACCCCCCACACACACCGTAGATGTCAGGGGCTGGGCAAGACTGCCCTGTGAGCAGGGCCTCGCAAAGAAGGGCTAATTCGGGTATGGGTCTATTTCAGGCACAAGAGGAGAAATCAGGACAGCCTGGGGTGTGGGAGGTGTCATGTGTGAGGGAGGGGTGGCGAGAGATAACAGGAAGAACCAAAGTAGGCAAACCCACGTGGGGGGCTGGGGGGTGGCAGGGAGGAAACAGGAAGTGGCATCCTGCTTTCCCCAGGATGACAAGCCTGCTGGGCTCGGGGAACATATAGACCGCATCCAGACTAGTGGGTCCCAAAAAAGGGGCAGCCTCACTTGCAACTGTAGCAGAAAACTCCAAGTGTCCCAAGAAAAGCTGCAGGAAAAGACAGGGAACTGTCATTCCTTAACCACCTCCTGTGCACCAGGCACTTTGCAAGCATCTCATTGAATCCTCACAATAACCCTATGATTCAGAGGTTTTTGTCCCCACTTTAAAGATGAGGAAACTGAGCCTCAGGGAGATCAAGACACTAGTCCAACGTCACAGAGCTAGAAAGTAGCAAAGCTGGGATGTGAACCCAGGCCTGCCTGGCTCTAAAGTGTGTGCCACTCTTGCTAATGTCTTGTAAACTTCACAAGGATGTTAAGAAGTCTTCCCCACCACCAACGCCCCTGCCCAAGGAAAGGATTCCTGTGGTCAAAGGTGTTTAAGAACCCACTGGGTAAAACTGTCCCTCCTTGTTGCAGAGGGACAGCCTTGATGGTGCTGTGTCCTGGCTGAATGTCATGGGATTGGTAGGCCCCCAAACTATACTTTGGGACCAGTACTCTAAGCTTTTGCTACTCGAATTGTGGTCTGGGCATCTCCCAGGAGTTTGTTAGAAATGCAGAATCTCAGGCCCCACCCAGACCTGAATGAGAACCTGTGTTCTAACGTGCTTTCCAGGCTCCAGGTAGAGTACACTAAAGGCTGGGGGGTGCTAAGCTGAGCCTTGGTGAGTGAGGGGATTAACTGTTCCTTTCCCCTCCTTCGTCTGAGCCAAATCAGGATGACCTGGATGTGGACAACACACTCAGGTGGCAGGATGCCCCCCTCACTCCGCTCCCCCAAGCCCCCCACAACTGAAAGGTAGGGGTGTTCCATTCATTTTGGAGGCATTATAATTGCCGTTTTTATTTTATTATTTCTTTTCTATTTATCGATATATCACTGTAGAATACATCACGATTAATTATACATCACTCTTAACTCTGGACATTAACAAGGTACTTTGCTTTTCATAAGCATCACCTTGGTTGAAAGTGTTGTTTTTCACAGAGAGAGAAACAGAGGCACAGGGAAGGGAAGTGACACCTCCCAGGTCTCCTATTTAGGACCGGGTCTTCTCACCATGGGCCTTCCACATCGAAGCTTTCTGCACCCATGACCCTCACAGTGCATGGAGAGGACAGACCCATTTGGCAAAGCTGCATCTAGCATCTGATACAGAGGGGCCTCCAGGTCTCCACCCCGGTTCCCGATCTTGGGTCCTGTCCTCCATCTCAGCTCCCCTGAATCACAGCCCATCTTCCACGTCCCATGGGGGACCAGAGCAACGTCCCACCACAGTTCCAGGGCCAGGCGAGTACCCATCTGGCTAAGGAGAACCCCAGATGAGTCGCTTGCTTCTGAGAAACCAGGCCATCTGCACCAAAGCACCCCCAGGATATGGCTCCCTCCCTCAAACATATGCATTGTTGATTATTTTTCTGGCCATGTGGTCACTATGCAAATAAAAGAGGAAATTGCTAGCTTGGTTGCTGGGCACATGCGGGCTATTGCATCTGACAATATGCAATGCAGATAGAGGCCCCTTTGTGCCATCTAACAGCAAACGACTGAAGAGGAGTCCTCGGGTGCCCTTCAGCCCAGTTAGTAAAATTATCTTTAAAAATAAAAATAATTATTGTAGTTAATTCCTATTGGTTCCAAAACGCCTTTTTCTGTTTTGTTTCTAATCCAGTAGAAAGAATTTTACAATAGAGCAACGGGGACCTTTCTCTTTAAACCCCAGGGCGGGTCACGGACCCTTCGCTGGGAGAGGCAGTGGGAACAGCCCTGCACTGACCTCGGAGTGATAGTGCGGGGCTGGCATTCAGGAAGCCACTTCTCCCCTCCGAGTCACCTATAACGGATATGGTAGTGGGGATGACAGTGCTTATTGAACTTCTCACGCAGCCTCAGGACAGTCATCAGGATGCTCTATAAATGACAGCTGCCTCTGAACCTCCCTCGGCCCCAGTTTCCTCATCTGTAAAATAAGAGTGATGAAAACCCCTCCCGCCCCACCTTGCAGGGTATCAGGAAAACTGCCAAGATCGGAGACACTTGCAAAGTGCCAAAGGCTGCTGGGCGAGCGGTTGTCACTGAGGCAACTTTTAGGAGCTCCGGGGAGGCAATGTGGCCACCCCTTGTTACAGAGATGGAAGCGAGGCTGGGAGAGGTGAAGCCACACGGCTAGTTGGTTTCGAAACAGCAGCTTCAGGAGCCCAGTCCCACCAGTGCCACCTCAACACCTGCCCTCCCCCTGGCTCGGGGGACTGGGGGTGGCTGCATTCTCCCCGATGGGGGCAGAAATGTGCATGTACTTTGGGGCCAGCTCTCCATTTACCAGCTGAGACCTGGCAGAGACCCTGCTGAGTGTCCCTCCCTGAGCCGCAGTTTTTCATCTGTCAGTGGGTGTGATCTGGAGCGTCCCGGTAGGGATGTGGTGAGGCCCAGATGAAACTGTGGTGGTCATGTATGTGCCTGGAACGTGAGCTGTGAAAATCTCGTTCTCAGCAAATGGCTGGGGCTGGGGGCACCCTTCTCAGAGTCCTTCTGAGGTGGCGAGCCATTGGGCAAAGCTCGGGGTGAGCCCGTGGGACAGGAGGGTGCCCCCCGACCCCTGCAGTGCCAGCAAGTGAAGACAGGTGTCTGGCTACCAGGCAGCAGTCACCAGTACCTCCTACCCTGTGAATGCAGGCCATGCGCCTTGGGCTGAGACTGGGTAGGCGGCCTCCCCGGCGGCCCTGATTAGGGGGTGGCGAGCCCCAGACCCAGCACTAGGCAGCATCTGTCCCTGATAGGCGGGGCTGGGGGTACCCAAGGGATCCCACCAGCCAGACTTCACCTGTCTGCTGTGGCCTGAGCTGGTCAACCCAGGATAAAGAGCACACAGCTCAGTGGAGGGGAGGGGTCGGCAGCTTCCCCTTGGGAGCCAGGGCACTGCCACCAGGCCCCTGGACACATGTGGGCACCTCAGAGCCCACCGCGGGGGAGCCCCTGCCCACCCTTTGCCTGAGTCACTCTCAGTGAGGCTGGGCGGGGGTTTCTCCATGTCGTGGCTTCACACCCCTTCACCAGGAGAAGCAGAAAGTGGAATCATCCCTCCTGGAGCCAGAAACTAAGGACACATTGACCAAACTCCTCCCCATTCTAGAATCAACCTCTCTCTCTCTCCCTCCCTCCCTCCCTCTCTCTCTCTCTCTCTCTCTCATCTTTCCCTTTGCCTCCTCTCAGCCCACAAAAGGCACCAACCAAATTCCACATTAATCACTGGGGACCTTAGATCTCCCACTCCTTCTGCTTCCTGCCAACCAACTATGGTTCCTTTACCCTCAAAGGCTGCTGGTTAATCTGTAAAATGCTTAGGGCCAAAATAATCCCAGAAGCGCTCTCTCTGTGCCCCCAGAGAATCAAGAGAAAGCCTGCAGCCACCACGGGTTTGCTCTTGTCTCAGGGGCCTCCCCGGCGTCCCTGCACAGAAGGGCGGAGCCGGCTTGGCCCTCCCTCCATCTGACATGAATGTCTGTGGCCCTGTTGCGTCTTCATGGTGACCAACGTGTGTTGTCTGATTCTCTGTTGTCTGTTAAAATTCTTTGTCGTATAGGTAAAATGCAGGATGGCAATGTGGACGCCAGCCAGAGCAAAGGTAACCCTTTTGTATTAACCTGTGGTCCCTGCGGCCCCTCCCCGCCGGTTCTGAGGGCCACGGCAGAGGCAGACATCCGTGCCTATGGGCGCCTGACACCTTTGGGGGGAGGGGGTAGCTGTGATCACATGGTGCCAGGTCAAATGGAGGCATTACCCGTTGAGGACAGGCCACCACAAGCCAGCTTCTCCCCAGCCTTTGAGCTATGCTGCCCATTCAGCTGAAGACTTGAAGTTGGGTCTTTGAGATCTTTAGGGGCTAAGGGGTCAGGCCGCAGGCCGACCAGTCAGGCCTGTGCTGAAGGGGGAGGAGCTTGACACCTGTGGATGAGGACACTCTCTTCTACTCTTTAAGCCCCCTTTGTGTCCCTTCTGTCTAGTGACTACTTAATATCCAGCAACATGGCCCAAGGACCAACTGGGCAAAGCCCAAGCCTGTGTCTTGTCTGAATGTGGAGAAGTTGAAGAGCCATTGGGGGAAGGGTCTGTGGGCTTGTTCAGGCCCAGAGGGGACCCTAGCCCACTCCTGCTGGAAATCCAGGGTGGAGCCGTGTCACTCCCTGCTGTGTCCTGAATTCCAGGTCCAAGGCAGCCAGTGGCCCTGGGACCAAGGTCTCCAGCAGGAAGAGACCAACCCCCCCATCACGGGGATTGTGTGCCGGCCATGCGGGGGCCCAGGCTGGGGAGTGAGGGCCTCACTGTGCTCCGCTGGGCAGTTGGGTGGGTGCCAACATCCCCACCCTGCAGGCTAACCTGTGTGTGTCTGTGTGTGTCTGTGTGTGTCTGTGTGTCTGTGTCTGTGTGTGTGCACGTGTGCTCTGCCCCCTGCAGCCAAACAGCAGGACGGGGCGGCCGCCATGGAGATGCAGCCCCTCAAGAGTGCCGAGGGCGGCGATACTGACGACAAGAAGAAGGCCAGCATGCACAAGAAGGAGAAGTCGGTGCTGCAGGGCAAGCTCACCAAGCTGGCTGTGCAGATCGGCAAGGCGGGTGAGCACACGGCCCCGGGAGATGGCACAGGGGGCACACGGGGCATGCAGGGGAACCCCAGGCAGGGCCCTGCCCCTACCTGGGCCTCAGTTACCTCCTCTGCAAAGCAAGGGCTTGCATGAGACCCACCTTCTCTGCCACAAAACCAGTCTGAGTCCTTATACAGTAGGCACTCAATTCGCACTTAGGCAGAAGAGTGAAGGTAAAAGCGTGGGCTCTGGGGGCAGCCTGCCTGTGTTCTTGTCCAGCTACAGCTCTGAGAACTTGGGCAGGTACCTTCACCGAGCTCTGAGCCTCCGCCTCCTGGTCTGTGGACTTGGGATCCCGTAGTCCCTACTTCACAGGTTGCTATGAGGAATAAAGGAGATTATCTACCCGTACAGGCGCTCAGCATTTGGCAGGTGTGGTGGCTGTACAGGGGGCAGACCCTGTAGGGCCTGGAGTTTGCAATGCAGGCTTTATTCTGAGGACAGTGGGAGCCCTGGAAGAGGCATGAGCAGGGGAGGGCAGGGATGGAGTTAAGCTGTATGATGACCTCCCAGCTGCCGTGCAGAGGAAAGACTGAAGAAGTAGAGGGCAGTGCCAGGAGCCCGGTGAGAAGCCCCTTGTTTGAGGCCCAGCAGAAGCCGGGTTTCCCGAGTTAGTAGCTGCAGGTGATGGCTGATGACGGCCCCTCTTGCCCCGGAAGCCAAGCCCGGAAGCAAGGTGAGCCCTGCTGCCCTGACACGGCCTTGGCCTCCCCTCCCGGGTAAGGATGTGGCAGATGCCAAGGCCTCCCCACCTGGCTGCCTGCTCCTCCATGGCTGTCTCCCGGCTCTAATTATAGGCACCACAGCGTGGAGAAAAGAGGCAAATTACAGGCTTGACTGTCTATATTTAAACTTGGGGGCCTGATGACAGCTCCCGGCTTCTGGGAGCTTGGCTTCCCGCCTCTGCAACTGTCAGACAGGGATCGAGCTGGCTCTGTGTCTCCGCAGCTGGCGGTGCGGGCGGGGCAGTGATGGGTCCAGGGATTTCCTCCATCCCCACCACGGAGAAAACTCCACGGAAACGTGGCTCTGGAGGGCAGGGAACAAAGCGACGAGAACCACCCCGTGGCCTTCACAGTCCTCACTCATCTCCCTCCCCTACTCAGCCCTGCCGGGCATGGAGTTCAGAGTCGAGCACTTCTGGTTCAAGTCCCACCTCTGCTTCTCTCCTGGGCTATATTCCTTGAAAGCAGAACCTGAGATGGGTGGGCACAGGATCTGGCGGGGTGTTCTCAGGTGAGACCAGTAAAGGGTCAAGGATGCAACAGAGCCCAGGAGGAAGCACAGGCAGCCGGGGTTTCTGGAGAAATCTCAGTCTCCACCTGATCTTACAGGGAGCTCTGGAGCATGGTACCTCTGCAGGGTCTGACCTGCCCTGCAGCAAGGTGTCTGGGCTTCTGGACCTCCACCTCAGCCATTGGATATTGGTCATCAAATTGGGGTGGGTGGACTCCCAGGCACTTCGTGACAAGGAGACGCCAGTTGCCCAGACATCCTGCTCCTCTGCAGAGGCTTCAGGTGTGGGCAGCCTCAGCGGCAGCTGTACAGCACATGGAGCAGATGGGGGTAGTTGGGCGCACGGGGCTGGCAAGAGAGCTCCTGCCAGGAGCCAGGAGCCACCTGCAGGTGTTAATTCTACAGTGCCTCCCTGGCCTGTGGCCTAGGGCAAGTCACTTCCCCTCCCCGAGCCCCTGCTGTTTCCTCTGCCTGGAACACTCTTCCCCCAGGTCACTACCTGGCTGCTCATCGTTCCTCTGTCTGCTCAAATATCACCTCCTCCAGGAAGTCTTCCCTGGCCACCCTAGCTGAAGTAGCCACTGGATCTACCAGGCCATGTCGCATTTTTTTTCTTTTTCTTTTTAGTTTCATTAAGGTATAATTTATATATTAAAATTGCACACGTTTAATGCACACATGATGAGTTTCCACATATGCATATGCCCATGATACCAGTCACCACAACCAAGGTACCAAACCTATGCACCACCTCCAAAAATTCCCTTGTGTTCTTTCATGGGTTTCTTCGGTTTTTGGGTAAGAACACGTAAGATCCTCTTAAGCAATTATGAAGTGCACAATACCGCATTGTTAAACTACCGGCGCTGTGCTCTACGGCAGAGCTCTAGAACTTTCTCATCTTGCATAACTGAAACTTTTTCCCCACTAAAAACAACGCTCCTTTTCCCCTCCGTGCAGCCCTGGCAACCTCCCCTCTATTCTCTGCTTCTATGGGTTTGACTATTTTAGATTATTCAGATAAGTCCTCCTGTGTCTGGCTTATTTTACGGAGCATAAAGCCCTTCAGGTCCAGCCACGTTGTTGCAAATGGCAGGATTTCCTTCTTTTTAAAGCTGAATAATATTCCATTGTACGTGTAGCCCACATTTTCTTTATCCATTCATCTGTCAATGGACATTTGGGTTGTTTTCGTATCTTCAGCCCATGTCACTTCCTACCACGTCATCCTGGAGTTTTTCTTGACAGCGTTATCTGTATCTGAATTACCTTGTTCGTGTGTTTGTTTCTTGTCTGCCTCCCCCTCTAGAATCTCAGCTTCCCAAGGGCTGAAAGGGACTCTGTCCTCCTTACTGCTGTGTCCCTAGTTCCTGGAATAGGAAAGAGTATGTACGTGAAGGCAGGAGGAGATAAGTGGTACCCTCTGCACATCCTGTCGTGTGAGGGCACCGTGCAAGTAGTTACTGGTCCACATGATCACTCAGTGCCTACTATGCGTCGGGCACCGTGCTAGGCAATTTACATGTATTCATCGCATTTGATCCTTACAAAACCATGTGAAATAAATAGGCATCCCCATTGTACAGAGGAAGAAACTGAGGCTCTTTGAGGATTAAGGACTTGCCCCACACCACCAAGCTGAGCTGGGGTGTGAACTAGGGCCTGCCTCACCCCAGAGCCCTTTGAGCCAAGGCTTTGGTCCACATCTCCCTTCCCGGGGCCCCGCACCCCCTGACAGGTCTCCTCCCACCCGTGTCACAGGTCTGGTGATGTCAGCCATCACGGTGATCATTCTGGTGCTCTACTTCACCGTGGACACCTTCGTGGTCAACCAGAAGCCATGGCTGCCCGAGTGCACGCCCGTCTATGTGCAGTACTTCGTCAAGTTCTTCATCATCGGTGTGACGGTGCTGGTGGTCGCCGTGCCCGAGGGGCTCCCTCTGGCTGTCACCATCTCACTGGCCTACTCGGTGAAGGTGAGGAGGGGAGAGCAGGGCGGGCCAGCCGATGCCACTGAGATCGGCTGCCCCCTGCTGGGGGTCCGTGGGGTGGCCGGTGGGGCCAGTGCCAGGGCTGAGAGAAGAGCTAAGTAGCGGGAGTGGGGACGGAGGAAGCTCGGAGAGAGGATGCATGCAGGTGGCTGAAACTCACATGCGTCCAGGAGAGCCACACCCTGGCTAAGGGGACAGCTGTTATTCAGCACAGCCAAGTGTCACCTTGTAGGGATGGGGTCCAGTGTTGCCAGATATTCAGATTTTTTCCAAGAGAAGCCAGAAATCTGGACCTAAAATAAACTCTCCTGATTTTTAAACATTGACAATCAACTCAACTTAAAAAAAATAAATTAGATGCAGGTATCACCCTACAGGCCCACACCCACCCCTGTCCCACCAAACGTAGGCAGAAGCCTGGCCATCGCAGCCTTAGGCCCCGCCGTAGCCATAGTACTTGTATGACTAATCTCGGAGTTTACTCCCTGAGGTTTGAGAGGTTTACGCCTAAAATAAAAAGGATGTCTGGTTTTATGAAAGCCCCCTCCTCGGACTTCCCCGGTGGCGCAGTGGTTGAGAATCCGCCTGCCAATGCAGGGGACACGGGTTCGAGCCCTGGTCCGGGAAGATCCCACATGCCACGGAGCAGCTAAGCCCGTGCGCCACAACTACTGAGCCTGTGCTCTAGAGCCCGCGAGCCACAACTTCTGATCCCACACGCCACGACTACTGAAGCCCACGCACCTAGAGCCCGTGTTCCGCAACAAGAGAAGCCACCGCAATGAGAAGCCCGTGCACTGCAACGAAGAGTAGCCTTTGGGCTTCCCTGGTGGCGCAGTGGTTGAGAGTCCACCTGCTGATGCAGGGGACACGGGTTCGTGCCCCGGTCCAGGAGGATCCCACATGCCGCGGAGCGGCTGGGCCCGTGAGCCATGGCCGCTGAGCCTGCGCGTCCAGAGCCTGTGCTCCGCGTACCGCAAAAAAAAAAAAAGAATAGCCCCTGCTCACCACAGCTAGAGAAAGCCCGTGCGCAGCAACGAAGACCCAATGCAGCCATAAATAAATAAATAAATATTTTTTAAAAGAAAAAGAAAATTTTTAATTAAAAAAAAAATAAAAACAATAGCTTCTATTATTTAAAAAAAAAAAACCCTCCTCTCAGGAGATGGGCTAAAAATATAGAGTTTTAAAAGCAATTCAATAAATGGCAAGTAGGCCCATGAATGCCTTGGGTCTGGCAGTTGCTCCAAAATGCCACCCCGATGGCAGAGCCCCACCTCCTTCTGCTCCCAGACCCATGGCCGTCGGTAGAGCCCAAACGCTGGGGTAAGGGGCTGGCATCTCATGAGCACTGGGCGCCTGACCCTCTTGGGGACACTTAAGCCTGGCTCACCTCCCAGGTCCTCACACCCTGGGCTCATCGTTTTCCCTTGGTCCCGTGGTTTCCCCACCTGGGAGAGCAGGGCCCTGCGCTCCTGTTTCCCAGGGCCCTGAGTCCAGGATGTCCCCGCCAGGGCAGAGGCCAGGCCATGTTTAAAAACAAGATATTCGCTCCGAGAATGCAGAGCCGCCAGAGGGCACGATCAGCGTCAGTTTCCAAGCTGGAATTTGGGCTGGGCTCACCGATGTAATTTCATACAGAAAAGAGATCTCAGGGCAGGTGCCAGAAAGTGGCAGCTATGTGTAAAGGATACCACCCTTATCATCTCCTTGTTTTGGGGTTCTCGAAGAAACTCCATCCCACAAACCAAAGCCCAAACAGGTCACGGCACAATGCTGATCGGGGGCCTGGGGCCCGGAGATTGAGACCTCCTGCTGCCGTGAGCCGGGACGCCAGGAGCCACCCAGCTGAGCTCGAGGTCTCCTTAAAAGTCTCACAGCTTCGGTTTCCGTGCTTCCCATACAGACATTGTTAGGCCTCTACACCTGTAGTTTGTATCTCTGGCACCTGTGCCTTCAGCTGCCTTAGGTAGTGTTACTTGTACAGTCACGTGATAAACTTAGTACAGCTCCCCCAACCCAGGAGGGGCAAACTCTCCCCTTTCTGAGCCTGGACCTAGCCCCTGGGAGCCGTCATCAAAAGAATAGTGGTGACCACTTAGATCCGCGCTGTCCAGTAGAGACATAATGTCAGCTGCATGTGTGATTTTAAATGTCCTGGTAGCCACGTTAAAAAGAAAAATCAGAAAGAAACAGGTGAAATTAATTTTAATAATGTACTTAAGCTGATATGTCCAAGTTATTATCAAGCCAACTTGTAATATTTGATAATATACAAGTTATTAATGAGGTATTGTACATTTCTCTTTTCATAATAAGTCTTCAAAACTGGATGTGTAATTTACACTTACAGCACATTTCACCTCAGACCAGCCCTGTTTCCAGTACTTAATAGCCTCACGTAGCAACCATATTGGGAGGCTCAGGCCTATAGATTCTTAAGCCCCAGAGACGAACCCTCTTCACAGAGGACAGATGGGCAGAGTCCTGATGGAATGATCCAGGCTGTGAGGTTAAACAGAGCTGGGTTCAAATGCCAGGTTTAACCCTCAGCAGGTGTGTCACCCTGGTCAAGCTGCTTTGCCTTGGCTTCTTTGGTTGCCAGAGTGGAGTACAAGAGTCCATAAAGGTGTCATAGGATCCTCGTGACATCAGATGAGAAAATAAGGGCGGAAGAACTTTACAAACTGTGAAGTGTGTTGCAAACTCAAATTGCCGCTGAATGCATCCATTCAACATACATCCATTCCACATACATTTATTGTTACTATTACCACAGGTTATGATAAGAGACACTGCAAGAGCACATAATTCTACCAATACTCATTTTTTAGTAACATGACCTGCTATAAAATTATTCTAATTGCACTCCTTTTTTACCCTTGGTATAAAGAGTTATAATGAGGGCAAGAATAAAGGAAATCAGATTCCTAGGCACAGACTAGAACAACATCTGACTCAGCCTTTAGCTAAATGCACCTTTTCACATCCGTCCTTGCCAGATAGGGTCACTGTGTCATAAGCGCCTGCAGTAAGAGTGGTGGTTCCTTGAGAATCACTTTATGTGCGTTATTTGCTTGAGAACCTGGAAGAAGCTAGGAGTATGATGCTAGGAAGAGAGAAAGGACAGTGAATATAAGAAAATTAATAATATGTAGAGTAGGATTTCATTTTTGTCATACATTTTAAAAGAAAGGATATTGATATGTAAGATGTATCCGTGCTAGGTGGTAGGATTATGGTTGATTGACTTTCTTTGTTGTGTATCTATATTTAAAAGAAATTTGTGATTTTTATTACACAAGTTATAGTATGTATTCATTGTAGAAAAATAGAAGCTATAGATTTTTAAAAGAAGGCAATAACAATCCTATAAATCTACCACCCAGAAATAATGACACTAATATTTTGTTTATTTCCAGATAGTGTCCTATGTCTATTGACATATGTATAACTTAAATTTATTCACTTTGGGTGAAACCTAAGTGACAGTGAAAACCAAGCACCAGTGAAAGATGGTACCTTTGAAAAAACTCATAACCAAATAAGGAATTTATTTCTGTTAGGGTGTAAGAGGAAACTATTTGAAGTAATCAGAAAGGACCCAATCTTCATTTATCATCCTTTTCCCTATTTTTTCCATAAAGAATACAGATTACTTCTGTAATCCAAATTAATAAAGTCAACTAATCAACTCTTTTAAATGCCTCAAATAATTTAAAAGAAATGAAAAAGAGAGAGAGAGAGAGAGAGAGAGAGAGAGAAAGGGCTGCACACAGAAAGAGAGTCCAGATGACAGGGCCTGTAGCAAGCAAGATCCTTTGCACATGTGTGAAGCAAAGGGGCAGCTCTGCCTCATTTCCTGCGTGTTTACACCGTGACCCTGCCTCCCAGCTCCCTCTCCTCACTGTTGCCATCTCACCTGCCCCTTCCCCCAGAAAATGATGAAGGACAACAACCTGGTCCGCCACCTGGACGCCTGTGAGACCATGGGCAATGCCACGGCCATCTGCTCGGACAAGACGGGCACACTCACCACCAATCGCATGACGGTGGTGCAGGTTTACGTGGGCGACGTCCATTACAAGGAGGTCCCCGACCCCAGCTCCATCAACGCCAAAACCATGGAGCTGCTGGTCAGCGCCATTGCCATCAACAGCGCCTACACCACCAAGATTCTGGTAAGTGGTGCAGCCTCCACCAGAGGGAGGAGCGTCCAGGGGGCGATACAGAAGTCCTGGGCGGGCTAAGCAATGTGATGCATAATTTTAAATCCTACTGATGCATTTTGGGTGGTCAGATAGTAAGCAGCTTGTTTCTCTTTGACTTAGCTATGCTGTTTGCATGACACACAAAAAAGGTTGTTGTTAATTGTGTTTTTTAGACCCTGTCATTGCCCTCCCTACCAAAAAAATAGTCTTTTTATTAGTTAGCTTCTGCTGTATAACTACTCCAAAATGTAGTGGCTGAAAACCAGGCTGTGTATTTAGCTCACATTTCTGTGAGTCAGGAGTTCAGGCTGGGCTCAACTGGGGGACCATGTCCTCGTGTGTCTGAGGTGGGTCACATCCACAGCTCTGCTGATCTTGGCAGGACTCTAGGCTGATCTGGGATGACCTCAGCTGGGACGGTTCATCTCTGCTCTGTGTGGTCCCCCTCCTCCAGCAAGCTAATCTGGGCTCTTCACGTTGTCATTTTGCCACGTCCTATTGGCCAACACAAGTCGAGAGGCCTGTCCAGATTCAAGCAGCGGGGAAATAGACTCCATCTCTAATGGGAGGAACTTCAAAGTCACATTGTAAAGGGCGTGGATTCAGAGAGGGTACTAATTGTGGCCATGTACACAATCTACCACTGGCGACGACATTGTCGTTAGTAATAGTAGTGGTAGTACTAGTTTTGTTAAGAAAAACTCTCATATTCCTGTCTCAGTTCAGCTGCCTGGACGCGTCATGCTAGAATCCCTGATTGGTTTAGAAGCATAGGTTGCCTTTTGGTGATTAACCAGTATTCGAATGAAGAGAAATACAAACTTGTCCATCCAGAGCCCCGTCGGCTCCTAGATGTAGGACATTTCTACAGTGTGAGCGTCTGGGTGAGCAGCTGAGCTTTCCTGCTTACCCCGCCAACGTGCCCTAGCCCTGACCTCTCCTTCGGCTCCTGAGCCGGCCTGAACCTTCAGGATCAGGCTGGGTGGCGGGAGTGCCAGAAGCTTTATCAAATCTGGGAGAAGAGCACAAGTCAGCGGCAAAGGGCCAAAGGCTGGTGGGGGGTACGGGAGGAGGTGAGTCCTGCCTCTAGACACTGGGGCTGCAAGGACTGCACCCGCCCCTGCGGTTGAGCAGGTA
This sequence comes from Neophocaena asiaeorientalis asiaeorientalis, assembly GCF_003031525.2. NCBI lineage: Eukaryota > Metazoa > Chordata > Mammalia > Artiodactyla > Phocoenidae > Neophocaena > Neophocaena asiaeorientalis. The sequence continues at coordinate 1,830,639 of NW_020172719.1, forward strand.
CTCCTGCATCAGCCCTGAGCTGCAGGCTGGGGAGGCAGCACTGACAGAAGGAGAAAGTAGGTCGGGAGAAAGCGTGCAGATGGATGATAGAGGATGCTGGGGGCGGCAGGAGCGCGGGGCGGGGGAATGCCAGAAAAGACGGCGTTTTTGTCTTCTCCCCACCCCACCCCATCCCCTACCTCCCAGCCCCGATTTGGGAATCAAGGGAGGTTGACGATGCTTTATTCTGTTCCCCAGGCCTTCCTAAAATAACTGAGATGCTGTTAATGATCTCGTCCCGCAGAGAGGGGAGTGGGGCAATTCCCAGAACAGGCTTCTGGTGATGGGGGTGGCTGTGTGGGCAGAGCCCTGCAAGATGGGCTTGAATTGAGATGTATATTATGCAATTACAGTCAAAAAGGAGTTCTTGGATCTGCCAGGAGGGCTGCGAAACATCTTTGCAGCGATAAGGCTCAATTAGGCAGTGCTTCACAGCACCGGTGGCAAAGCTAAAATTCATTTCCAGATGTTGTTGACTGAGGCTGTATCCAGGTGGCTTCAAGGACAGGGGTCCATCAGTCCGCCTTGGGGAAAAGTGTATCTGCCAAGCCTGGAAAGAGCTCAAGGACCTGGGAACCGGGATCCTTGGTTTGTAAACAGGCCAAGTCACTTACCTCTCGGGCGCCAGTGTCCCCTTCTGTGCCTTGAACCCTGGCATCCTAGAACCCTTGTGCCTTTCTTTCTGGGGCTTCCCTGAAAGAACCCTGGCTACACGGTTCTCTTTGCTGGGCGCTGATGGCCGTCAGCGTGGAAGGGACAGCAGAGGCCCCTGGTATGTCTGGGTGGTAGTTAAAGCTCACACTCTGGAGCCAGACGGCCTGGGTTCAAATCCCTCACTAGCTGTGTGACTGTAAACAAGTTCCTTAACCTCTCTGTGCCTCAGTTTCCTGGGGGAGATGATAGGATTACTGTGAGGATGAAATGAGTTAGTAAGTGGGAAGTGCTTAGCACAAGGCCTGGCGCACACTCAGCGCTCAGGGTGACTAGCGTTGTTGTTCGTCAGCAGTAAAATCATCCCTCGGTAACCAGGCAGAGGCTAATCAATAAACGCATAGACAGCAGAGGCATCAGGGCTACAGAGGGAAAGGGTCTTGCCCAAAGTGACACAACCAATTAGTGGCAAAGCCAACTTATAGATACCCTAAAGCCAGCTATTGGGTAGGGTGTCCAGATTCGGTTCTTGGTCCTTGAAACCAATTCTGCAGCATCTTTAGTATTGGTTGGTCTCAGGAAGGAAGGCCCGGAGTCCAGAGGGTCCGATTCACATGGATCTGCGGACCTTAAGGACCACCTGGTCCAGCCCCCTCACTTTACTCTGAGGCCCAGAAATGGGAGAGGACTTGGGCCAAGTCACCCTGCGGGTTAGTGGAGTTAGAATCCAGATGTCCTGACACCCAGTCCAGTAAGCAGAGGTCAGGAGCTTTGGCTCTGAAGTCTGACAGACCAAGATTCAAACTTCAGCTGCAGCACTTACCACCCATGTGACCCTGAGCAAGTTAACTAACCTCTTCAAGCCTCTGTTTTCCAGTCTGTAAAATGAGTAAACAATGAATCATAATCACTAATATTCACTTAGCCAGACTCATTGCTGAGTGCTTAACACATGTTGCCTTGTATGAGGACCCCATGAAGTAGGTGACGTCACATCTCCAATTCATAGATAAGGACACTGATGCTGGGAGGAGTTAAAGAACATGCCCAGAGCCCCAGAGAAGATGAGAGGCTGAGCCAGGGTTCACATCCAGGTCTGTCCAGTCCAGAGCCTGCACAGCTCACCACCACTCCTTCTCCAAGTCCTCTGGCTGCACCTTTGCCTTGAGGCAGTTCCAGGGCTGCTCTGAGATCAGATGAGAAGGTGTGTGTGTGGCTGTCAGTCAGCACAGTGCTGGACATGTAGCAAGCGCTCAGACCGCTCCAGTTGCTACTCTTATCACTTCTATTATTATTTCTGAGCCTTACCCTCTGTAGTTTGCTTTGCCAGCCACTGTCTAGTTTGACCCTCCACATCCCTTCCAGGTAATCAAGGCAAATAGGACAATTCCCGTCTTGCAGCTAAGAAAACAGAGCTGCAGAAATATCGAGTAACCTGCCCAGGGCTGCTCCTGACACCAAGTGACAGAGCTGAGTCCCGAGAACTCTGGAGGAGTTTACCCAGCGGGCGAGGGAGCAAGGTCATTCCAGGCAGGGCCACAGCCTGCCAAAGCCCAGAGACCTCTCAGGAGATGTGGCAGTCTGTGGCCTGGACCTTTCCCAGGGCCACAGTGATGAGAGGCGAGGCTGGCAAGGCTGAGGGGGAGTTGGGTGGCGGCAGATAAGCCCTTAGTAGGCTTTCTCATCACAATGCCCAGAACCAGCCAGGCACGGGTGGAGGGTGGTGTGAGAGCCAAGGCTGCCAGGGGGAAGGCCAGAAAAAGTGACCCAGGACGCGCCTCTCAGAGGGCCAGCCCCAGCCCCATGCCCCATCCCTTCTGCGGATGGCAGAACTTTCTTCTTTCCACTCCTATTTCTAATCATTAGGAACGAAACTTGCCCTCTGAGGGAAGCTACATGAATCATCTTGTAGTCAGAAATTGCTTCCCCACCTCAGAAATCCTGGCACACCCTCAGATTTGCCTTGTCGCTTCCGACTCTTTGAACGTCAAGACTTCTGCTAGCTTCTTCTTCTTGTAGCCCTGCTGCTTCTTGAGCTGCAGCTGAGCTTTCAAATGGAAATAGCTCCTCCTCAGACTTTAGAGGCACGGAGCTTTCTTGGGAAAACATTCTCCTTTTCCACCCACGTTTATTCTGTGTGCTGAAACCACCCAAGCGGACTTTCAGTTTATATTTTATGAGAACTCTTTTAACGTAGGTTGACACTACAGTTAATATTTGAATTATTAAAATGAAGATGGGCACTCGTGGAGCCGAATTGTTGGAAGTTTATGGCGTATGTTCTGGAAACATGAACTACTGAAAGAAAAACAAATCTCCTTGGAGTCCCTGAAGTGGTTCTGGAAGAAGGAGCAGGGAGGATCTGCCTGGAAGGATGGTGTTCCCGAATAAATGAGCCACACTTCACCTAGTTAGAAACTCCGGGTCTTCAGTCTACCCCGTTCCCAAACTGAGGTGGCTTCATCCACAGACAGCCCCCATGACCCCCAAAGGCAGGCTCGATGGTATTTCTCACAAATCATAGACCTAGAGCTCCTGAGAGGAGGGGAGAGTGGGGAGGTGACTCTAGGAAGCAGTCAGCCCTTGAACTCAGATCTGGCTCCAAACCCAGGGTGCAACTAAATATTCCAATGAACCTCAAACCCCCTGAGTCAAGCCAGCTCTGCGAGGGGCTCTGGCCAAGACAGGGGCTCCAGAGGGCACAGAAGCCCCTGGAATTGGCTTAGCAGGGCATTAAGATGGGGAGGTGGGGCGGCCCTTCGCTCTGTCCCGTGAAGCGACAGGGGCCTTTGTGTTGGATTCAGCAGCTGTTTTGGTTCTGTTTGGTTTTATTTGTTTGTTTGTTTTTGCAAACACTATCCCTAGGAGAACAGTTTAAAGCACATAACCCTGAATGGGGAATTCTGATTTTTAACAGCACTGTTAATCCCTATATCCCACCTTCTCACCCTGTGCACGTGACACAAAACACACACCACAGGCGCCTACCACACACACACACACACACACACAGCACACACACTCACCACACACATACTCTACACACAGATCACACAGGTATATGCACAAATATACACACACGCCCCATGAACACACCACACACAGCACACACATGCACACACAGCACACACACTCACCACACACATACTCTACACACAGATCACACAGGGATATGCACAAATATACACACACACGCCCAGTGCACACACCACACACACATTATACCACACACACATGCACACCCAGCACACTCACCACACACATACTCTACACACAGATCACACAGGGATATGCACAAATATACACACACACGCCCAGTGCACACACCACACACACATTATACCACACACACATGCACACCCAGCACACTCACCACACACATACTCTACACACAGATCACACAGGGATATGCACAAATATACACACACACGCCCAGTGCACACACCACACACACATTATACCACACACACATGCACACCCAGCACACTCACCACACACATACTCTACACACAGATCACACAGGGATATGCACAAATATACACACACACGCCCAGTGCACACACCACACACACATTATACCACACACACATGCACACCCAGCACACTCACCACACACATACTCTACACACAGATCACACAGGGATATGCACAAATATACACACACACGCCCAGTGCACACACCACACACACATTATACCACACACACATGCACACCCAGCACACTCACCACACACATACTCTACACACAGATCACACAGGGATATGCACAAATATACACACACACGCCCAGTGCACACACCACACACACATTATACCACACACACATGCACACCCAGCACACTCACCACACACATACTCTACACACAGATCACACAGGGATATGCACAAATATACACACACACGCCCAGTGCACACACCACACACACATTATACCACACACACATGCACACCCAGCACACTCACCACACACATACTCTACACACAGATCACACAGGGATATGCACAAATATACACACACACGCCCAGTGCACACACCACACACACATTATACCACACACACATGCACACCCAGCACACTCACCACACACATACTCTACACACAGATCACACAGGGATATGCACAAATATACACACACACGCCCAGTGCACACACCACACACACATTATACCACACACACATGCACACCCAGCACACTCACCACACACATACTCTACACACAGATCACACAGGGATATGCACAAATATACACACACACGCCCAGTGCACACACCACACACACATTATACCACACACACATGCACACCCAGCACACTCACCACACACATACTCTACACACAGATCACACAGGGATATGCACAAATATACACACACACGCCCAGTGCACACACCACACACACATTATACCACACACACATGCACACCCAGCACACTCACCACACACATACTCTACACACAGATCACACAGGGATATGCACAAATATACACACACACGCCCAGTGCACACACCACACACACATTATACCACACACACATGCACACCCAGCACACTCACCACACACATACTCTACACACAGATCACACAGGGATATGCACAAATATACACACACACGCCCAGTGCACACACCACACACACATTATACCACACACACATGCACACCCAGCACACTCACCACACACATACTCTACACACAGATCACACAGGGATATGCACAAATATACACACACACGCCCAGTGCACACACCACACACACATTATACCACACACACATGCACACCCAGCACACTCACCACACACATACTCTACACACAGATCACACAGGGATATGCACAAATATACACACACACGCCCAGTGCACACACCACACACACATTATACCACACACACATGCACACCCAGCACACTCACCACACACATACTCTACACACAGATCACACAGGGATATGCACAAATATACACACACACGCCCAGTGCACACACCACACACACATTATACCACACACACATGCACACCCAGCACACTCACCACACACATACTCTACACACAGATCACACAGGGATATGCACAAATATACACACACACGCCCAGTGCACACACCACACACACATTATACCACACACACATGCACACCCAGCACACTCACCACACACATACTCTACACACAGATCACACAGGGATATGCACAAATATACACACACACGCCCAGTGCACACACCACACACACATTATACCACACACACATGCACACCCAGCACACTCACCACACACATACTCTACACACAGATCACACAGGGATATGCACAAATATACACACACACGCCCAGTGCACACACCACACACACATTATACCACACACACATGCACACCCAGCACACTCACCACACACATACTCTACACACAGATCACACAGGGATATGCACAAATATACACACACACGCCCAGTGCACACACCACACACACATTATACCACACACACATGCACACCCAGCACACTCACCACACACATACTCTACACACAGATCACACAGGGATATGCACAAATATACACACACACGCCCAGTGCACACACCACACACACATTATACCACACACACATGCACACCCAGCACACTCACCACACACATACTCTACACACAGATCACACAGGTATATGCACAAATATACACACACACGCCCAGTGCACACACCACACACACATTATACCACACACACATGCACACACAGCACACTCACCACACACATACTCTACACACAGATCACACAGGTATTTGCACAAATATACACACACACGCCCCATGCACACACCACACACAGCACAACACACCCACCACCCCCATCCTCTACACACAGATCACACAGGTATATGCACAAATATACACACACACGGCCCATGAACACACCACACACAGCACACACACACACACACGCACACACAGCACATACACTCACCACACACATACTCTACACACAGATCACACAGGTATATGCACAAATATACACACACACGGCCCATGAACACACCACACACAGCACACACACCCACACGCACACACAGCACACACACTCACCACACACATACTCTACACACAGATCACACAGGTATATGCACAAATATACACACACACGGCCCATGAACACACCACACACAGCACACACACCCACACGCACACACAGCACACACACTCACCACACACATACTCTACACACAGATCACACAGGTATATGCACAAATATACACACACACGGCCCATGAACACACCACACACAGCACACACACCCACACGCACACACAGCACACACACTCACCACACACATACTCTACACACAGATCACACAGGTATATGCACAAATATACACACACACGGCCCATGAACACACCACACACAGCACACACACCCACACGCACACACAGCACACACACTCACCACACACATACTCTACACACAGATCACACAGGTATATGCACAAATATACACACACACGGCCCATGAACACACCACACACAGCACACACACCCACACGCACACACAGCACACACACTCACCACACACATACTCTACACACAGATCACACAGGTATATGCACAAATATACACACACACGGCCCATGAACACACCACACACAGCACACACACCCACACGCACACACAGCACACACACTCACCACACACATACTCTACACACAGATCACACAGGTATATGCACAAATATACACACACACGGCCCATGAACACACCACACACAGCACACACACCCACACGCACACACAGCACACACACTCACCACACACATACTCTACACACAGATCACACAGGTATATGCACAAATATACACACACACGGCCCATGAACACACCACACACAGCACACACACCCACACGCACACACAGCACACACACTCACCACACACATACTCTACACACAGATCACACAGGTATATGCACAAATATACACACACACGCCCCATGCACACACCACACACAGCACACACACACGCACACACATGCACAGTGCATTGGCAAGCTCGGGAAGGTCCCTAGGAAACCTGCTCTCCATCGTGTGTCTCCCCAGGGCGTTTCAGCCTGCCCCAGCTGTTCAGGACACACACCCCGCCCTAAGCCTTTGCAGTCTCTGGGGAAAGTCCACGATTCTGCCCCCTGCTGCTCCTCGAGGCCCAGCACCTGAGAGGCTCCTGGGGAGGCAGACCCTCAGATGACAGACAATTCCGGAGGCCAAAATTCTGACAAAATCCCATCCCAGCTGGCCTCCCATCAGCAGCTCTCCACACCCACAGACACCACATTATTCGTTTATCCATTCAATGCATATTCATTAATTACCCCGAGTGGGAAGTAGAGATAAGCAAGACCGCCCTCCCCCCCCACCCCCGACCATGGGCTCTAAACCAATCACCCACCAGTTACCTAGTTAAACAACCATCTCAAATGCTAGTGAAGAGAGGCAGGGCGTGTGCTGTGTGGGCTCAGAGCTGAGAACCGCTGGGGTCAAATCCTAGCTCGGCCACTTACTAGCTGTGTGACCTGGTTTCTCCAGGCCTCCCTGTGCACATGGGAATAACAACAGCCCGACCCCTAGGGAGCCATGAGGACGCAACCGAGGACGCACGTGCAGAGCTTGGTAAAGAGCTAGCGAAGTCACTGCTGCAGCTGCCGAGGCTGCCTGGTGGTCCATCTGGGCGTCGGGGGAGGCTCGTCTGCCAGTGCCTGTCCTCAAGGGGGGAGGGGGAGGGGGCTAGGCCACCAGAGACAGCCATCAAGCAAAAAGTCATTTCTAATGCGCTCCCACAGTCGGCATCCTATGGGAGTTGCCGCGAATCACCGTGCCGTGGTTGCCGCGTTTGGGGGCACAGGGAGGACGGGGTGTTGAGGATCTTTTAATATTGTAGTAAAACACACATAACTTAAAATTTATCATCTTAGCCATTGTAGTGTACAGTTAGTTCAGTGTCATCAAGTACATTCACATTGTACAACCATCACCACCACCCATCTCCAGAACGTTTCAACTTCCCCAAGTGCAGCTCTGTCCCCATCAGACACTAACTCCTCCCCACCTCCCCCAGCCCCTGGCGCCCACCCTTCTACTTTCTGTGTCTATCAATTTGACCACTCAAGGGACCTCGTGTAAGTGGAATCACACAGTATCTGTCCTTTTTTGTCTGGCTTATTTCACTTAGCATAATGTCCTCAAGGTTCATCCATGTTGTAACATGCGTCAGAATTTCCTTCCTTTTTAAGGCTGAATAATATTCCACTGTATGTGTAGATCACATTTTGCTTATCTCTTCATCTGTCAGTGGACACTTGGGTTGCGTCCACCTGTTTGCTACTGTGAATAATCCTGCTGTGGACACGGGTGTACAAATATCTTCTCAGGTCTCTTGCTTTCAGTTCCTTTGGGTGTATACCCAGAAGTAAAATTGCTGGATCATATGGTCATTCTATGTGCAGTTTTTTGAGGAACCTCCACACTGGTTTCCACGGTAGCTGCACCATCTTACATTCCCACCAACAGTGCACAAGGGTTCCAATTCCTCCACATCCTCGCCAGCACTTGTTTTCTGTTTTGTTTTGGATAATGGCCATCCTCATGAGTGTGAGGCAGTACCTGCCAGCTATGTTCCTTTTCATCTCATTTTTGCAGATGTTATTTATAACTTGTCACTCTTCAAGTCGTCATTCCTTGGTCTTAGCTCTAGTGACCCCCAAGCATCCCAAAACAGGAGCATGAATTGTCCTCTCAAAGTTACACCCATAGCTGCACCCAGCACTCCCAAAGGGCTTAGTGCCCATACAGGGAAATGCGCTGGATACGGTGTGGCACTAGGAATCAGGGGAATTGGGGGTAGCCCCAGGCCTGCCCCCCTGCAGGTCTGTGATGAGGAGCAAATCACTTCCCCCCCAGCCTGCTTCCTGCCCCTCAAAACCAACGCCTTAACTCCCTTACAGAATTAGAGCCCTGGAGAGCAAGACTCATGGAGAGTCTACAGCAATAGTAAAACCTCTGGGTTTGTCAAGATAAAAAAAGCCAAAAGAAAAAAGGCGCCAGTCCCTGCTTCTTAATAATGCACGCAGGCGATTTTAGAGCTCAAGTTCATGGTAACAAATTGAATTACGGAGGAGGCAGCTCTGCCATTTGCAACCATAGATTGTTTGAAATCCTTTTAGGGGAAAATTAAAATATCTCACAGAGGGTAATGAAATGCTGCCTGTTTCACAGGCATAACTGCTTAGCTCTCTTGGGCGAATGAGTAATTAGGCATTTTTATTTCAGTCTTCCATGTCATCATCTTCTTTCATCAGTGGAGGGGAAAAAACTGTTGTGGAAGATACATAAAACCCTGGAAATCACCAGAAGGTTAATTATAAAATTGTAAAAAAAAATGATAAGTAAATAAATATATAAATTTTAAAAACACAACATAACTGCATACTGCAGAGACTAAGGGGCGTACTTTGAATTTCTTTTCCCAAACATCAGAAAGGGGAAACTGTCAGATTCCTCTGCTTCCAGATCAAATCCCACTGAAGAGCTTGGGTGTGGGGAGGCTTCCAAGGCCCATGATGCCTGGACATAATTGAACATGGCATGGAGCAGGGAGGGTGTTCTAAGGCTTGACCCGTGGCCCCCAGACCCCCTCTGAGGGACCTGCAGCTCTGCCTTGTTCTACCATCCTTCACCGCCATCCACCATCCACTTGAAGGAGTGGGTTGATTTTTCTCTCAGCTAGAAATCATCTGCTAGAGCCTCTCCATTTTACAGATGGGGAAACTGAGGACAAGAGCTTAGGGTCTAAGGGTATGTACGCCTAGGTCAATGCCCATGACCCGACAGGGCTCGGGTCTGCTCCCAGGGCCCGAGTCCTAACTGTGGATGGGGCAGTTGGCCAGGGACATATCCTATTGCCATCCTGCCCCCCGCACAGCCAGTCCATGCAGCATCTTCTAGACTCCGTCTTCTTCTTGCCTGCTGCTCTTTGGAACAACACGAAGGGTTCCTGTGCAAGGCTGGTCTGAGACCCACAAAGGGCCACTCATGGCGGTGTCGGGGGACACAGAATGCTCACAGGTATTATTCCTCTTCAGTATCTCTCTGGTCTTTGGGTTTATCCGTGGTGGCTTTTACCACTCCCAAAGCCAGCTCCACCTGAGTCGCTGCAGGTTAATTGTATACCAGTGGTCTGAGTGTGTATATGCACATGTGGCGGCTGCCCATGGGAGGTGAGTTTACCTGCCTTATGAACTTCCCTCAGCCGCCTGCCAGTCCCACCATTAGCGCCCACGTGGAGGTGTCTCGTTCTTACCTATTCGCCTGTGCCTCCCGCACCCCAGACTGGCCTGCGTTGAGCCATCCAGCAAACAATGAGTAAATGCCTACTGTGTGCCGGGCTCTGTGCTGCCCCGAGAACCCAGGGGGGAAAGAATACAGCAACTCCTACTCGGGGTGACAAACCCACAAAGCAATTTTCAAAGACAAGGAAATATCTGTGCTGATCCTTAAAGGGCAAGGAGGAGTTTGCCTGGCAGGGAAGGAGGAAGCAGGGGTGAAGGCACAGAGGCATGAAACAGCTCGTGTTCGGGCAGCCGCACGAAGAAGTGAGAGGCGCTGGGGAGATGTGGTCGGTGGTTTGACTGAGGCTCAGGGCAGGGGCTGTGGTGTCCAGTTAAAAAGAAACGAACTAACGCTGTGAATGGGGATGACTCTCAAAAATTGAACGTTCCATGAGTGAAGCAAGCTACGGAAGAATATGTACAGCCTCCTTACATGACGTTTTCAACATGCAAAACAGTGCTGCACATATGTACGTTAGGTCAAACTACATGAAATTGCCAATGGTTGGCCATTGTGACGTACCAAAATAGCAGCTGCATTTGGTTCAACCTCAACTGAAGTCACAAGGGACATTGCATCCAGAGCACAGAATACTACCCAGTCATGAAAAGGAACACGCTCCTGACACATGCAACAGCTTGTCTGCATTGCCAGGGGATTGTGCTGAGTGAAAAGAAGCCCGTCTCCGAAGGTTACATACTGTATGATTCCATTTATATAACATGCTCAAAATGACAGAATCATGGGGCTGGAGAACAGCTTAGTGGTTGCCAGGGGCAGGGACGGGGAAGGGAGGGAGGTGACTGCAGTCACATAAGGGTGGCACAGGGAGTGCTGTGATAAACTGTTGTGTGTCTTGATGACGGTTGTCACAGGAATCTACATGTGATGCCGTTGCTCAGAACTAAACACACACACATACACACACGCACGCACACACAGGAGTACACTAAAACTGGTGAAATCTGAATCCAGCGGGTTAGATTGTATCAGTGTCAACATCTTGGTTGTGACATTGTGCTACAGTCATACAGGAAGTGAGCACTGGGGGAAACGGGATGAAGGATGTATGACATCTCTCTGTGTTATTTCTTATTGCCTGTGAAACTAGCACTATCTCGAAATAAAAAGTTAAAACACACAGGGCAAGGATTAATGCCAAATTTAAGTTAGAGTTTCTTTCTGGGACAAGGGGTGCGTTATGCAGATACGGAGGGGTACATGGGGGGTTCAACTTTATCTGTTAGGCTTTACTTCTTAAAAAAGAAAAATCTGAAGCAAACATGGCGTAGAACTAAGGTTCTCCAGAACTGGAGGGTCTGTGCGCAAATTTTTTTATCATTCGGTCACAGGTTTATGTTTGACATAGTTCATAATTTTTAAACAGCTGATCTTGCTTAATTCCCTTCAAACAGAGCCCGGATTGGGTCTGGGACGCAGAAGCCTGAGGTTGGGGGGAGGGGTGGCCCCACCCACAGGCAAGCGGCAGCCCGGTGAGCACCCCTCCTCTCCCCGCAGCCCCCGGAGAAGGAGGGCGCCCTGCCCAAGCAGGTGGGCAACAAAACAGAGTGCGGCCTGCTGGGCTTCGTGCTGGACCTGAAGCAGGACTACGAGTCTGTGCGCAGCCAGATGCCGGAGGAGAAGCTGTACAAGGTCTACACCTTCAACTCCGTGCGCAAGTCCATGAGCACCGTAATCAAGCTGCCCGACGAGAGCTTCCGCATGTACAGCAAGGGCGCTTCGGAGATCGTGCTCAAGAAGTAAGAATTTGCTACTGTTTCCTCTTAAAGGTTTCTGCAGGGAGTCCTCCCTCTTCCCCTCCCTAAGTCACTGGCTCATCAGGAAGTTCTTCCCATTATCCCTGTCAGAGCCCCTCACGTCACTCCCCTGAGCGTGGAGTTGGTAGGCGGCGTGACTTTTCACTCTGAGCAGGTGTCCTCTGACTCCAGGTGCCAGAAGTAAGCCTGGAGAACTAAGCAAGTCAGCCCCCCTCTCTGGGCCCCAGTTTACCCATTTGTACCTTGAGGGGGACTCAACCCTGGTCACACATAGAATCGCCCCAGGGAGCTTTAAAAAAAAAACACTGATTCCTGGACTCGCCCCCAACAAACTGAATTGGAACCTCTGGTGTGGGGCCCGCAGTGTGTGTGTGTCGGCGGGGTTTATTCAGTGCTTTCCCAAGCCATCCTGATGGCGCAGGCAGGGTCAGGAACCACTAGCGGAGGTTTCATGCCCTCTGAAAACCATTTTCGCTGTGGAACTATTTTTTTCAGATGAAATCTTGTGAAGATGAAACAGAGCAAAGTAGATCTGCTCTTGCTGAAATGGCCTGGGGCAGATATTACAACAAGGCCACCTGGTTTCTTTTTGGCTGGTCCTGATTTCATCCCTGCCTGGGGCCCAGGGGCCAGGACCACCCCTGAAGCATTATGGGAGATGGTCTGGACGAGCCCTGGATGACCAACCACGGCCAGTGGGACGTCCGTCACTGGGGAGGTGGGGGTGAGCTCCGAGCCCATCGGAGGGAGGGTCTTTGGGCCCTTGGCTGGACCTTACCCGGCCCCCTCCCACCTCCCCCAGGTGCTGCAAAATCCTCAACGGGGCGGGTGAGCCCCGGGTCTTCCGGCCCCGCGACCGGGATGAGATGGTGAAGAAGGTGATTGAGCCCATGGCCTGCGACGGGCTCCGCACCATCTGCGTGGCTTACCGCGACTTACCCGGCAGCCCGGAGCCCGACTGGGACAACGAGAATGACATCCTCAACGACCTCACCTGTATCTGCGTGGTGGGCATCGAGGACCCCGTGCGGCCCGAGGCAGGTGCCCCGCCGTGGAGCTTGGGGAAGGGGTTGAAGCTGGGCGTCCAGCCTGCTGGGTGACCTGGAGTATGTCGCCTCACCCCTCTAAGCCTCAGTTTCCCTGCAAGGCCCACGGGGTCTTCTCTGTACCTACTCCTAAACATTCAGGCTCTTAAGGCTAGCGTAGCCACACTTACCTGCTTGGGACATGGTGTGCAACCCACAGCCTGCCAGCCGGCGTTTCTCTACCGTGAAGGCTGCCCTGCCCTAGAAGCCTCAGAGGAGCCAGGATCTCCTGTCCAAACCCATAGGCCCAGATTCAAGGGTCCCTGCAAAGGAGACACCCAATAACAAAGGTTACCACACTCAAGAAGACCCCAAATGTGGGCATCCCCATCAGCATTTAGAGTTCTCCCCATCCAGACCAAGTTTACCAGTTAGTTTTCCCTAGTGATGCAGCGGGCAGTCTGCCTCTATCAGGTTTCCAGGGGAACAGAGCTGGAAAGTTAACCAAAGGTCAAATTCTCAAGCAGAAGGGAAGGGGCGGGTGACAGCACCCCCTCCTCGTAAAGATCGAGAAAAGTGATGTAGTATGTGCGCCTACTGGGGTGCTCAGATGACAGTGGGTCTTCAGTCTCCTTTAGCTGAATCTGCATCTGGGGGGAAAGCCAAGAATTCAGTGCCGGCAATTTGCAGGGTTGGGGAAGGATGGGACGTGCGTGGTCGGTCGAGCTGCCCAGGCTGGGAAGAGGGTGTGGGAAGAGGAGAGAGCTGCCTCAAATCTCCGAAATGCTGCTGTGGGCAGGCAGAGCGAGCGAGCTCACCCTGGGAGCCCGGGAGGCAAGGCACAGGAGGGGCTGGCCTCCTCTTCCTCGAGGACTAATGCTGCCGGGCCCAGATTGGCCTCGGCAGTGGGATTTGGTGATGCTGCCCCTTGGGACTGTTTCTGACCAGGATTCTTGGCCCCCTTAATCAATAGAAATTGATAGGAGGCCATACAAGAAATTCAGGCAAGGCTTTACTGGGGCTCCTGCTGCAGCAGGGGGGAGTGAGAACAAGTAACAGGTTCCTTTGCTCTTGGCTCCTTCTGTGGGGTGACGGTAGAGGTGTGTCCAGGGGTCGGGCCGAAGGGGGGGCTTAGGTGGTCTGCCCACCCCTTAGGTGGTGCTGTGTGCAGGGGGCATGCCCAGTACCCTGCTTTTGCTCCCGACTCTTGTGAAGTGGCAGTTGCGTTCTTTTGGTCTTTTTTGTATCTTGTTCTCTATAATTTGCCCCAAATGGGCATGCACGCGGTTATTTTTGGTCGCTTATAGTTTCTTTGTATGTCGTTGCTCGAGGAGACGTCTGTCCAGGTGCAAGCACTGCAGCAAACGGTCCCAGGTCCCAGCCTGTCTCAGGGCCGCCTTCCTCCACCAAGGGCAACTTCAGTGTCCCCCGCTTACCCTGACACCATCCTCTGGGGCCCCTGGCTGTTCCCTGCTCCTCCTGGAGCCTCCATGTCCCCTTCTTTCAAGTGAAAGGGAGCAGGCAAGATGCCCTCCAAGCTCCTGGCCCCGCTGTTTTAAGACTCTGCATTCCAAAGACTAAGTGAAACTTGAAGGTCACAGACGTGGACTTTCACATTTAGGCAGCAGGGAGAGGGGTCAAAAGTGTGAGTTCGGGCATCAGATAGACCTGGGATTTTGAGTCCCGTGGCATTATGAGCTGTGTGACCTTGGGCCAGTTACATAACCTCTCTGAGCCTCCATTTCCTCATCTGAAGACTAGGGACAATAATAGTATTCTACACACATGCACACACACACACACACACACACACACACATGCCTCCTCACTCCCACCCCAAGCCTAAAACAGCAGGGCTGGGAACACGTTCAGCCTATGTCAGAGAAAGGGGGCCTGGTTCCAACCCCAGCTCTGCCACTAACAAGCCACTTCTCCTCTCTGTGCCTCAGTCCCCTCATCTGTAAAATGGGTGGTCGGCCTGGGGGCCCCTCAGGTCCCATCCAGCTCTAAGGTTCTGAGCCAGCTGCCTGGGAGGCTTACTCTCATGCCTTTCTTTGCTTCCCTCCGTCAACACATCCCTGTGGGTGACCTTCTCTCTCCCCTGGGCTCACCCTGGGATGTGGATTTGGAAGCTGTGACTGTGTTGGAGGGCAGGGACATACTGGAGGGACACAGCAGTCTAGGGACATGGGTTCTCATCCCGCCCCTGCCGCTCCTTCACAGAAGACCTCCGGTGTATCACTGCCCCGGGCCTCAGTTTTTCCACCTGAACAATAAGAAAGTTGGACGTCAACAAGTGAGGGGCACAGTGGAGTTACTGGTGATGCTGCCTGAAAGTATGAAAGCTCAGGGACTTCCCTGGCAGTCCAGTGGTTAGGACTCCGGGCTTCCACTGCAGGGGGCATGGGTTCTATCCCTGCTCAGGGAACTAAGATCCCCGCGTGCTGCGTGGCACAGGGAAAAAAAGAAAAACAAAAGAAAGTATTAAAGCTCTGACCTGTTGACTCAGCATCTCCCATGGGGTGGGGGTGGACGCAGAGCCTCAGGAGACAGGCAGGTATGGTTTTTGATTTGTTTGTTTTTTTTAGGCTTGGTGATATATCATCGCCAAATTCAAAAGGTTCGATAGCACAAACAGGGTGAAGTAGCCCCCCATGCCACCACCAGACCCCAGTGACCACCTCCGAGGCAGCCACAGTCACCAGTTTCTCGGGTGACCTTTGGAGAGGGTCCCTGCCTCTGGTGAGCATGTGTGTGTATGTTGCCAGGACAACCGTGAGGCCGGCCAGAGAAAAAAATCCCCACCCAGACTGCCTCTAGGGTCCCGCAAGCCTGGTCAGATTCATTTGCTGCAGGAAAAGAAACTCGGCCTCCCTCCCTTAGTTTCCCCATCTGTCAAGGGAAAGAAGCTCCTGTTCCCTTCCTCCCTTGAGAAGACAAAGGACAGAACAGATAAAAACAGGGTTGCAAGTCCCCCCTCCCCCAAGATGCTACAGTGGTGCATTTTCCAAGTCTGATGGAAGCCAGTGAGGATGAAGCCATCAGGAGAGCAGCGGCCTGGGATTTGCCGGGTTATCCGGGGGTGTTTGGAACCCTCGAAGTCACAGACAACTGCTGTCGCCACAAACAACAGATGTTTAAAAGCCTTTATTTAATGAAAACAGGAAGCACCCATTTCCTGGCTGGTTTTCCTCAGTGAGAAATATCTAGGATAATTTTAGCAAAAGAAGGAATCTTTTTTTACAGCTATTTTATCTATGGGGAAAGCACATTTCAACCAGATCAATGCCTCTGGGGCTCAGGTCTTCATCCTCTCTGCACCCTCCCTGCCCGGAACGGTTAGATGTTCCATAGCTGGTCGTTGCATAAATGAGTGAGTGAAGCGATAAAAGGAAGGGCTGAGCAGCTGCAGGAGGTGTCCCACTGGGTTGGAGGGACCAAGGATAGCTTGCTGAACAGAGAGCATTTCATGTGCAAGATGGGAAAGATTTGTGACACAGAGATTCAGGGAGAGAGGGCATCCCAGGGAGAGAGGGCATCCCAGGCAGAGGGGACAGCACAGGCAAAAGCACAGAGGTGGAGAGGGATGCTATGTGTTTGGGGACTAGTGAAAACCCTAGCTGGGTTTATGAGAGAAAAGGCTGGGAAGGGAGCTTGGAGCCAAACTGTAGAGGGTTTGCATGTGCCCGTCCAAATCCATTCACCCGGGTCAGGCTTCGAGGGACTTAAGCACAAAGGTGTTTCACAGTGACCCACGTTGACCAAGCACCTACCCTGCACGAGGCCCACTGCCTGTAAAGGAAGTGGGGTAACTCTTGGTGGCCAGGGGAGGCTCCTCCGGTGTTTCCAGATCTGTCCTGAATCCCCCCCCACACCTTCAAGGCAGGTCACAGGCCCTTAATATACCTGATCCAAGGGTCATGGTGGGGAGCCCAGCCCATCCCACCGCCCCAGACACCTGCGCCTCCAAGCGCTCTAGATGCCCGCTGCACCCCCATCGCACACCCTGCATCTGTATCCTTCCTGTGTGTCCCTGTACCCACCCTGAAGCGGAAAGAGCAAACAAGGGAGCCCGGGGTCAAGCATCTTGCCAGCCTTCTCCACCCACACATCACCAACATGTGCTGGCCCTGAGCTTGGTGACCTTTGCTGCTGTCACAGAATTCTCCAGCCTCCGTGAAGGACGGAGGCTATCACTCCATTTTACAGATGAGGAAACCAAGGCTTAGGTGGGAGCCCAGGGCAAAGCCCAGCGCAGCCTTTTGGCCCCTGAGCCCTCTCTCCACAGGGCAGAGACACTTCCACTGCACGGAGTAAAGTGTGCGGACCATAAAAATTAGCCTCCTCCTTTTTTCCCAGTCTGGCTTGTTCAGTGGAAGCCCAGAGGGTAGGGATTCCAAGCAGGCAGATTTCAGCTTCCTGAGACAGTCTTGAAAACAGAAGTCTTCCTAAAACATGGCACCCATCACCTCACTCCCAGTTCAGAACTTGCCATGCCTCCCAGGCCTGAAGGAACAAGGCCCTGACTCCCACACCTTTGGACCTGAAGCCCCTCTCCAGCTCCAAGGCCACCGGCCCTTACCCCACATCTTCCCCTGGCCTCAGCCACCCAGATCACCCGCAGCAGTGTCTGCAGTACCCTCCCCTTCTCTGTGTACCTCATGGGACAGTTGTCTGCAGCCAGGACCACAATGAACTGGTCATCTCTGCAGCCCCAGCATGGGCACAGTGCCAGGCATCAGAGCCTCAGTTAGTGTTGGCTGAAAAGAAGCAGATCAAGTATCCCCTCCTCCAGGAAGCTCCCACAGATTTCTTCTCCCCACACACTTCCTTCTAAAGTAACAGTGTGCTCCGCTGTGCTCCCAGAACTCTTTGTACACATCTTTACCAAAGACCCTGTCTCTGTACAAGAGAATGGGTCTGACCCAAAGTAACTGCTCTCTTATCCGAAAAAAGAACGATTATGTGAAAGGGGGGCTTCCCTGGTGGTGCAGTGGTTAAGAATCCGCCTGCCAATGCAGGGGACATGGGTTCGAGCCCTGGTCCGGGAAGATCCCACATGCCGCGGAGCAACTAAACCCGTGAGCCACAACTACTGAGCCTGCAGTCTAGAGCCCACGTGCCCCAACTCCTGAGCCCGCGTGCCACAACTACTGAAGCCCACGCACCTAGAGCCTGTGCCCCGCAACAAGAGAGGCCAGCACAATGAGAAGCCCGCGCACTGCAACGAAGAGTAGCCCACGCTCACCACAACTAGGGAAAGCCTGCACGCAGCAATGAAGGCCCAACGCAGCCAAAAATAAATTAATTTTTTAAAAACAGAAAGATTATGTGAAAGGATACAATAGACTTGTTCTACCTTAGAGCAGTCAACCGTAGAGGGGATGAGCACCTTGTCAACAGAGGCAAGTAAGTAGAGGCTCTCTGACCATCTGTCAGGGATGCGTGGGAGGAGATCTAGGCAACGAGCAGAGGGTCAGAGTCATGACCCAGAGTCCCTTCCAACCCCAAGCATCTTTTAAACAAGCATAACCTAAATTATTCCTTTCAGGGCAGAAGCCAGATGAGGTGTGTGTTCCCAAAAGAACAGCGGCTCTTTCCTGTCCCCTGGGCCAGGAGACAGCAGGGGGCTGCAGCCAGGTTACAGCCATTGTGAGGACATCGATAAATTATGTAAACGGGATCTTGGACCTTCCACATCCCCACTCCCTCCGGCTCTATAAAAGGAGGTCACGTTTGGTTATGTGAGCAGCCGCCATGGCACGAGGCAGAAGCCTTGCTCACGTGGCCCCAATCCCTGAGTGGGCCCCAGAAGGCTCCTCCCCAGACTCTGGAAATACACTGAGAGGAGGCCCATGATCAGCTCGCCCCGCTCCAGCCCTTCAACAACAGGGAGATCACTACCTGCCACCACAGAGCCGGCCTGTTAGAGAACTCGGGGAGCTGGAGGGGCCTCCCCTAACCTTGACCTAGGCCCTGCCTGTGCCCGGCATTTGTTTCTCACTCCGCCCCAGGATGGCCGTGCTCAGGAGTTGGGATTTTCTCTATCAGCGGCAGGGTGGAGGCCCAGAAAGGGAGTGGCACACAGGCTAAACCTGGGGCAGGTAGCTGGTGGTCAGGGTAGGGGCAAGATGGAAGAGGCGGGGCCAGAGGCAGGGAGACTGGGAAGGGACTGGGCAGTGACCTCTGCTTGAGATGGTGGTGTGGACGGGGTGTGGATAGAGGCAAGATACTTTCAGTGTCAGTTCTTGTTCTTAAAATTCCTGAGTGCAGAAAGGGACCAGTGGGCATAAGTTGTCCGCAGTCAGGTTTTGGACCAGCGTTCTAACTCTTTGCACTCTTTGCTAGGGCTGCCATTACAGAGTACCACCAACAGCGGAATTGCGTTGTCTCCTGGTTCTGGAGGCTGGAGGTCTGAGATCGAGGTGTCGGCAGGGTTGGTTCCTTCTGAGGGTTGTGAGGGAGGCTCGGCCGCGGGCCTCTCCCCCAGCTTCCGGTGACAAGCTGGCAGTCTTCAGCACTGCTAGCATGTAGCAGCATCGCCCAGATCTCTCCCTGCCTCTTCCCATGATGATGTCTTCCCTGTGTGTGTGTGTTTCTGTCCAGATTTCCCCTCTTTATGAGGACACGAGTCACATTGGATGCAGGCCCACCCTAATGGCCTCATCTTAACTTGATTACCTCTATAAAGAGCCTGTCTCCAAGGAAGGTCACATTCTGAGGTACTGGGTGTGAAGAGCTTTCTGGGGTGGGGGAGGGAGGGGGCAGGGAAACAACACAATTCAGCCCGTGACGCCTTTAAACTCTCTCAGCAGTGACTTGTCAGGGTCGGGGTGGAAGTGAGTTCTCAGACCCCAGGATGTGGAAGAGGAGAGTCGGATTCAGGCCCCCCTTCCCACCAGGTCTGAGATTCTAAAGTACTTTTAGTACAACTGGATTTTCTGCCCTTGACGTGTCCTCTCCCACTGAAGGACATTTCACAGCAAATATTGCCTTATTATTTTGTTATTTGTCACTGGGTGAGAATCGCTTGTTCAGTTGATCTGTGCTGTGTGTGAAGGGCCATGGCAGCTCCAGGCTGGTTTTTTTTGTTTTGTTTTAACATCTTTGTTGGAGTATAATTACTTTACAATGGTGTGTTAGTTTCTGCTGTATAACAAAGTGAATCAGCTATGGCCTAAATGGCCCAGATGTCAGTCTATTATTACAAAGAGGGCAGTAGGCAGCCCTTACTCTCGCAGGGAGATGTCATGTTTTACACAAAGCCTAATCATTCACATTTATTCTAAGCCAATGTCACATTATATAAATAAATTATCCTAAAATGCAATGTCCTTCCCCTGCCTGCCCCCCTGGCAAAAAACTGAAAACACACAAACATATTCATCATTGAGTTTGCAGGAAATGTGCATGTTGATGAAGCAGGGACATGATCCTGTTCAGCAGTGGAGTGTTCTGTACTCTTGCCTGGGGCCATATCCAAGAGGATGTTTACTGTGGTCTTTCTCAAAGTCCTTGTCCAAGTCAGGATAGCCAATGGTTTCATCTTAGGATGCAGTATCATGGGTGATAGGCGGTGGCTGTCTGGGACACTGCAGAAAAGAATTGTGAGACCACATCAGGGTTTCATCAGAGGGTGCTGTGATCGATTAACAATGCCTACCACAGCAACAGGAAAGGAGGAGATGGTCTGTGTGCCATCAGTACCTCCTGGTCATCTAGGCCCCTTACAGTGGCGTTGCCTGTGAGCAGGGCTCACTCTGGAATCCGTGAGGGCAGGGAGGGACTGCACGAGACGATGTCCACTCCATGGCACATGCCCTCCCGCCCAGGTCCCAGAAGCCATCCGCAAGTGCCAGCGAGCAGGCATCACTGTCCGCATGGTCACCGGTGACAATATCAACACAGCCCGGGCCATTGCCATCAAGTGTGGCATCATCCATCCTGGGGAGGACTTCCTGTGCCTTGAGGGCAAGGAGTTCAACCGGAGAATCCGCAACGAGAAAGGGGAGGTATGTGGCCCAGTGCAGAGGGTCCTCAGAGGGCAGGGCTTTGGATGGGGAGCTGGGAGGCACGGACATGCATGAAGCTCCAGCAGCCAGCCAGTGTGCCACTCAGAGCCCAGTGATCGAGGCAAGTCCCCTCCCTTCTCTGGGCCTCAGTTTCTCTCCCCGCCCCACCAACCCGCCCCTCCCCCATCCCTCTCCAGATTGAGCAGGAACGAATCGACAAGATCTGGCCAAAGCTGCGGGTGCTGGCTCGCTCCTCCCCCACGGACAAGCATACCCTGGTCAAAGGTAAGACTTGGGCGGGCACGGGCAGCTCTGAGGCCCGGGCGCCGGGCCTCCCCGGGCCTTCCTGTCCTGGTGCCTTCAGCTTCTTTCCAGGATGGGAGGGGCTCCTGCCTGGGGCTCCCCGCACCTGGGGACGCCCTGGGAGGCCGCTAAGGGCCACAGTGAAATAAGGAGGCGGCGAATCTGCTCCCTGGGCCCCACCTCCCATGGGCAGCAATGGGATTGCGTATCCAGGGGCCAAAACTCATGGCCTGAGGGCTGAAAGGGGCCCACAGACGAGTTTATTTGGGTGGTGTGTCTTTTTCAATGTTCAAGCTGAATGACTTTATACAGACCCTGCTTGCTCCCATTTGATGCCGTCTTAACCACTGCTGTCTGACACTCCGCCCATTTCATTTACTTATGTTCTCAGTCGGGCCCCAGAACTTGTGAGTTTGAGACCCTTGGTCTGCCTGTTCTCTAAGGATGCTATCTGACATGTGTAACCAGGATGCCGGGAATGGGCTGTCGTGGGAATAGCAATCTGAGAAATGAGCCAAAACCCAGTGTCCTTCTTCCCTGAGTCCCTCCAGGGAGAGGGCACACCCCTCGCTGAGCTCATCTAGCTGGTCAGGTGCTGGGCACTTTCAGAGTCCCATAGGCCTGGGTTTAAATCCAGACTCTGCCCCTGCCCTGCTCTGTGACCTTGGGCAATTGCCCAGCACCAGGGCTCAATTTTTCCATCTGTAAAATGGCCGTAGGGGGAAGGTTTCTGGCTGAGGTCATCCCTAGGGCATCTTGGATTCCTCTCCTAAAGGTGCTACCCAAAGACATTAAGGAAGGCAGATCTGGCCTTGGAACAGAAACACAAAGCCCCAGAACCACAGATACCCAAGCAGGAGACCACCCCCAACCCATCCCCAGTTCCTGTTCAATCATGCACTCATTCATTCGCTCATTCTCTTGATAAATGTTTACTGAGGATCTAGTATGTGCCAGGCCCAGGTCTTGGCCAACGTGGTCCTCCCGTCTTGGAATTTATGGTCCAGGTTTTATCCAGCAGACATTGAATAGGTGGTTTCCCTACTAGAGCTACAGGCTGCACTGGTGGGAGAGAAGGGTGATCTGGGCCCTCTGCTGGCCTCTAACTCGAGCTGGGGAGGGTGTCATATTGCAGGCCGTGGAAGGTGGGATGGGGAGCCAGGGGGAAGGGCCTGTGTTTCAGGCAGGACAGGGAACTACACTGTGAAAGCCCAGAGGCAGAGATTTCCAGGCACTTTCAAGGACTTGAAAGAAGTTCAGTTGGCTGGGCTGGAGCCTCAAGCGAGAGAGAGAGAGAGAGAGAGAGAGAGAGAGAGAGAGAGAGAGAGACAGAGAGAGAGAGAGAGAGAGAGAGAGACACAAGAGGAGGAGGCCAGAGAAGGGGGTGCCAGCATCAGATCACATAGGGCCTTGAACGCCAAGCTGTGACCTGCACAGTTAGCCCAGGTGGGGAGCCGAGGGAGGGTCTTGAAGGGGAAAGCGCCCTCCCTGCCGCTGTGTGGAGAGTGGCCTGGAAGCAGAGGGCCCACCAGGACTGTCCAGCTGTGAGCGGTGACACCCGGGCAGGGGTGGTGACAGTGCAGGCGCACTG
The DNA here is from genome assembly GCF_003031525.2 of Neophocaena asiaeorientalis asiaeorientalis. Taxonomy (NCBI): domain Eukaryota; kingdom Metazoa; phylum Chordata; class Mammalia; order Artiodactyla; family Phocoenidae; genus Neophocaena; species Neophocaena asiaeorientalis. Next base: position 1,854,389 of record NW_020172719.1, read on the forward strand.
AAGGGGACGGGTCTGAGAACTCTTTGTGGGCAGGAGGGGCCTGGGCCCGGCGATTGTTCAGATGGGGTGGAGGGATGGGGGAGAGGGGAGTCCAGGATTGCTCAGTCTATACCTGCTTGAGAGCCTGCTGCACAGTTTACAAGGGCGCAGCTAGGTGTCAGGGGTCGCACAAGGGACCAATTTGAGGGGAAACTGATGCGCTTGCTTTAGGAGGCTGAGCTGGAGGCCCTCTGACATCCAAGTGGAGATGTCCATGGAGTCAGGGCTCAGGAGAGAGAGCTGGCCCCCCATGAAGACATAGGTGAGGTGTGACGAGTGGGGTAAGCAGAGGAGCTGCTGGACCCAGGAACCTCCCACCTGAGCGGTGAGCAGAGGCTGAGACCTGTCAGCGGGTCTGTCACCAAGAAGAGGCAGCCAGAGGGGTCGGGGGACAAGCAGGCCGAGGAAGGAGGCCTGCTGAGGGGAAAGGCGTGGTCCACGGTGTGAATAGCTGCTGAGAGGTCCAGTGATAGGACAGGAACCATAGGAGTCGGCCACAGGGAGGTCCCTGGGGACCATGCACTGCGGGGCTTGTCAGCACTGGCGGTGGAGGAAAGAGGTCTGGGGGAAGGAGCTCTTGCAGCTCCCCCCTCTATCGGGAGCTGTAGGAGAGCTGGGCCAGCCTGGGGAGCCACAGGGGAAAACTGGCCCCCTCCTTGCCTCGGAGAAGCACCCAGGAGGGCCCAGGGAACAGGGGGGGTGAAGGCCTCAAATGCCAAGTGCACAGAGATTGCATAATCCGGGGCAGCAGAACAGCTTGGGGGAGCGGCCAGGAGGACTTCCGGTGCACACGTCCTGAAGCCAGACCTTGAAGAGGGTGGAGCTTTGACCCTTGCAGGGAGCTGCGGGGAGACAGAGTCTGGGGGTACAGTGTCCCAGGTCAGGGAACTCATTCCCTCCTTCCAGAGCCTGCTGCGGTTTGCCAATTGCAGGACACACATGTGGGAGCAAAAGGGACCTGATTAGGGTGGGCGGGGGTCCTCAGGGTGTCACAAAGGCTTCCCAGGGAAAGCAGTAGCCGGGCTGAGACCGGGTGACTGGGTGACGGGACGGCTGGCCCAGGGAAGAGCCTGTGCAAAGACAGGCAGGTGGCCAGCTGCATGGGACGGAGAGCCGTTCCCGTGGCAGAAGCACAGGCTGGGGGTGGCTGGGGGAAGAGATCAGAGAATGGGCGGGGTGTGACCACGGAGGACCAAGTGGGTAGAGCCGAGAACTCGGCGTCATCCTGAGGCTGAGGGCAGTGAGAGTATGACTCTCAGCTGGTGCTGGGAGCCCGGTTCAGACTCAGGTGTCAGAGAGAAAGGCCCTGGGGCTGCTATGAAGATTGGAGGGGAGGGCTTCCCTGGTGGCGCAGTGGTTGAGAGTCCGCCTGCCGACGCAGGGGACACGGGTTTGTGCCCTGGTCTGGGAAGATCCCACATGCCGCGGAGCGGCTGGGCCCCATGAGCCATGGCCACTGAGCCTGCGCGTCCAGAGCCTGTGCTCCACAACGGGAGAGGCCACAGCAGTGAGAGGCCTGCATAACGCAAAAAAAAAGCCTGGTGTTAGGGAGGGGGGAGTGGAGGCGCTGCATGTCGGGTGGTGGAGAGGAGGATAAGGATCCCAGTGGGGCTTCAGGGCTGTAGGACCCGCAGGCGCAGTGATGCATCTGATGTGCGGAAAGGGACAGGGATGTATCAAGGTTGACACCCGAGTTTCTGTCCTGCCATGGATGTCTCTGCTTGGGACCCCGCAAACTCCACACACACCCAGTGACGACTTCTGTCACGCATCCTTTTCTACTGGCCCCAGAGCAGTGACAGGGGCCGTGTGTCATCTGTTCGCTCTGTTATTTGCTGAAGGTTTTACTGAGGATGAATGTCTGGAGAGCAGTCCTTGGCAAATGGCAGAGCCCAGGCCTCCTTGGGTGTGACTGACACCGCCCGCCCCACCCCCAGGCAGACGGTGCTGAGGGAGCAGAGAGTAGGCCCCCCGGCCAAACCCTGGTGTCCCAGGAGGGCAGAGGGGCCTGTGGGGTATAGGCAGAGCGGAGGTGCGTCCGGCCAGGGTGGCGGCCCCTGTGGCCACGGGCTGCAGAAAGCAAAGAGGATGCTGGAGAGGTGACAGGCCCGGACCACAGCGGGCCGCAGCCGGCCCCGGACTCAGGGGCGCCACGTCCCCTGCAGGTGCTGGGAAGAAGCTCGACGGGAGGGGGTGGCAGGGCAGGGGCCAGAGAGGAGGCTGTCCCCGCCCCGCTGGGAGTCCCAGGGCCCTCAGTACATGCTCACCCCACTCACAGGCATCATCGACAGCACACACACGGAGCAGCGGCAGGTGGTGGCCGTGACGGGGGACGGCACCAACGATGGGCCCGCGCTCAAGAAGGCCGATGTGGGCTTTGCCATGGTAGGAGCTCGCGGGGGCCCGGGGCAGCGTCCGGCAGGAGCCCGCAGGCAAGGGGTTAGGGGAGCATGGACCACACAGCCTCCTGCAGGGAGTGCAGCACCCCCAGTGCACACTCCACCCACCCTCCATCCACCTGATGCTCCCAGCACTCTTGAGGCTCGGCCTGGTCTCCGGGTCTCCCTGGAAGGGTAGAGGGGGCTTCCTGTAGCGATGGGTCTGGGGGAGGGAGGGAGGGGAGGGAAGGGGAGGGAGTGGAGCGCCCCCCTTCCTGAAGGCAGACCGTTGGCCTCAGGGCTGGGTCTGTGAGGAGCAGGGCTGTGGTGTGCATGCGTGTGCATGCACATGCATGCCTCGTGTGGCCTGGCGGTGCGGGGTGGGTGGGTGTGTGCAGGGGCTGGTGTAGGGGTGAGGACAGTGTCGCTAGCGCTGCTCGCCTCTCCGGTCACCCCACCCAGGCTTCTGTCCCCATCCCCACAGGGCATCGCAGGCACGGATGTGGCCAAGGAGGCCTCGGACATCATCCTGACGGACGACAACTTCAGCAGCATCGTCAAGGCGGTGATGTGGGGCCGCAATGTCTACGACAGCATCTCCAAATTCCTGCAGTTCCAGCTGACGGTCAACGTGGTGGCCGTGATCGTGGCCTTCACGGGCGCCTGCATCACGCAGGTGGGTCCTCCAGGGGCAGGCAGGATGGCGCAGGCCGAAGCCTGGGGAGGGCGGACACCCACACGGGGTGTCCCAGATCGTCACGCCTGCACGCTGAGGGCCAGGAGCTGCATCACAGACCCACCCACGTAGGCGCCAGCCCTACAGGGTGCAGGAAATGAGGCTCGGAGAGGTGGCGGGATTTGCCCAAGGTCACCCAGCAAGTGGAGATGCCAGGCCCACCTCCACATATGCCTGACCCAGGCACAGGCCTGGCCGTTGCTCCAAGAGGCAGGAGAGGTGATCCTCAAGGGAAGGCAGGACCCCTGGCCGCATAAAGGGCCAGAGAGAAGCCGGGGCAGGACAGGCAGCCGGCTGGGGTTGCGGAGCTGGCAGGGCCCTGGGAGCCTCAGCTCCGGCGTGGAGTGCGCTGGGAAAGGCCTCTGTGCTGGGGTTCCTGGGCCTCGTGGAGCTGACAGGCAGGCCCCAGCACCTGCAGCCTCACTGCTTCCTCAGCCACCTCACGAGGCGGGAACTGTGGTGATCCCCATTTCAGAGAGGCAGAAACCGAGCCTCAGAGAACGGGCCTGCCAGGCACCTGCCATTGCTCGCACAGCCTCCTGCCTCACCCCAACAGGGCCTGACCAGGAGAGGGCAGGTGTTCCGAGGCCTGGCCCCTCCCAGAACCAGGTGGGCAGGCAAGGTCCTGCCCATAAGAGCACAACAGGGGCCCAGAGGCCAGCACTGCCCTGAAGAGCTGTGTGGCCCTGGGAATGCTGTCCCCTCTGTTGTACTCTGAGCCCTTGAGGGTGCACGTAGCAGCACCCAACACCCCAGCCCTGAGTGAGAGCCCTGGGCGGTGCCTAGGGCGGGGTGGAGGCGGAGGTCCCTTCTGCTCATAAGGGCCTTGTCTCCTGCTCTCTGGACAAGAGGCTCCCTCTAGTGGTGGCTTGAGGGACACTCCAATGGTACAGCTGCTCACACCAGGCTTCTTGGAGACCAGCTGGTGCCAGATGAGGAAACTGAGGCACCAAGGGTTGTCTCCTGCTCTGTGGACAAGAGGCTCCCTCTAGTGGTGGCTTGAGGAACACTCCCGTGGTACAGCTGCTCACACCAGGCTTCTTGGAGACCAGCTAGTGCCAGATGAGGAAACTGAGGTGCCAGGGGGGCTGTCAGTTTGCCTGAGGTCTTGGATTGAGTTGGTGGCAGGGTTGTGAAGGCCTTGGTGGGGAGATGGGAGCCCTGACCCCACGGTGCATAGAGGAGGCTGATGGGCAGGAGGAAGCTGAGGGGAGTGGGGAGTGTGACTGAGCCCGGGCAGAGGTGGGAGAGGTAGCCTGGACGAGGGGCGGTGATAAATATCTAGGAGATGAGTGAGTGTGTAAGGCGTAGGCGGAGGGGCCTCAGGGGCCAGCTCAGTCCAGGCTGCTGGGTGTATAGGATCTGCGGGCTTCCTGGAGGAGGTGCTCAGGCAGTGTAGACCACATGGTACGACTGTGCGCAGACAGTATGAGTATGTGATCCCCGTCTCAGCCAGAGAGAAGTGTGGGGCTCCACACCAGAATGTACACGGTGGGAACCCGTAAATGGTGAATGTTGATGAGTTTTAGCTTCTTCTGTTCCTTACTTGCCCAAATTTTCTACCAGGAAAATACATTATTTTTGGCGTCACAGACACACATAATAATTGCTTCAAGTAAACACAAGAGGTAAAGAGAAATTGGGTGGTAGTAAAAAAGGGACAGGGTCCCAGGCATCGTTTGTGGGATAGGAGAGGCCCGAGCCATTGGTGGTCGAGGGGAAAGAGGTAGCGGGAAGCAGAGGAGGTGGGGTCTGGGCGGGAGGTGGTTGTGGGAGGGTCGTGACCTTAGCCTGGAAGAGAGGCTCGTCCAGATGGGGGCTGGAGAGGCCGAGGAGGGAAGATGGTGGGGATGTGGCTGTATTTACGGGGGCTGGGCTGTGGAACTGGTGGCCATCGGGCCTGGGGCTCAATTTTCTCCTTGTGGGAGAAGACAGGTCTGAAGTGGGCGGGTCTGGGCTGTTCCCCAGGGAAGGCCTAGCAAACCTGCTCCACGTCTGTTCTGGAACCCAGGGGGTGAGCCAGCCGAGGAAGACCCACGGGGAGAGCCGGCCTCAAGGCTCCGGTGGGAAGCTGCTGACACCTCAGGAAGGAGCCCCACCCCAGGCACTTCGGGCCAGCAGGTGGGCCGGCCGCGCCGTGACAGCCCCCTCTCCACTCGCTATCCCCAGGACTCCCCTCTGAAGGCCGTGCAGATGCTCTGGGTGAACCTCATCATGGACACGTTCGCCTCGCTGGCGCTGGCCACCGAGCCACCCACGGAGAGCCTGCTTCTGAGGAAGCCATACGGCCGCAACAAGCCCCTCATCTCGCGGACCATGATGAAGAACATCCTGGGCCACGCCGTCTACCAGCTAACCCTCATCTTCACCCTGCTCTTTGTTGGTGAGTCCCCCACCCTGCCCACCAGGGACACCATGGCCCAGACCCCGTGCTCTGGATTCACAGCTGCCTGCCTATGTGCTGGTGAGGTGATGGAGGCCTAGGGAGGTGAAGTTAGTTGCTCAGGGTCACACAGCAAATCTTGGGTAGAGACTGGCCCTGCCCCAGGTCTGGCTGACTCCAAAGCCAGGGGTTTTTCCACTGATGACAGCTCCAGACACTGTGTACACAGTGCAAGGTGGTGCCTCACGTCAGCCCCGCAAGAGCCTGAAGCTCTAGGGGGAGTGGCCAGCCCCTTCTCTCATTGCTCCCACACTTGGAAGGGTCCCCACCACGCCATCCTCAGAAAAGAGCCGCATGCCTGCCTACCCGCCAGCTGTTTCCACAACACGTTTATTTAGGACCCTCTACCACCAACCCCCATGACAATGAGGGCACCGAGCACAGAGAGAGGAGGTGACTTGCCAGAGGGCACACAGCCAGTCTGAGGTGGCACCCTAGCTGGTTCTAAGACTGGCCTGGCTTCCAGGGTGCTTCAGAGTTGATCCGGGCGAAGCCCACCCCTGGCACCTGGACAGGCCCAGAGGCGGGCAGGAGCTGGCCCACAGCCACACGGCAAGTTGGGGCCAGCTTGGAGTCCCCAGAGCCTCTCTGAGCTGGGTTTTCAATGCCAACGAGCCCTTGCCCTCAAGTCCAGAGTACAGACGGCGATGGGGCACGATCCCATTCCTCAGAGTGCAGTTCCCTTCCGTTGTGTTGGCAGGACGGTTGCAAAGATGATCATGAAAAGCTTTGGAGGATGTTCGGGGAATGCAGAATTAGTAGAGACTCGGAGAAAGCTGTCAGGCTGGGGAGGGGGGGGCGTGGTGGGCTCCTGCTCTACTCGCTGGCTTCCCCACTTGAGCGCCTGCTCTGGGCGGTCCTGGACTCAGCTAGATCCTCACACTCAGAAAACCCCACAAGCCCTCCCAGCACCAGCTCATGCAGCTTTGCAAAAGGACGCAGGACGGCATCAGGCATGCCGTGGGTGGGTGTCCACACAGCAGCCCGGGGCTGTGTCCCCCACACACTGCCACGTGGCAGCTCCCGTGACAGAGAGTTAGGCCACCTGGGTGAGTCCAGAGCCAGCCTGGCCTGGAAGCTCCAGCCTCCATGCAGGAACTGGTCTCTCCTATAACAGCCCCTTGCGCGTCCAGAGGTCTCAGCAAGGACGTGCTCAGTTACAAGCAGCAAGACTTTCGGGGGGACCCAAAGCCATGGTCTCCCGCCAGGTATTCTGAGGTCACTCTACATCCTCCCAGTCCGGATGAGTTTGCCAACCAGGGGTTGCTTTTTATAAGCCCTGTCGCCTTGTAGCACAGCTGGCCTCCCACCTTTATCAGATTTCTGCAGAAAAAGTGGAAGAAAGTCCACCCAAGGCCTTTCTCCCCTAGAGGAGAAAGGGTTTTGTTACCCCTTCACTTACACCGCACAGCTCAGGCCCACCTGCCCCCCAGCGTCCAGAGAGCACCTCCCGCATCTGGGTGACCCACCCGGCTGCTCAGAAGAGGCCCCCACGCAGGGCCAGGCGTCCCCCCAGCTCCGTCCCTCAGCCCGGCTCCCGCCCTCTCGGCTTGGCAGGCGAGAAGATGTTCCAGATCGACAGCGGGAGGAACGCGCCCCTGCACTCGCCACCCTCCGAGCACTACACCATCATCTTCAACACCTTCGTCATGATGCAGCTCTTCAACGAGATCAACGCCCGCAAGATCCACGGCGAGCGCAACGTCTTCGACGGCATCTTCCGGAACCCCATCTTCTGCACCATTGTGCTGGGCACCTTCACCATCCAGGTACCAGGCCCCACCCTGACCTGGCCGGGGTGGGCCGAGGGCAGCGGGTAGCCGGAGCCCCTCGGCAGTGCCCTGAGAGCCCAGACCTCCGAGCTGGCCCCTGACGGCCTGTCCCTCTGTCTCTCTCTCTGCCCCTGTGGCCTCCAGATAGTGATCGTGCAGTTTGGCGGGAAACCGTTCAGCTGCTCTCCGCTGCAGCTGGACCAGTGGTTGTGGTGCATATTCATCGGGTTGGGAGAGCTTGTCTGGGGCCAGGTGAGTGCTGGGGGAGCTGCAGGAGGGGCCTCTCAGCAGGGGAAGGGAAAGAACACTGGACGGGGAATCCAGGAGCCCCAGGAATGGGCCATGGCTCCTCCATGGATTAGCTGTCTGGCTCCGGGCAAGGGCCTCCCCGTCTCTGGGGACCGGAGCAATGGGGGTTTGGCCCAGGTCTCGAATGCTGGTCATTTGGGTATCGCCACTGTGATTTTTGCCTCTGTCTATACACCCCGCTGATCCTGTTATTTACTTGATACTTTCTTTCAGTCACATCTGTTTTCCTAACTGAAATTTATTTCAAAAGGTAATTTATGTTACAGATATGATTGGAAAATCAGTATCACTTGTCATAAACAGAAGCTAACCAAAAAAATGTAACAAGCGCGATGTTATTAAACTCTAACTAGATGCCATGGCCAGCCAAGGCTCAGAGCTCGAAGCCGGCTTGTTGTAAAGAGCATTAGTAGGTGCTGTGACACCAAGCAGAGGCTCCTTCGGAGAGCTCGGAGGGAACGTAAGAGGGGCAAACCCTGCTGCATCACAGTGCTGTGTCTGCAGCCATCTGTGGCCCTCCCCAGCTTCGGGGAACCCTGGGCTGTGTCCTCTCTAGGGGCCCTTCTAGCCATGACCCCAGAACGTTCTCCCACCAGGTACATGCACACACACACGCACACGTACCATCATGGAACTCACAGCTTGCAGCTCAAAGACGCCTGACCAGGACCCGGAGCTGGATCCAGGCAGTGGGTGCCCCAACAGGCCTAAGACGTTGGTCTTGCCTTCAAGCTGTTCCCAGGCTAGAGTGGGAAATTCCAGTGAGAGAAATTAACTAGAAGGTAAAGAATAAAATTTAGTTTCCCTCAGAACAATCTTCTTTAAACTTTGGAGCTCCTTTGGAGAGCTGATAAACTAGGTTTGACTTAACAACGCCATTCCCTGGGCACCCTCAGGGCCTGGGCATCTTCATCCCACTGGACAGTCCCTCAGGGAGCCCTCGGCATCTGGATGAGCAGGTTCCTGACACCTAAGGAGGATGCCAGCGGGCAAGGCCCACCTTAAACCCCCGGGGAACCCCTGAGAGTGTGCAGGGCAGCCCCTGCCAGTCCCTAGAGGAGATGTCAGGGGCCTCTGACCTCTGCCACCTCAGCTGCCCCACAGGGCCTGCCGCTCAGGCCTCAGCCCCACGGACAAGCCCTTTGGAGGAAGAGTAACAACAAAGGCATATCCCCCTCCCATCTTGCCTTCCCTTTCCGGGAGGGCAGCCGTTTCAAGAGTCCCAGGATTGACTGACCCCAAGGCATGCGAGCTCTGGGCCCCTGTTGCCCAGGGTTGGGTACCCCAGGACCCAGTGACCTCAGGAAGAATAAGCCAGAGACCTGAGGGCCAGTGACTTAGACACAGCATCTCCAACTCTGAGAACTGGTCCCAGCTTTCCAGATGGGAAGGCCGGAGCTCACAGAGGTTAAATGACTTGCCCAAAGTCACAGGACTTGTAAGGTCTGGGGTATCCAAAGTCACACGTGTCCAACTCCCCAGATTTCCCACGATTTCCACCTGCCTCTGGATGAGTGAGTGAATTAAGAAGCAAATTAAAAAGAAATCTAAAGATTGACTTGAGGAAGAGGTGCGACGAGTTAAGGAGTGAGTCGAACGTAACTAGGTCAGTGGGTAAGAAGAGCAAGAGGGAGGAAGGGAGGCCGAGCCCTCCGCTGACAGCTGGGCCCCTCGCAGGTCATCGCCACCATCCCGACCAGCAGGCTCAAGTTCCTCAAGGAGGCAGGCAGGCTCACGCAGAAGGAGGAGATCCCGGAGGAGGAGCTGAACGAGGACGTGGAGGAGATAGACCACGCCGAGCGAGAGCTGCGGCGGGGCCAGATCTTGTGGTTCCGAGGCCTGAACCGGATCCAGACCCAGGTACAGGCGGCTCCTGGGGCCGGGCCCGTGCCTGGCGGGGTGGGTGGCGATGGGGATGCGGGGATGAGGGTGGGTCCAGACCCGCTCTCACCATCTCACCAGCCTCTTGTGCACCCATGTACCCCACACACACACTCTGCCTTGCCGCTGAAGAGCGGCCTCCTCGGGAAGGCCCTGCCTCCCTGCCCACCTGGCCGGGGTCAGACTGGGGTCACACCCACTGTGGGCTTTGGGGCGGGGGGCAGGGGGTGCCCCTAAGGTGGAGGAGGGGTGACCCTGAGGGCCGAGGTGAGTGAGGGGCTCCTGTCAGGGTTGCTGGGGGGCCGCCAGGAGGGTCAGGCGAAGCTGGAGACTGATCCACGTGAGGCCAGGATGGCAGCTTCAGGCCGGGGTGGGCCCCAGATTCTACCGGCCACGTGGTCAGCCTGCGGTGCGGGCTTGCGCACCTGCACGTACATCTTCCTCCACGGGGGGCTTCAGACGCTCTCCTAGCCCCCACTGGGGACCAAAGGTTGGTTTTCCACACACACACCACACGCACGCACACGCACCCCAAGGACACACATGTAGAGCACACGCGCGGGATGTGTGTCCGGCCAGAAGCAGGTCTCTGCCTCAGAACGGGACTGCGTGGCCACCACGTGACACACGCCACGAATATGCAGCCCCCGTGTTCCCACACGGCCCCTCTCCCTGAGTCTGGGCTGCAGTTCTCGGGGTGCTTTCACAGCCCTGTAGGATGAGGAACAGAGGGACCAGGAAACTGAGAGAGGCTCAGTCTCCTGCCCAGCCGGCCTGGAACAGCTGTGCTGGGACGTTCATGGTCACCCTGCCCCCGTCACGCTCTGGGAAGTGCGTCAGGGCCCCCCACCTTGGGCCTGCGGTCCTGCAGTCCTACGTGGCCTACCGCTGCATTTCCACCTAGCACAACAAAAACAGGTCGCCTGGGCTGCCTCACACCCTACAGGGACTGTCCCAAACGTCATCTCATTGGCCTTCCCGGCCCCCTGAGAGGTCGGTATGCCCCGCACCTAGTTTTAGGGGTAACCGAGGTTCAGGAGACAGCCCTATCTGGGCACTGGGTCGGGGGAGCAGGTTGCACACCCAGAGCCTCCTGACAGACAGCAGTCTGGGCTCCGGGACTCGCCCTCCGGGTAGCCCCCATCCCCCACTTCCCAGGCGGGCCCGGCAGCTCTCAGCACACACACAGCCCTGGTGCTGTCACCATCCTGGCCACAAAGCCTTTGAGGAGGACACCGGGACTGTAGTTTCTTGAGTGAGCACGAGTCCTATCTAGCCTGACTCTCACGGACCACTAAGCGGGCCAGTGCTTTGCCCCTTACAGCTAACCCTGCCAGGTAGGTGGCATTGCCCCTTCTGAAGGACAAGAAACTGCCATGGGCAGTGACTTGCCCAAGGCCGTCTAGCTCGTAAGTGATAGAGCTGGGGGGCCAGGGTCTGTCCACCCCAGAGCTCCCGGCACGCCTGGTCCCAAGGGCTGAGCACCCCCTCTGCCTCCAAACACCATGTTTAACGCCCCACCCGCGGGCCCCCGCCCAGCCCATTGGCCCCTGAGTCACTAGAGCAGGACCAAGGCCGGGCCCCTGTGGCTCCCCCCTCAACCGGGCCCTGGGGACCCCAGGAGCCCGAGCTGAGCAGACGTCTCTCAGAGCCTTGGAGCGTGCCTGGTATTGTCGTTTTGGTTTAAGTGGCGTGCTGTCTTGCCGTGGCTGCGGCTGTCCTCGTGGCCTGGCGCCTGTCAGTCGTGTAGCTGTCGTGTCCATTCTTTTCGCAACTTGTCTCGTTCTCTCCTCCGTTGCAGATTGAAGTAGTCAATACTTTCAAGAGCGGGGCCTCCTTTCAGGGAGCCCTGCGGAGACAATCCTCCGTCACCAGCCAGAGCCAGGACGTAGCCAATCTCTCTAGCCCTAGTCGCGTGTCGTTGTCCAATGCTCTTTCCTCTCCGACCAGCCTTCCTCCTGCTGCAGCCGGGCGTGAGTGTGAATCCTTACCGCCTCGGGTGCCACCGTCGCCAGCGCCGGGCGGCCAGGAGGGCAGGGGCCGGGGCGCCAGGGACTCGGGGGGCAGGAGGTCGTGATTAGGCCCAGGGGGCTGAGGGGCCCCGGCTATTGAGGAGGGTCCCAGGCGGTCAGCAGACCACAGCCAGGCACGGGGTGGCAGTCCCTTAGGGGGTCCGGGTCGGCTGGGGTCAGGGTCAGGGGTTATGACCAGGCAGTCATGGGGTCCTGAGGGTCACAAGTAGTCAAAAAGTCTGGGTCAGTCAAAGGATCACCGTTGGTCAGGGAGGTTTCAGTGATCGAATGTCACAGTCCCCCACAGGGTCACGGTGGCCAGAGGGGAGCAGTCAGCTGGGGGGCGTGGAGCACACCAATCAGTGTAGGGTCATACCCGGTCAGGAAAAGCCTGGCTTGTGAGGGCCAGGGTCAGAGTTGGCCAGGAGATCACAGTCCTGCGGTCGAAGTCAGGCCGAGGGTTACTGTGGGTCAAGGGAGGAAAGGCTCTCAGGGGTCACAGTCAGCCACAGTGAGGTCCAACCCAGAGGGCTCACTATAGATCAGAGGTCACAGTTGGTCAGGGGACCCAGGCCCCCAAGGAGATCACAGCCTGGAGGCCCGCTACCCAGTAGTTCAGCCCCTTCTGCCCTCTCTCCTTGTACATCTGAGAGCACCAGCTACCTTACACACACTTCTCCCTGCAGCGGGGCTTGGAGCACAGGGAAGGCCTGAGCCCTTCCTGGAAGGGACAAGGCTCCTGACCCATTCCACTTGACCTCAGGTAGAGCACAGTGGGGGGGGGTCGCATCTTGGCTGGCTGACAGCAGGCCCGAGGGACCCAGTCTAACCTGTGGCTTCCTCATTGGAGGGACACCTGGGACTCCGACCCCCTCCATCACCTCCCTCCCTCGAGCTCATCTCCTCACACCAGGGCGTCTGACACAAGTTTCTCAACTCTGGCCTTGTCTAGATCTTTATGAACCCCCCATGGCTCCAGGTCCCAGAGGGCACAAGGAGTTTCTATTTACCACCTGCCTCCCTTCCCTGTCTCTAGTCAGCCCCTCCTAAACCACACGGGAGCTGCAGTCTGGTCTTCTCACATTGTCTGTTCACTCAGCCAGCCCTTGGGCTTCTCTGATGAGACTCCAGGCCTCATCTCTTGATACTTTAAAAGGTGCCTCTACCCCCCACCCTCCCAAGCACAGAACATCCAAAACACACATCTCTGCCACCGGGCAGGAGAGGGCCATGTGCTGGGTGAGAATGATGCCATCTGAGCCCCTGGACAAGAGGCGCAAGCCACACAGTGCCGTCGGTGGCGTGTACTCACGTCCCACGACCTTGCCGTGGGTGCAGTCCCACCAAGTACACAAAATGACAGGGGGGATGCAGAAACGGGGGAAAGCCCCTGTGCTCATTCATCAGCACGAAAACACAGCGATGGGGAGGCCAGACGAGCCCAGGTGAAGGGAGGCCACGTTTGAGCAGGTGGTGTCTGAGTCACGTTCCCATGAGGCACTGTCACCGGCACGTCACTGCCAGGCTTTCTCAGGGCAGGAGACACTTGTTCCCACCCTCTCCCGCTCCATACAGAGCGCCCTCGCCTCGGTGGGAGGCCGCGCCCAGCTGGCCTACTCCTGCGTCAGCCAAGCTCCAGCCTTGGTCAGCGCTGCCTCCTGTCGTGGAGTGCAGAGACCAAAAGTGCTCAGGGCTGGAGAGCCACCTGGGGAAATGACCTCTTCCTCTCGGGGCTCCCACTGCCCTCCCATTGCCTCCTGCATGCCTCCGGCCCGTCTGACTGCCAGAGGGTGGCCTCCGGGTCCAGGCCCAGGTCTTCATCCTCCCCGGTTCGGCCTCTTTCTTGAAGCGTGGTGCCTTACCCTGGCCAACATGGGGCTCACGGCACTCCCGGGCACCTGCAGCCTCTCCCTTGGTTAGGTCCCCCATCTTAGCTCTTCCAGTCTCGAAGAAAGAGCGCAGTCATCTTGAACCTTTTCTTCTGCCCTTTAGAAAACCATTCAATAAGGCCAGTCCTGTGACAATTGGTTCTCAACACTTTTCCTTCAGAGAAATGCCCATTTCTGCCTGCCCTTTGCTTCCTATCTCTAAGCCAATCTCCTTCTAGCCCAGATTAATCCCTTTATCCCACGGTGACCCAACTGTGGAACAGCCTTTGAGAAGGATGCTCTCGGCCTTGCCCACGACCCGTCATTTTCTCAGAGGACCCAAAGGGGCTGATCAAGCATGACTCCCTCACCCAAGTGCCGTCTTGCCTCTCCCTCAGGCATCACGCCTCCTTAGGAATCTTGCATTCCTACCTGCAATTGTAGAATCCAGCCTGTAACTCTGGGTTCCTTCTGGGACTTCTGGGCATGGGGTCTCAAAAAACGCCTGACCATCCCCTTGCTCAAGGGTACTGGTTCCAAACTTGATCACGACCTCTGTGGTTTCAACAGACACATTTTGGTCAACACAGTCACGATGTGAAATATCCTCTAGTCCCTCCTTTGCTTGAATAGTTTCTGTAGCAATGTCACCTCCTCTGGTCTCCAAGGACCCTGAGAGCCCTCTAGATACCAGGCAGGGTCCCTACAGAAGCCAAAAGGCTTTCTTCCCACAGGGTGTGAAGCAGGGGGCCAGGAAGTAAGAGAAGGGGTCCCCGATTGGGTGGTGGAGAGGTGGGCTCCCCCCACCCCCTGCCTCCTCCGAGCAGGATCTTCTTCCCAGGATTCCCCAGTAGAGTAGGGTGCCTGTTGAACTGAAGACACCTGGGCTCTCTGTGCCCTGGAAAGAGTCAAACCACTGTCCTTTGGGCTATCAGAAGTGACCACCAAGTCCTGGGGCAGGGTGGCGTGTGCCCGGCTGACTTCTGACTCATGACTTGGGGTGAGGAACCCCCCCAGCACATCACACATCCCTCCCTCAGCACCACTGTGAGGCGGAGGGCCCCAGGCAGACAGATACCATGCAGTGACAGGACAGTCTGTCTGGTCAGACTGGCATTGGAATGATCGGGAGGAAACTCTGGTCCACTGCCTTGCTTTCCTCTTCTGACTTACTCAAAAGCGAGTTTCTTTTTTTCTCCCAGAAACGTAATGGCACACCCCTAATGCCTTATACTCAAGCCTCACCCAAAATTTTCCAAAGCGGTTCAGCACATCCTTCACTCAGGCTCAGAGAAGTGAACTGACTTGGCCAAGATCACACAGTATGTAAGTGACAAGAGATCTGACTCCAAAGTCCCTCATTTTTCTCACCACCCACACCACTTCCCAGATAAGCCCACAGACCTAGAGCCCACAGAGGTTGAATTTCCACTGTGGAACCAGTACCCACGCCCACAGCCTCCTCCGGTGAAAAGGAGGAGCCAATCCTTTGGGGTCTAGAAGGCCAGGGAAGCTCTTTCTCTGCTTGAGTTTCCACCAGCCTGGCGGGGACTGAGAAGAGAGGCATTTTTCCATCGGTGATCAGGAACAGAATTAGCATTTAGCTCTTAGATCCAAGGCCAAGCTACAGAGCTCCTCTCTCTTATTGCCACAAATTCCTAACCCATCTCAAGCTACCTTTGTATTTAGCAAGTTCATAGCACGCTCCACGTCCATGAGTGAAGGTCCTGTTCCTTCAAACCCAGAGCATCAGACTCCCAACCCCAGACCAGCCACTTTCTGGATGCCGTACCCTGCTAGATAGGGCATCCCCTGTCCCACTCCCCCTTCAGATTCCCGGTTCTGAGGACTGCTAGGGCAAGGAGTTTGCATCTCTTAGGGGGAGAAGGGAAGAAGGGAAGGAAAGGAAGCTGGACCTCTCATTAGCATTCTGGTAACTAACTTAGTGCAACCTTGGGTTGGCGAGAAAATGGCTTGCTTCTGGGGGGGAGCCCAGACCTCTCCGCTGTCTGAATATTCCATGTGTTTGTTTCCCTAGAGGGCTAGAGAACCCTGGACACAGAGTTCAGCAAGAGAGAGTGAAATTAAAAGAGGTTGTGAGTCTTTAACCTTGAGCCTGAAATGAATGTGAATCAATCCCAGACTCTTGGCTTCCTTGAAGCCGGGTAAACATTCGAGTATGTCGAACCCGCCCCAGACCGGGGCCCATGCATTTCCTCAGAGCCATCGACAACGGGCATGGGGCTCCCCACCCCCTTTGTGCTGATGGAACCAAAAGGTCTGAAAGCCCACAGACCGAGGCCCTTCCTCTCTTCCCCCTCACCCCACGCCCCAGTGCAGCTCATGCCAGCAAGGCCCATCACCAGGGCAGGCAGGGAGGGGAGATGGGAGAGCTTTTTTTTCTTCCCATACTTTTTTCCATTTCAGCCGCGAGAGATCCGAAGTGGAGACTTGACATGGCCGTGGCGGGGTGTCCCGAAAAGTCTTGTCCCCACAGTCTTGTCCAGAGCAGTTCATTCTTTCTGTTGTCTCCATTCCAGGGGGAGGGCGAGGGGCCTACATCTCATTGTGTGTCATCCCCTCTGCGTTGTCAGTCACACGACAGGGTCCTGCCACCATCCCTCCTCCTCCACCAGGCGCTCCCGGCTGGCATCTTATTGCAATTCAGCCAGGCTCTGGGCTGAGCAGCTACAATGATCATTATTATTCCCATTTTACAGTTAAGAAAACTGAGGCCTGCAACATCTTTTTTGTTGTTGTTTTCACTTAATCAAGGGAGTAGTGGCCCAGTTATCAGGATATCAGAATATTGAATAATCTCTACAGAGCCACAGATAGGGAATCCAGGGAGAAAGAAACCTCAGAGCAGCCAGATGGCCATCACGGACGACCAGCACTAACGCATGGCGTCTGGCTGGCTCTCTCTCGGCACCTGACGCCTCTTACTGAAAGCAGGATTCCACCAGGCAGGTTTCCCTGGAGTCCCCTGCCCATAGCACATAAGAAGGAGAGGGGACAGAGATGCTTTTGAGAAGACAAGGGAAAGCCAGAACTAGTAAGTGATGGCTGACAGCAAAGGAGAAAAACTTAAAAAAAAAAAAAAAATTAAAACTGTGGGGTCTTACACAAGACCAAGAAGGCTTATTGACAAACTTAAATTCTTCTCTGTGTTCTCTACATTAAAAGGCAGAGGGGCTTAGGATGTGCTTTAGAAAGACTCCTCTCTAAAACAGTCAAGCAGACCCTGAGCTGTGACACTTAAAACCATCAGCCACAGTCACTGTGAAAATTCACTCCCATGGACAGGGCTTTCCCCCCTGAGCCCCACCAACGAGCTACCTCTGGGTTTAGCTCCGCAAATCCTGGGACCACAAGGGCCTCCCCACAACTGCCCTGTCCAGTCCTCTGTCCCCCTACAGGCCTGTGATATGGGGGGAGGGAAGGCCAAGACGGACGGCCTCAGCACCCCTGCCGCCTCGGCTGAGGCTCTGCTCCTTGGAAGCATGGATACTGCCTTGCTTTCCCCACCACTGGCTCTGCTCTGAGTTGGGGCTGGGAAGAGAGGAGGAGGCGCCTTTGTCCCGAGTCCCATCGGCCCCTTGAGATGGTAGGCTTGGCTCCCCCTCCCAGGAGTCCAGAGAAGGGACGCCTCTCTTCAAAGTGAGGGTCCGGTTCCTGTGCACCCTGTGAGGCGGGACAGGGGACGGCCAGGCCGGTGGTGTGGCTCGCCCGCAGTCAAGGCACCCGAAGTGGCAGAGCCCGGACGCAGACTCGGGTCTTCCCGACTCTGGATCCAGTGCTCTGCCCACTGGCCTGGACGACTCAGCGTCCAGCCTCCTTCCATTCTTCAGGGAACCCAGCTTCCAACTGAGACACAGAAAATGAAAGAACTTGCTGTTTTGTGGCTCAGTTCCACAGCCTCTTAGAATCCTACCCAGGGCCTGGGTTTGGCCCTCTGATTTTGGCCTCGTTTTTTGCTATTGTGTTTTCAAAGCACAAATAAAGAAAGGAGGAAAAATCCCCAGGAAATAAGGGACCCCAAAGCCAACTCTAATGAGTGGCCAGGGCTTTGAGTCTATACTCGAGTGTTTACCTCCCAAATGCATGAAGGGAAGAAACGTTGGGTACAAACGACCTCCATTCACATTGTCCAGGCTTCCAAGTGTAGCCGTGTGTCGTCTGTGTGTGCCGTGTGGCTCTCCACCCCCCAGCATGCTCGCGCCCCTGAATGTCATCAGTCGCCGCCTCCGTCGTGCTTTCTGGCTGCCTCTGCTCTGCACCCCAGAAAGCCCCGAGTTGGCTTCGGTTTGCTTTGCTGCTTCGGTTTGATGTTGCCCTTCTCTGTTTGGCCCTCGTGTGTCCCTTCTCATCCCGGCTCATCCAACTGTCTCTCCTTTCTGTTCCTTTTCTGTTTGTGACACGTTATCTGTTCCATGTCGTGTGGTTTCTTAACCGCGTGTGGTTTTTCTAAGATTAATTTTTTACAAAGAAATAGCCTCTCCTCCTTCCTCCTTTATTCCCACCTGGTCTCGCACCCCTTCTGCATGGTCGAACCTCTGCTTTAAAGTTAACAAGGCTCAGTCTCTCACTAGGTCTGGGTGCCCGCTGGAGTGGACTAAGCTTCCTCTAACCACAGCTTCCCATCATCGCTATGATGGGCCTTCCTTCCTCCTGTCCTAATACTGTAGTCTTTACCCAAACCCAAGCAATTTTAAAAACCTCACGGATGAACACAACCTAAATCCCCGCTTCCGTTCTTCCCTCTCCTCTCCGTGCTCATGACACCCAGCGACTGTGGATTCCAGCCACCTGCCGTGC